>NC_058519.1:621860743-622175028 GCF_904849725.1 Hordeum vulgare subsp. vulgare | reverse complement strand
AAAGTCTGCTTCAAGTCATGGTACATTTTGGAACTTCCAGGATGAATAGAGAGCAGAGAGTTATGAGCTTCTTCCATGATTACCTTCCTGAGATCACCTTTCGGGACGACAAGGCGATCCTCGAAAAACAATGTGTCCCTGGCATCAACAGTGAAACACTTATACTTGGGGAGACTCTTTCCCACGGCAATCTTGACCTTCTTCACCATAGCGTCAAGAAGCTGAGCTGCTCTGACCTGATCTTCCAAGGTAGGAGAGATCTGAATGTTCGCAAGAAAACCCTAAGGTACTAGCTGAAGATTGAGCTTCCTGAAAGACTCAGAATGACCCGGCTGGAGAGGTTGCAGAATCAGACTGTTGCAATATGCCTTCCTGCTCAATGCATCTGCCACAACATTTGCCTTGCCTGACGTATATTCAACACTTGGATTAAAATCCTGGAGCATTTCCACCCAACGTGTTTGCCGAAGATTCAAGTTAGGCTGAGTGAAGATATACTTGAGACTCTTGTGATCGGTGAGAACTTCAACTTTACGTTCCAACAAGAGATGTCTCCAAGTCATCAAGGCGTGCACCGCAACTGCTAGCTCGAGATCGTGCACAGGATAGTTCTTCTCCACAGGCTTCAGCTGCCTGGAGGTATAAGCAACCACCTTCCTATCTTGCATCAAGACTGCACCGAGACCCTGGAGAGAAGCGTCGCAAAAGACCTGGTACGGCTTGGAATCATCCGGAGGGGCCAAGACCGGAGTGGAGATAAGCTTCTCTTTGAGTGTATCGAAAGCCAGTTGACACTCTGGAGACCAAACATACTTAACACCCTTCTGAGGAAGACTAGAGAGCGGCTTGGCGATTTTGGAGAAGTTCTCAACGAATCTTCTGCAATATCCGGCAAGCCCGAGAAAGCTTCGAAGCTGCTTCACATTCCGCGGAGGCTCCCATTCAACAATGGCTTGAACCTTGGACGGGTTAACCTTAATGCCCTCGGCAGAGATAATATGCCCAAGATAAACCACTTCTTTCAACCAGAACTCGCACTTGGAAAACTTGGCATACAACTTGTACTCTCTCAGTTTATCAAGCACCAACCTGAGATGTCTCTCATGTTCTTCCTCATTCTTAGAAAAGACCAGAATGTCGTCGAGATAGAGCAAGACAAATTCATTCTTGTATGGTGAGAAAATGTAGTTCATCAATCGACAAAATGTCGGAGGAGCATTAGCCAGACCAAAAGACATGACCGTATACTCATACGAGCCAAAACTAGTCCTGAATGCCATCTTTGGAATGTCTTCCTCGCGAATGTGAATCTGATGATAGCCCATTCTGAGATCAAGCTTGGAGAATACTTTAGCACCTTTCAACTGTTCGGACAACTCAGTTATGTTCGGAAGTGGATATTTGTTCTTGATTGTCTTCTTGTTCAATGGGCGGTAATCGACACACAGCCGGTCCGAACCATCCTTCTTCTTGACAAATAGAACACCACATCCCCACGGAGACGAGCTTGGTCTGATCAAAACCAAACGCTCCTGCTCATCGAGTTGCCTCTTGAGTTCCTTCAATTCTTCTGGACCCAGCTTGTACGGCCATTTGCATACTGGCTCTGTGCCTGGCTCAAGCTCAATGACGAACTCAACTTCACGGTGCGGAGGCATGCCTGGGAGCTCTTCAGGAAACACATCTTGATATTCGCAGACTACTGGAACTTGCTCAATAGGATTGATCTCACCCTTTTCATTCAAGGAGAACAAACGGATTGTATCATCGCGCGCCGCGAATATAATCACATCCTCCGAAGAGTGGGTAAGCTTGACTTCTTTTGCTTCACAATCAATTGACGCCTTGTTCATGGCCAACCAGTCCATACCAAGAATCAAGTCAATGTAGGAATTGCCCAAGACAATAGGAGACGCCAGAAAGGAATAACTGCCTAACTTAACAGAAACATCATGAACCACTTTGCTGGCGCTCATAAGAGTACCGGGTGACACCACACGCAATGCCTTCTTCAAATAATCAGAATCAAAATCATGCTCGGCAAAGAACGTTCTAGACATTAACGAATGAGAAGCACCAGAATCAAATAACACTTTAGCAGGAATATCATTGACGAGGAGGTTACCCATGATCACATCAGAGGAGTTGTCTGCTTCAGCTGCATTCACCATGTTGACTTGAGCTGATCTGGGGTTGAATTTGACAAGACCGTTGCTTGGAGGTTTGCCTGGAGGAGGAGGCGGCAGACGGAGCTGAGAAGTACATTTGTTGGCATAGTGACCCTTCTGCCCACATTTGTGACAAGTGACATCTGCTGGCTGCCGGAACTGAGTCTGAGGAGGCCCTTGCTTCTGATGTTGGTATCTCTGCTGGAAGCTAGGGTTGGGTGGGTGGGAAGAACCACGTCCACCTGAGTGCTTCAGTTGCTGTGAGTGCCGAGGAGGAGGAGGAGAAACCCAAAACTTCTGTTGCTTCTGAACCACCTGAGTCAAGGAAGAGCTGGAATCTCTGAACCGCTTCTTGGAGTTTTCCACCCTGAGCAAGGCTGCCTCTGCTCTGAGAGCTAAGTTGTAGAACTTGTCAAACTCCTCAGGATCGTGCAAAGCAAGCGCTAACTGCAAATCCTCCTTTAAGCCACCCGTGAACTGGTAGATCTTGCTCTTCTGATCCGGGACATCCTGCAGCACGTAACGGGCCAGCTCGTGGAACTCGACATTGTACTTGTACACAGAATTGCTGCCCTGCTTCAAACGCCTAAACTTCTCGCGCATCTCCTCCACAAAACTGGAAGGGATGTAGTGGGACCTGAAGTCACGACAAAACTCGTCCCAAGACATCACCATGTCACCTGTGGAGTCCTTGGGCTGCTGCCACCATATAGAAGCATGTCCCTTCAACTGAAATGTTGCAAACTTGAGTTAGTCCTCCGGACGCACATTGCTACACTCGAAATGCTTGTTCATATCACGGATCCAATCTTCCGCATCAAACGGCTGGTCGCAAGAAGTGAACGTCTTAGGCTGGTTTGACAGGAACTGACTTAGATTGGCGAAGTGATTGCCACCCTGCTGGAAATTCCCCTGCTGATGATTAGCTCTCTCCTGGATCAACTGCAACACCATCTGAGTGTTTGCATTAGTAGCTGCCATCATCGCTTGCCAGGCCTCTGCAGGAGGAGGCGGCGGCGGCAGCGGAGGAGGAGGTGGAGGCGGCATATCCTCACGCGCTGGGGTCTGACGAGTCGGTGGAGCCATCCTGAAGACGGAGAGCATATTAGTCCACAGAATAATTGAAGATATTGCTGAATCAAAAGACAGAGTATCTGAACAGAATTTAGCATTGCACTCGAACAACATAGCAAGAGTGCATCCTCAAAGTAACAGACGACAAAATTCCGATAAGGACCACCGCAAACAAGTGTGTGCTAGAACTGCTCGGAACAAACATATGACCGAGATTTCCCAAACCTCAATCAAGCGCCTGTAGGAAGATAGTCCTATAAGATACTACTAGATATCCCACCTATGAATTCCCGAAATAACTGGTCATGCAATCAGGTACACGGATGCAAGGAGTATTTCACACAACTCCTAAACTAACCCGTCACCTATATCACATCCTTCAACACACAACCAGCATCTCGGACCTTCATCTACAACAGATCCTCGTGATCCCAACGATACCAAGTGTGGTAATACCCCCGAACAATCTACACCGGTACTGGGGACGTCGGGGTTATCTCACCACTACCAGTATTGAAGCAATAACGAACACCCTCCGTTCTTAGATACTCAGAAATCTGAATGATGGCGATGTGCACGATAATCCCTGGAGCTCAACTCCCCTGATACTTAGAGCAGATAGGAGGCACCAGGACAGGATTTCGTCACATCGAAATCATATAGATTTCAGAAATACCCGCGTGATCCTAAAAAAAATTTGAGCCAGAAAAGGAGTAGAGTTAAAGATTTCCTAAGACGGGAACCTCACCAGAGCATAGAAGAGGAGAAAAAAGAATCCTACTCTCCGATATAACTAAGACTCAAAACATTTTCTAGACTCGACTCGGCCAAGTACGATCACACAAAGGCTCCTATGGTCGTAAGGATCTGATTACCAACTTGTAACGACCAAGATGCGGTCCTTTCCGATCTGGGGGTCGAGGCCCCCGAATAGGAAAGAAACGCATCTAAGCGTTTCGCAAGCAAGTAACAGAGCACAAATAATAATAAAAGTAGACAATTCGGGATTCAACTGTCTTCTCATTAATAACTCCGAGTACATCACAGATACAAACAAGGTAGTTCCGCTACGGACTACAAAACATGAAAATGCTATGCTACCCTGCCTGCAGGCCCACGATCATGACAGACCGCCTCTACGTGAACTATCCAGAGGACTGAGGCGTGGTCGTGATCATGGGCCTGCAGGCAGGGTAGCATAGCATTTTCATGTTTTGTAGTCCGTAGCGGAACTACCTTGTTTGTATCTGTGATGTACTCTGAGTTATTAATGAGAAGACAGTTGAATCCCGAATTGTCTACTTTTATTATTATTTGTGCTATGTTACTTGCTTGCGAAACGCTTAGATGCGCTTCTTTCCTATTCGGGGCCCTCGAAGCCCAGATCGGAAAGGACCGCATCTTGGTCGTTACAATGCATGTGTGAAGAAGGAAGCTTGTATCACTATGCTAGTCACTTTCATATGCATTAGTTGAGTTAATTAACTTCTGGACAGAACCTCATATTAAGTTATCTTGACATGCATGAACATGGCATGAACATGTGCAACACGAGAAAACGATGCAAAAGCATATATAGAACATTGTGAACGGAATCACGGATCAACCGGAAACTACGAAACAAGTTACAAAGGCCTACGGGTTCAAAACTGCCACAAACACAAACATATGGGCACTCACTGGTGTAACCAGGTTGCCAAATGAACAATCATCAAAATACAAGTGAAATGGTGCTTAAGAACACACCACACCATTAACCAAGGCTCACACAAGCTCTAAAACCATATAAGCATACAATTTGTTTTCTTAACAACAACATAGCAGTTTGACTACAAGATCTACAGCAGCTACAACCCTCTAAATAAATCAACCAAGACATGAAACTGAAGCCACCCAAAAGCATTACAAACTATAACAAGAAGCTAAGGCAAAGGAATCACCCATGAGTAGATAAACAGCCTCTAACTTGGACAAAAAATCACAGATTGGAACTTAGTGAAAATTACAGATTTTCACCAGCTGCTTATGCTCTGAAGCATTTTGGCAGCCTCCAAAATGGTATCTAGAGAAGGTGTATAGGCATGAAATTTTACAGGGAGCTAGACAAACATAAAAACTAACAAACATTAGTTTGTTGCATGGGCTAATTTCCAACACAGGAGCAAATACACACAAGACAACAGGGGAAGAAAATAACTCCAGATTTCCAGACTTAGTGAAATTCTCAGGGCTTCACAAATCTGACAGATTCAGCCAAGTCCTCACTTTGACAGGGTACAATAGGTGCATAGAAAAACCTAGGAGCAAAATGAATGCCCCAAGCTGTAGAGGGGTTCACCCACTACCCTTCCATCAAGGAATCATCCCCAAAGGATCAAAGCACCACCTAATATAAACTCTAAACAGGGCATCACAACAGAAAAATAGCAGTATTATGAAGTTACTCTAAAGTGAAATCTGATTGCACCAATGGATTCCTGGAATGATTCTACCCCAAAACCATGTATCATAGTGCCAACTTTGTGTACAAAAAAACTCCACAACAACTAAAATTAGAACAGATAAGAATCAACTACAGATTCTAACCTAGAACACACATTGTTCTTGATCCAGCCTAAAATGGCAAGTCCATAATGGGGACTTCCCTTTTTGGGCATATTCCAAAAATGGCATCAACACACTCAGCTTAACATCGAAAAAAATATGCATGCCCTCTGACAGGGGGACCCCACTGGTCATAGACACCAGGGCCCTAGAGCATGACAGGTGGACCCTGTGGCCCACTTGGCAGTGGCTCACAACCACGAGCAAGGAAAATAAATGGGAGTAGCGGGGTTCGAACCCACCACTTGCCCCTACACGCGAGGTGCTTTGGCCACTGGCTTTGCGCGTGTGCCTGATCCACTATAGGCGTCAAACGAGGTGAACCACCTGTCACGACGCCGAATAATCCAACGGAGAAAAAACAAAAGGGGCGCACGGGGGGGTCGAACCCATAACCTCAGGGTCACCGCGCGGTCGATGTACCAGTCCGGCTAGGTGGGTGATCCGTCCCACGCACGGATCCTTACCTAGGAGACAAGGACATAAGTGGTGCCTTCTCTTTTAACCAGAGAAATGTTGGGGAACGTCGCATGGGAAACAAAAATTTTCCTACGCGCACGAAGACCTATCATGGTGATGTCCATCTACGAGAGGGGATGAGCGATCTACGTACCCTTGTAGATCGTACAGCAGAAGCGTTAGTGAACACGGTTGATGTAGTGGAACGTCCTCACGTCCCTCGATCCGCCCCGCGAACAATCCCGCGATCAGTCCCACGATCTAGTACCGAACGGACGGCACCTCCGCGTTCAGCACACGTACAGCTCGACGATGATCTCGGCCTTCTTGATCCAGCAAGAGAGACGGAGAGGTAGAAGAGTTCTCCGGCAGCATGACGGCGCTCCGGAGGTTGGTGATGACCTTGTCTCAGCAGGGCTCCGCCCGAGCTCCGCAGAAACGCGATCTAGAGGAAAAACCGTGGAGGTATGTGGTCGGGCTGCCGTGGAAAAGTCGTCTCAAATCAGCCCTAAAACCTCCGTATATATAGGTGGGAGGGAGGGGAGGAGGCAGCCTCAAAACCTAAAGGTTTGGCCGAAATTGGAGGTGGAGGAGTCCTACTCCAATCCTACTTGGAGTAGGATTCCACCTTCCCACTTGGAAACTCTTTCCACCTTGTGTTTTTTCCTTCTCAAACCTTATGGGCCTTAGTGGGAACTTATTCCAGCCCACTAGGGGCTGGTTTATCTCTTCCCATAGCCCATGAGACCCCTTGGGGCGTGACACCCCTCCCGATGGTCCCCGGCACCCCTCCCGACACTCCCGGTACACTACCGATGAGCCCGAAACCTTTCCGGTAATGCAGGAAAACCTTCCGGTAACCAAATGAGGTCATCCTATATATCAATCTTCGTTTCCGGACCATTCCGGAAACCCTCGTGACGTCCGTGATCTCATCCGGGACTCCGAACAACATTCGGTAACCAACCATATAACTCAAATACGCATAAAACAACGTCGAACCTTAAGTGTGCAGACCCTGTGGGTTCGAGAACTATGTAGACATGACCCGAGAGACTCCTCGGTCAATATCCAATAGCGGGACCTGGATGCCCATATTGGATCCTACATATTCTACGAAGATCTTATCGTTTGAACCTCAGTGCCAAGGATTCATATAATCCCGTATGTCATTCCCTTTGTCCTTCGGTATGTTACTTGCCCAAGACTCGATCGTTAGTATCCGCATACCTATTTCAATCTCGTTTACCGGCAAGTCTCTTTACTCGTTCCGTAATACAAGATCCCGCAACTTACATTAAGTTACATTGCTTGCAAGGCTTGTGTGTGATGTTGTATTACCGAGTGGGCCCCGAGATACCTCTCCGTCACACGGAGTGACAAATCCCAGTTTCGATCTATACTAACTCAACTAACACCTTCGGAGATACCTGTAGAGCATCTTTATAGTCACCCAGTTACGTTGCGACGTTTGATACACACAAAGCATTCCTCCGGTGTGAGTGAGTTATATGATCTCATGGTCATAGGAACAAATACTTGACACGCAGAAAACAGTAGCAACAAAATGACACGATCAACATGCTACGTCTATTAGTTTGGGTCTAGTCCATCACATGATTCTCCTAATGATGTGATCCCGTTATCAAGTAACAACACTTGCCTATGGCCAGGAAACCTTGGCCATCTTTGATCAACGAGCTAGTCAACTAGAGGCTTACTAGGGACATTGTTTTGTCTATGTATCCACACAAGTATTGTGTTTCCAATCAATACAATTATAGCATGGATAATAAACGATTACCATGAACAATGAAATATAATAATAACTAATTTATTATTGCCTCTAGGGCATATTTCCAACAGTCTCCCACTTGCACTAGAGTCAATAATCTAGTTCACATCATCATGTGATTCCAACGAATCCAACACCCATATAGTTATGGGGTCTGATCACGTCTTGCTCGTGAGAGAGGTTTTAGTCAACGGTTCTGAAACTTTCAGATCCGTGCGTTCTTTACAAATCTTTATGTCATCTTATAGATGCTGCTACTACGTGCTATTCGGAAATGCTCCAAATATCTACTCTACTATACGAATCCGTTTCACTACTCATAGTTATTCGGATTAGTGTCAAAGCTTGCATCGACGTAAGCCTTTACGATGAACTCTTTAACCTCCTCCATAATCGAGAAAAATTCCTTAGGCCTTTAGTTACTAAGGATAAATTTTGACCGCTGCTAGTGATTCAATCATGGATCACTCTCTGTACCTCTCAACGAACTTTGAGTCAAGGCACACATCACGTGCGGTACACAACATGGCATACTTCAGATTCTACGGCAAAGGCATAGAAGACGACCTTCGTCTATTCTCTTTATTCTGCCGGGGTCGGGTTTTTAGTCTTACTCAAATTCACACCTCACAACGCAACCAAGAACTCCTTCTTTGCTGATCTTATTTTGAACTCTTTCAAAACCTGTCAAGGCATGCATCTCATTGAAACTTTCATTAAGCGCTTTTGATCTATCTCCATAGATCTTTGATGCTCAACGTTCAAGTAGCGCAATCCAGGTATTCCTTTGAAAACTCCTTTCAAACAACCTTGTATGCTTTACAGAAATTCTACATTACTTCTGATCCACAATATGTCAACCACATATACTTATCAGAAATTCTATAGTGCTCCCACTCACTTCTTTGGAAATACAAGTTTCTCATAAACCTTGTACAAACCCAAAATCTTTGATCATCTCATCAAAGTGTATATTCCAACTCCGAGATGCTTGCACCAGTCCATTGAAGGATCACTGGAGCTTGCATACTTGCTAGTATCTTTAGGATCGACAAAACCTTCTGGTTGTATCACATACAATGTTTGCTCAAGGAAACCGTCGAGAAAACAATGTTTTGACATCCTACGTGCAATATTTCATAAATAATGCATCAACAACTAACATAATTCTAACAGACCTTTAGCATCGCTACGAGTGAGAAAGTCTCATCATAGTCAACTGTTTGATCTTGTCGAAAACATCTTTGCGACAAGTCGAGCTTTTCTTAATAGTGACTTATCACCATCATCGTCTGTCTTCTTTTAAAGATCCATTTTACTCAATAGTCCTATGACCATCAAGTAGTTCTACCAAAGTCTACACTTTGTTTTCACACATGGATCCTCTCTCGGATTTCATGGCTTCCAGCCATTTGTCGGAATCTGGGCCCACCATCGCTTTCTCCATAACTCGTAGGTTCACTGTTGCTCAACAACATGACCTACAAGACAGGGTTACCGTACCACTCTGTAGTAGTACGCGACCTTGTCAACCTACGAGGCTTGTAGTAACTTGACCCGATGCTCGATGATCACCATCATCAGCTTTCACTTCAATTGGTGTAGGCGCCACAGGAACAACTTCCTGCGCCCTGCTACACACTGGTCGAAGTGATGGTTCAATAACCTCCATCAAGTTCTACCACCCTCCCACTCAATTCTTTCGAGAGAAACCTTTCCTCGAGAAAGGATCCGTTTCTAGAAACAAACACTTTGCTTTCGGATCTGAGATAGGAGATGTACCCAACTGTTTTGGATATCCTATGAAGATGCATTTATCCGCTTTGGGTTCGAGCTTATCAGACTGAAACTTTTTCACATAAGTGTCGAAACCCCAAACTTTCAAGAAACGACAGTTTAGATTTCTCTAAACCTCAGTCTATACTATGTCATCTCAACGGAAATACGTGGTGCCCTATTTAAAGTGAATGCGGTTGTCTCTAATGCATAACCCATAAACGATAGTGGTAATTCGATAAGAAACATCATAGCATGCACCATACCAAATAGTGCGTGGCTATGACGTTCAGACACATCATCACACTATGATGTTGCAGGTGGCATGAACTGCGAAACAATTTCCACATTGTCTTAACTGTGTACCAAAACTCATAACTCAGATATTCATTTCCATGATCATATCGTAGACAGTTTATCCTCTTGTTACGACGAACTTCACTCTGAAACGGAATTGAACTTTTCAACATTTTAGACTTGTGATTCATTAAGTAAATACTCATGTATCTACTCAAATCGTCAGTGAAGTAAGAACATAATGATATCCACTGCGTGCCTCAGCACCCATTGGACTGCATACATCAAAATGTATCACTTCCAACAAGTTACTATCTTATTTCATCTCAATGAAAACAAGGCCTTGCTCATGTGGTATGATTCGCATGTCACTAGTGATTCGAAATCAGGTGAGTACAAAGGTCCATCAGCATGGAGCCTCTTCATGCAATTTATACTAACATGACTCAAGCGGCAGTGCCACAAGTAAGTGGTACTATCATCATCAACTCGTATCTTTTGGCACCAATATCATGAACATGTGTAACACTACGATCGAGATTCAATAAACCATTGAAGGTGATTATTCAAGAAAATAGAGTAACCATTATTCTCTTTAAATGAATAATCATATTGCAATAAACACGATCCAATCATGTTCATGCTTAACGCAAGCACCAAATAACAATTATTTAGGTTTAACACCAATCCCGATGGTAGAGGGAGCGTGCGACGTTTGATCATATCAATCTTGGAAACACTTCCAACACGTATCGTCACCTCGCCTTTAGCTAGTCTCCGTTTATGCCGTAGCTTTCATTTCGCGTCACTAATCACTTAGCAACCGAACCGGTATCCAATACCCTCGTGCTACTAGGAGTACTAGTAAAGTACACATCAACATCATGTATATCAAATACATTTCTTTCGACTTTTGCCAGCCTTCTTATCTACCAAGTATCTTGAGTTGCTCAGCCCCAGTGATTGTTCCCCTCATTACAGAAGCACTTAGTCTCGGGTTTGGGTTTAATCTTGGGTCTCTTCATTAGTGCAGCAACTGTTTTGCCGTTTCACGAAGTATCCCTTCTAGCCCTTTCCTTTCTTGAAACTTAGTGGTTTTACAAACCATCAACTATTGATGCTCCTTCTTGATTTCTACTTTCGCAGTGTCAAACATCGCGAATCACTCAAGGATCATTGTATGTATCCTTGATATGTTATAGTTCATCACGAAGCTCTCACAGCTTGGTGGCAGTGACTTTGGAGAACTATCACTATCTCAACTAGAAGATTAACTCCCACTTGATTCAATCGATTGTCGTACTCAGACAATCTGAGCACATGCTCAACGATTGAGCCTTTTCTCCTGTGCTTTGTGGACAAAGAATCTTGTCGGAGGTCTCGTACCTCTTAACAAGGGCACAAGCATGAAATCACAATTTCATCTCTTTAGAACATCACTTATGTTCCGTGACGTTTTACAACGTTTTCGGCGCCTTGCTTCTAAGCCATTAAGTATTTTTGTACTGAACTATCGTGTAGTCATCAGAAACGTGTATGTCGGATGTTCACAGCATCCACAGACGACGCTCGAGGTGCAGCACACCGAGTGGTGCATTAAGGACATAAGCCTTCTGTGCAGCAACGAGGACAATCCTCGGTTTTACAGACTCAGTCTGCAAAGTTTGCTACTATCAACTTTCAACTAAATTTTCTCTAGGAACATATTAAACAGTAGAGCTATAGCGCAAGCTACATCGTAATTCGCAAAGACCATTAGACTATGTTCATGACAATTAGTTCAATTAATCATATTACTTAAGAACTCCCACTCAAAAAGTACATCTCTCTAGTCATTTGAGTGGTACATGATCCAAATCCACTATCTCAAGTCCGATCATCACGTGAGTCGAGAATAGTTTCAGTGGTAAGCATCTCTATGCTAATCATATCAACTATACGATTCATGCTCGACCTTTCGGTCTCATGTGTTCCGAGGCCATGTCTGCACATGCTAGGCTCGTCAAGCTTAACCCGAGTGTTCCGCGTGCGCAACTGTTTTGCACCCGTTGTATGTGAACGTTGAGTCTATCACACCCGATCATCACGTGGTGTCTCGAAACGACGAACTGTAGCAACGGTGCACAGTCGGGGAGAACACAATTTTGTCTTGAAATTTTAGTGAGAGATCACCTCATAATGCTACCGTCGTTCTAAGCAAAATAAGGTGCATAAAAGGATTAACATCACATGCAATTTATAAGTGACATGATATCGCCAGCATCACGTGCTTCTTGATCTCCGTCACCAAAGCACCGGCACGATCTTCTTGTCACCGGCGTCACACCATGATCTCCATCAACGTGTCGCCATCGGGGTTGTCGTGCTACTCATGCTATTACTACTAAAGCTACGTCCTAGCAAAATAGTAAACGCATCTGCAAGCACAAACGTTAGTTATAAAGACAACCCTATGGCTCCTGCCGGTTGCCGTACCATCGACGTGCAAGTCGATATTATCTATTACAACATGATCATCTCATACATCCAATATATCACATCACATTGTTGGCCATATCGCATCACAAGCATACCCTGCAAAAACAAGTTAGACGTCCTCTAATTTTGTTGTTGCATGTTTTACGTGGTGACCATCGGTATCTAGTAGGATCGCATCTTACTTACGCAAACACCACAACGGAGATATATGAGTTTCTATTTAACCTCATCCAAGGACCTCCTCGGTCAAATCCGATTCAACTAAAGTTGGAGAAACCGACACTTGCCAGTCATCTTTGAGCAACGGGGTTACTCGTAGCGATGAAACCAGTCTCTCGTAAGCGTACGAGTAATGTCGGTCCAAGCCGCTTCAATCCAACAATACCGCGGAATCAAGAAAAGACTAAGGAGGGCAGCAAAACACACATCACCGCCCACAAAAAATTTTGTGTTCTACTCAAGAAGACATCTACGCATGAACCTAGCTCATGATGCCACTGTTGGGGAACGTCGCATGGGAAACAAAAATTTTCCTACGCGCACGAAGACCTATCATGGTGATGTCCATCTACGAGAGGGGATGAGCGATCTACGTACCCTTGTAGATCGTACAGCAGAAGCGTTAGTGAACGCGGTTGATGTAGTGGAACGTCCTCACGTCCCTCGATCCGCCCCGCGAACAATCCCGCGATCAGTCCCACGATCTAGTACCGAACGGACGGCACCTCCGCGTTCAGCACACGTACAGCTCGACGATGATCTCGGCCTTCTTGATCCAGCAAGAGAGACGGAGAGGTAGAAGAGTTCTCCGGCAGCATGACGGCGCTCCGGAGGTTGGTGATGACCTTGTCTCAGCAGGGCTCCGCCCGAGCTCCGCAGAAACGCGATCTAGAGGAAAAACCGTGGAGGTATGTGGTCGGGCTGCCGTGGAAAAGTCGTCTCAAATCAGCCCTAAAACCTCCGTATATATAGGTGGGAGGGAGGGGAGGAGGCAGCCTCAAAACCTAAAGGTTTGGCCGAAATTGGAGGTGGAGGGGTCCTACTCCAATCCTACTTGGAGTAGGATTCCACCTTCCCACTTGGAAACTCTTTCCACCTTGTGTTTTTTCCTTCTCAAACCTTATGGGCCTTAGTGGGAACTTATTCCAGCCCACTAGGGGCTGGTTTATCTCTTCCCATAGCCCATGAGACCCCTTGGGGCGTGACACCCCTCCCGATTGTCCCCGGCACCCCTCCCGACACTCCCGGTACACTACCGATGAGCCCGAAACCTTTCCGGTAATGGAGGAAAACCTTCCGGTAACCAAATGAGGTCATCCTATATATCAATCTTCGTTTCCGGACCATTCCGAAAACCCTCGTGACGTCCGTGATCTCATCCGGGACTCCGAACAACATTCGGTAACCAACCATATAACTCAAATACGCATAAAACAACGTCGAACCTTAAGTGTGCAGACCCTGTGGGTTCGAGAACTATGTAGACATGACCCGAGAGACTCCTCGGTCAATATCCAATAGCGGGACCTGGATGCCCATATTGGATCCTACATATTCTACGAAGATCTTATCGTTTGAACCTCAGTGCCAAGGATTCATATAATCCCGTATGTCATTCCCTTTGTCCTTCGGTATGTTACTTGCCCGAGATTCAATCGTTAGTATCCGCATACCTATTTCAATCTCGTTTACCGGCAAGTCTCTTTACTCGTTCCGTAATACAAGATCCCGCAACTTACATTAAGTTACATTGCTTGCAAGGCTTGTGTGTGATGTTGTATTACCGAGTGGGCCCCGAGATACCTCTCCGTCACACGGAGTGACAAATCCCAGTCTCGATCTATACTAACTCAACTAACACCTTCGGAGATACCTGTAGAGCATCTTTATAGTGACCCAGTTACGTTGCGACGTTTGATACACACAAAGCATTCCTCCGGTGTGAGTGAGTTATATGATCTCATGGTCATAGGAACAAATACTTGACACGCAGAAAACAGTAGCAACAAAATGACACGATCAACATGCTACGTCTATTAGTTTGGGTCTAGTCCATCACATGATTCTCCTAATGATGTGATCCCGTTATCAAGTAACAACACTTGCCTATGGCCAGGAAACCTTGGCCATCTTTGATCAACGAGCTAGTCAACTAGAGGCTTACTAGGGACATTGTTTTGTCTATGTATCCACACAAGTATTGTGTTTCCAATCAATACAATTATAGCATGGATAATAAACGATTATCATGAACAATGAAATATAATAATAACTAATTTATTATTGCCTCTAGGGCATATTTCCAACAAGAAACACCGGCGACGAGCTCGTCGGCGGACAAGCACATGCACACACACTCCCTACGCGGGCACGCAGCGGGAAAACGTTGTGGTTGTTGCTACTCACCCAACTGTTGCCGCTACTGCTAGCTACTGCCACTGCATGCACTGCCGCTGCAAGCTACTGCTGCACCAGGTAGCTGAAGACCCATGAGCACGGGCCGCGTCCTGTCGCCGGCCACGCTAAGCAGGAACACGAGAGGGAGAGAGGCATGCTCACCACTGCAGGAGTGAGGTGGCCGTTGCCGGAGAGGAGGAGGACGCCGGTCGTCGAGGAGGCGCCGAAAGCAGAGGAGAACGCCGAACGTCGAGGAGGCGCTGGAAGCAGAGGAGAACGCCGAACTCTCAACGGGAATGGAGCCCCCACGTTGCTCCGCATGCGCGTGGACCAGTCGGGGAAGGAGAGGAGGCGACGACCTCACCAGCTGCCGCCCATGGCGATGAAGCAGCTCGGGATCGCCCCCAACGGCGCCAGGGAGAGAGAGGAGGGGAAAAACTGGAAAGCCTATGGTTGGAGGGGGTGTCGGGCTGCTTAAATTTCCTCGGGGCACGCGCTTCAAACCACCGGATCGAAGAGGAGATGGAATCGGCGGCTGCAGAGACGTCATACAGCGTGACGTAGTGAGAAGGAAGAAGAGGGACGCGACGCTGGCCTCACTGGCGGCAGGGAGAGACGGGCCAAGGAGGGAAGGAGGGAGCCGGCCCACATGGCTCTCTCTTGCGCACGGCCAACTCAGCAGGGAAAGGTTTGCTTTTATTTTTAATAAGACTAGCAACAAAATCCCAAACAGAGGCAAGCAAAAGGTTTTGGTAAAAATTGTTGGAATTATGCCCTAGAGGCAATAATAAATATAGTTATTATTATAATTCCTGTATCAAGATAATCATTTATTATCCATGCTATAATTGTATTTAATGAAGACTCATTTACATGTGTGGATACATAGACAAAACACTGTCCCTAGCAAGCCTCTAGTTGGCTAGCCAGTTGATCAAAGATAGTCAGTGTCTTCTGATTATGAACAAGGTGTTGTTGCTTGATAAGTGGATCACGTCATTAGGAGAATCACGTGATGGACTAGACCCAAACTAATAGACGTAGCATGTTGATCGTGTCATTTTGTTGCTACTGTTTTCTGCGTGTCAAGTATTTGTTCCTATGACCATGAGATCATATAACTCACTGACACCGGAGGAATACTTTGTGTGTATCAAACGTCGCAACGTAATTGGGTGACTATAAAGATGCTCTACAGGTATCTCCGAAGGTGTTAGTTGAGTTAGTATGGATCAAGACTGGAATTTGTCACTCCGTGTGACGGAGAGGTATCTCGGGGCCCACTCGGTAATACAACATCACACACAAGCCTTGCAAGCAATGTGACTTAGTGTAAGTTACGGGATCTTGTATTACGGAACGAGTAAAGAGACTTGCCGGTAAACGAGATTGAAATAGGTATGCGGATACTAACGATCGAATCTCGGGCAAGTAACATACCAAAGGACAAATGGAAAGACATACGGGATTATATGAATCCTTGACACTGAGGTTCAAACGATAAGTTCTTCGTAGAATATGTAGGATCCAATATGGGCATCCAGGTCCCACTATTGGATATTGACCGAGGAGTCTCTCGGGTCATGTCTACATAGTTCTCAAACCCGCAGGGTCTGCACACTTAAGGTTCGACGTTGTTTTATGCGTATTTGAGTTATATGGTTGGTTACCGAATGTTGTTCGGAGTCCCGGGTGAGATCACGGACGTCGCGAGGGTTTTCGGAATGGTCCAGAAACGAAGATTGATATATAGGATGACCTCATTTGATTACCGGAAGGTTTTCGGAGTTACCGGGAATGTACCGGGAATGACGAATGGGTTCCGGGAGTTCACCGGGGGGGGGGGGGGCAACCCACCCCGGGGAAGCCCATAGGCCTTAAGGGTGGCGCACCAGGCCTTAGTGGGCTGGTGGGACAGCCCAAAAGGGCCCTGTGCGCATTGGAAGAAAAATCAAAGAGAAAGAAAAAAAAAGAGGAGGTGGGAAGGGAAGGAAGGGCTCCCACCCACCAAACCAAGTCCAACTCGGTTTGGGGGGGGGGGAGACCTTCCCCCCTTGGCTCGGCCGACCCCCTTGGGGCTCCTTGAGCCCCAAGGCAAGGTCCCCTCTCTCCCACCTATATATACGGAGGTTTTAGGGCTGATTTGAGACGACTTTTCCACGGCAGCCCGACCACATACCTCCACGGTTTTTCCTCTAGATCGTGTTTCTGCGGAGCTCAGGCGGAGCCCTGCTGAGACAAGGTCATCACCAACCTCCAGAGTGCCGTCACGCTGCCGTAGAACTCTTCTACCTCTCCGTCTCTCTTGCTGGATCAAGAAGGCCGAGATCATCGTCGAGCTGTACGTGTGCTGAACGCGGAGGTGCCGTCCGTTCGGTACTAGATCGTGGGACTGATCGCGGGATTGTTCACGGGGCGGATCGAGGGACGTGAGGACGTTCCACTACATCAACCGCATTCACTAACGCTTCTGCTGTATGGTCTACAAGGGTACGTAGATCACTCATCCCCTCTCGTAGATGGACATCACCATGATAGGTCTTCGTGCGCGTAGGAAAATTTTTGTTTCACATGCAACGTTCCCCAACAGTGGCATCATGAGCTAGGTTCATGTGTAGATGTCTTCTCGAGTAGAACACAAAAGTTTTTGTGGGCGGTGATATGCGTTTTTCTGCCCTCCTTAGTCTTTTCTTGATTCCGCGGTATTGTTGGATTGAAGCGGCTTGGACCGACATTACTCGTACGCTTACGAGAGACTGGTTTCATCGATACGAGTAACCCCGTTGCTCAAAGATGACTCGCAAGTGTCGGTTTCTCCAACTTTAGTTGAATCGGATTTGACCGAGGAGGTCCTTGGATGAGGTTAAATAGCAACTCATATATATCCGTTGTGGTGTTTGCGTAAGTAAGATGCGATCCTACTAGATACCCGTGGTCACCACGTAAAACATGCAACAACAAAATTAGAGGACGTCTAACTTGTTTTTGCAGGGTATGCTTGTGATGTGATATGGCCAACGATGTGATGTGATATATTGGATGTATGAGATGATCATGTTGTAATAGATAATATCGACTTGCACGTCAATGGTACGGCAACCGGCAGGAGCCATAGGGTTGTCTTTATACTAACGTTTGTGCTTGCAGATGCGTTTACTATTTTGCTAGGATGTAGCTTTGGTAGTAATAGCATGAGTAGCACGACAACCCCGATGGCGAAACGTTGATGGAGATCATGGTGTGGCGCCGGTGACAAGAAGATCGTGCCGGTGCTTTGGTGATGGAGATCAAGAAGCACGTGATGATGGCCATATCATGTCACTTATGAATTGCATGTGATGTTAATCCTTTTATCCACCTTATTTTGCTTAGAACGACGGTAGCATTATGAGGTGATCTCTCACTAAAATTTCAAGACGAAATTGTGTTCTCCCCGACTGTGCACCGTTGCTACAGTTCGTCGTTTCGAGACACCACGTGATGATCGGGTGTGATAGACTCAACGTTCACATACAACGGGTGCAAAACAGTTGCGCACGCGGAACACTCGGGTTAAGCTTGACGAGCCTAGCATGTGCAGACATGGCCTCGGAACACATGAGACCGAAAGGTCGATCATGAATCATATAGTTGATATGATTAGCATAGGGATGCTTACCACTGAAACTATACTCAACTCACGTGATGATCGGACTTGGGATAGTGTAGGTGGATCATGAACCACTCAAATGACTAGAGAGATGTACTTTTTGAGTGGGAGTTTAGCATATAATTTGATTAAGTTGAACTCTAATTATCTTGAACATAGTCTAAGTCCACTTTGAATATATTTGTGTTGTAGATCATGGCTCACGCAAGTGTCATCCTGAATTTTAATACGTTCCTAGAGAAAGCTAAGTTGAAAGATGATGGAAGCAACTTTGTAGACTGGGCTCGTAATCTTAAGCTAATCTTACAAGCTGGGAAGAAGGATTATGTCAAGGAGCTCACAAAGAACTCCAAGATCAAGATCCAAGGGGTTCCCCTCACATAGAGGAGAAAGTGATTGGTGGAGATGTGGATCTAGATCTCCTCTCTCTTTTCCCTCAAGAACAAGCAAGAATCATTGGAGGGATTGAGAGTAATCAAGCTCTAAGAAATGTCAACAATGGAGGTAGAACAAGAGCTCAACGGATGGATGAGACCAAGGGGGAAGAAGACCCCCTTTATATAGTGGGGGAAGGAATCAGACCGTTACCCCCACTTTCTGCCCGAGCTCCAGCGGTACTACCGCTGGCTGCAGCGGTACTACCGCTGGCACTCCAGCGGTACTACCGCTGGCCCCAACGGTACTACCGCTGGGCCCCTGGTAGTGCAAAGGCACTACCACCGCCAAGAAAGTCTTCGCAAAAAGGTCCGTCCACGAACAACCGCTAGGAAGGCGGTACTAAGCTCCTGGAGCGGTACTACCGCTGACCAGGGGCGGTACTACCGCTAGGGCCAGCGGTACTACCGCCAACTCTAGCGGTACTACCACCAACTCTAGCGGTACTACCGCTAGGTCCAGCGGTACTACCGCTCGCCACTGAAACAGCCATAACTTTCGCATACGAGCTCCGAATCGAGCAAACCCAAGCTTGTTGGATTCAGGACGACAAGGGCTATCCAAACAGCGACATGAAATCTTAAGACCATGCGGTTATGAATATGCCAAAGATATAGAGATGTGAGATCTCTATGAATGAAGAACCGGCAAAAACTCCAACATCGAAAACATCATAGTAGATGCATATGGACTCCGTTTTCGATGAACTCGAGCTTGTCACGAAGATGACCATAAGCTCTAAAACTCACAAAGAGAAACACCAAACAAGAACCAAGAAGTATGATGCAAGGATGCAAATGGTTTGAGCTCTCAACGAACGATACGATCAAGCTACTCACTTGAGAGCCCCCCTTGATAGAACAGCAATCTATCCTAACCAGAAAACCTATCAAGGGCAAACCTATACCTTGCACCTCGTCCTCTTGAGCTAGATGATGATGATCTTGGCTTCCTCAAGATGGACCACCTTTCTTGATTGTGTTGGCTTGATGAAGACTAGTTGATTGCTCCCCCATACTCACTATGGGTGAGCCACTCTTTAGCATATCTTCACAAGTCCATTGCCACCACAATGGACGGCAAGCTTCAAGCATGCTATCTTCATGCTGATCCACTTGAACTTGCACATCGCAATCTTGATGACGATCACAACTTGACGTCATACTCCATGGGTTGTATGAGATCTTCCCTTTGATGCAAGCCCATGGAAACACACCTAACCCCCACATAGAACTCTCACGAAGACCATGGGTTAGTACACAAACACGTAATGGACAATGCTTACCATACCATGGGATCACTTGATCCCTCTCGGTACATCTTGTACGCTTTGTGTGTTGATCATCTTGGTTTACTCTTTGTCTGAGATCTTGATCAACCATTGATGATGATCACAACTTGACGTCATACTCCATGGGTTGTATGAGATCTTCCCTTTGACGCAAGTCCATGTAAACACACCTAACCCCCACATAGAACTCTCACGAAGACCATGGGTTAGTACACAAACACGTAATGGACAATGCTTACCATACCATGGGATCACTTGATCCCTCTCGGTACATCTTGTACGCTTTGTCTGTTGATCATCTTGGTTTACTCTTTGTCTGAGATCTTGATCAACCATGTGTCTCTATGACCATTCTTTGGATAATACCTTGAATACCATCTTGGTCATCATATAAACTCCTTGAACCCAACAGATGGACTTCAAGAAGTGCCTATGGACAAATCCTATAAATGTGACTTAAGGCAACCATTAGTCCATAGGAATTGTCATCAAGTACCAAAACCACATATGGAGATATATACTCGAACAATCTCCCCCATTTTGGTAATTGATGACAACTTCTTCAAGAGAGTTTATATAAGGAAATAAGCATAACCAACCGCACACATACAAAACAATAATGCATGCGTGCAAGATGTAACTGCTTACGCAATAAAAGCAAACCCCTCTAAACATATCCAAAGTAAACTAAACTCTCTAAACTTCTCCCCCATTGGCATCGATTGCCAAAATGGACGAAAAGTTTAGAAAGCCAATATATTTGGTGGTCCTCCAAAAAGTGTGTACTTCTGAGCAAATGAGTGCAAAGAAATACACAAATACAATGATAAGTAGTTGGAGGAAAACAAAGTATATTGAGGACCCAAAGATTGCAAATAAAGGAATCGTATGCCACAAGGACATACCAAAATAGAGGCAAGCAATCAAAAGATACCGGATGGAACAAACAATCATATGGTCCTTCGAACCACATGAATAAAAGATATTATGATAAAAGCAACGGAGTGTTTTATCAAAACTAGAGAAGCTCCCCATGATTTGTGCACTAATAAGAGATTTTTGTATATGATACAAGTGCACAAAATAGGATCGTTGCTCGCCCAAAATTAATAAAAACACACGACGGGTGCAAGAAGAAAGATGAGCAATATGTAAAACAAGCAACTTAAGATTAGGCTCAACCAAAATAATGTGTGTGAGTCATGGCAAGGCACTTGAGAAGACTAAGATAAGGATGAACATTACTCATCAACATAGTCTTGATGAAATGAGACACAAAGTGCAAGACATATCATTCCCACACACACCTACTAGAAAATGGGTTCACAGGCTTACTAATAAACAAAATAAGAACCAACGCTTGTGACAACCCATGGTGAAGATAGGAAATAAGAACCTTGTCAAGAGAGGAGGGATACCAATCGAAATGGCAAAACCCTCATCAAGACAGGCATGAGGAAAAATTATCTTCACGGCCAAAGAGTGCATCTTGTCAAGAGAGGAGGGATACCAATCGAAATGGAAAAATCCTCATCAAGACAAGCATGAGGAAAAATTATCTTCACGACCAAAGAGTGCATCAAGATGAAGGAAAATAAGATACGCACTCAAGACAAATCCTTTCACGAAGCCACCAAAAACTGAAAAAGGAAATGCAACGGTGGACGTAAAAGAAAAGAGGATATCAATTAGAGATGTCACTTCTCTCATGTGTAAAAGCTTCTAAGTAGAAGACAATCATGATGATATATATCTACAAAGAAGAATGTACACACGAAATGGTTACAAGAAGGAACAAACTAGATATCCAAAAGGAAGTCATAAACATATCAATAAGATCTTTTGCTTGGAAGCATAGCACATGGCCTAATATTTTCTTATTGTACAATATGAACTTCCAAGATACGAACATCAAAGACATCCCAACTAGTAATAAGACATCATCGTTAGGATGCTTTGAGAAAGGAAACAAGTACTACAAGAACGAATCAAGAGATTCATGCCATGATGCACCCTGCAAAGAAAAGACAGGGGCGCCTTTGCAAGAAAAGAATGCATGATGTAGATACTTGTTACCGAGACAACATTGGATTGATGTAGTAGATAGTTGTTCTTTGATCATCCTAACTTGGCTCCAATAATCACATGGTTTCAACACCTTCCTTATAGGTGAGCCGAGCATCCAATGCATCTCCAATTGTTCCTGGAACAACAAAACAAACAAAATGGTGCCCAAACTCATTGGGACCAAAGAGTTAGAAAAACCGACAATACATAGGACAAACTCCACATACAAATGTGCATATAGATATGAATTTGAATTTCATGCACATGTTAGCCATTTTATGACAAGGTGAAGTTTCCCCTATATATTGGGTCAAAGAAAGAAAGCATGCCAAAGGAAATACATATAGTAAATATGCATGCTCAAGGCTTTCAAGAATCCAATCAACATATAGTTGATACGATACCAAAAGACAAGGTATTAAGTGATAATAAGATAGCAAATGAAAAACTATCACTTGAGGGATATCAATTAAAATATTCAACAAGGCATGAGATATCCGTTGACACATGCCAACTAAAAAGGAAACAAGATACCAATTGAAGGAAAACAAACACGAGGTATCTAGTTTCCAAAGAGAGCTAGGTTCCAACAAACCAAACCTTCGACAAATTTTCATGATGGCACAAAGCATCATAAAGAGCAATACTTGCCTCCCATCAACATACACTTGATGGGGATCAAAAGATTTTCCGATGGGCGAATAAAGAGAGTGTTCTAAAGAAAATAGGATAGCTCCCCCAAGGGTTGTGCATTATATAGAATTTGCATTTAAATACAAAATGCACAAGATGGGATCATCACTTTCTCTATATCTATAAAAACACTAGACAAGATAAAATAGATCCACAAGAGGCAAGGAAGACAAACGAAAAAAATCCAATGTAAAGACGATTAGCAATTCCTACCACATGATGGGAATACAAATTGTCAAGGACAAGAAGTATTTTGGAAATGATACTCATTGGTAGATCGCAAATATATCCAAGATCATCTTTACCCATAAAACGCAAGCAAATGACACTTGTAGAGCAAACATGCCACCTAGGAACAAGATAATTTACAATATCAACACTAAGTGGCAATACCTCAAATGTACACATTCTCTAGGCTTGTAATATGCACATAGCATATTACTCCCCCATAATGTGATAACACAACAATATTAACAAGTGGCAAATGAAAAACCAACAAGAGATAATTAATGGACCATTTAGAAATTGAATTTCTCATGAGTAAGACATACCACATAGAAACTAGATAATCTTGAAATATCAATACTAAGTGGTATTCCCCATGTATACACATTTATAGGATTGTGAGATGTGCAAAGCACATCACTCCCCCATAATGAAATAATCCATTAATCTCTCACAAGAGCCAATCAAAGATACAAACAAGATGCAATAAGGCTCAATAGAAGACTCACATGAACATGATATGCAACCCAACATACACATATTCGCTTTCTCAAGATAAGCAAGTTGGAAGCACAACATATACAAACACATGCAAGGTACAAAACCACAACATCCAAAAGGGGCAAGCAACTAACAATGTAAATAGTTTAAGTACAAGTTACCGTAAGGAGGCACATTGGATATAAGATAGAAACTCGATAATCCAAATGACTTGGCTTGAGAAAATATGAATGATGAAGACCCCTTAATTCTTCATTATGTATCCAAGTCTCTAATGTCCTCCAAGTTCACCTATTGATCAAGTTTGAGCTTGTTGGTCCCCAACCACGTTGGGTCCTAAGAGGTTAGTCACAATAGGCTTGGCAACCCAAATGGTACTTTTCTTGACACCACTTTGAGTACCAACAAACTTGGCAAACACATTGCCAACCTTATCCTTCCCAAGAGAATAGATATCATCAATAATGATTGGGTTGGATAAATTACCTCTCGTGCAAGAAGAAGCGAAGTGACCCTTCTGACGACATAAGTAGCAACATCTACCCTTTAATTTCTTCCCTATTGATTTCTCAACGTGAGGAGTGTTGGATTGGGTCTTCTTGGGAAGGGGCCTTTCTTCAACTTGTAGTTGAGTATGTGAGTGCACTTGTGGCCTCTTCCCTTGTTGCTTGTGACTTTGGGGCTTCTTCTTTAGTGGGCAAGATCTAACATGGTGCCCTTCAATTTTGCACTTGAAGCAAATAATCTTGGCCAAATTCTTGACTTGTTCTTGGCCCTTCTTCTTGAAGCTTTTGGACTTCTTCTTCTTTTTGGAGTTGAATCCAAGTCCATTTTTATCATTCGGGGATTTTTGTCCACACAAGACATTGTTGAGTGTGGACATCCCTTCATGACTCTTTTCCAAGTCTTTCTTCAAGGAAGTGACTTGGGCCTTGAGCTCTTTGATTTCCTTTACATGGTTAGTATCAACACAAGTACTAGAGGAAGTATAAGCTTCATTGTTAGAGCAACAAGGCATGGAAAGTAATTCATCACAAGATGTAGCAACATTATGAGTAGATGAATTACAAGGACTAGCACATGGCAATATAGCTTTTTGACTAGAAGTAGTGCTAATGTCCACATGAGGCTCACTCAATGTTACCTTGGTAGTAATAGCCTCATGAGCTAATTTTAGCACATTATGGGATGCTAGAAGATCATCATGAGAGCTTGTGAGCATTACATGGCTTTCTTCCAATTTCCCATAATTGCTAGATAGCAACTCAAGTTGAGCCCTTAGCTCAACATTCTCCTTTAAAATGGATGCTTCACAAGAAGTAGAGTTAGGAGCACAAGCATCATTAATAGCAATAAGAGGAGAAGGCACCTTGGCAAGCTCTTTAGCATATGAAGCTTCAAGTTGAGCATGAGACTCGGTGAGTTCGATGAGCGAGCTCTTAATAGCCCTTGAGCCATTTCCGAGGTGCTCATAGTCCTCAAGGAGTTTAGTATGTGCAACTTGAAGCTTCTCATTTTTAGTTCGAAAATCATTAGCCACCACGAGAGCTCTATCATAGGATCCCTTTAATCTAGATAATTCTAGAGCAAAGGTTTCCTCAAGAGATTCCTTGGTGGTTTGTTCATTATCAAGAGCTTGAGATAACTCTGCGATCTCATTAGCGTAATCACGCTCATGACCTTGCATTGTCTCAATGGTGGCCTCATGCTCCTAAAGATGAGCTTCCAACTCCTCAATGTATTTCTTGCCCTCAGTGGCAATAGACATGATTTACAAGAAGTTGGAACAAGCAAGTTTATTCTTATAAAGAGATTTAAAAATCATTTCACCCTTAATTTTTAAGGATGCAATATTATCACTCTCTTTATCATTATCCTCATCCCCATTATCATCAACATCATCATCATGAGATATATTGGAATTCAAAGTAGGAGATACCTTTGAAGCCTTAGCCATAAGGCAAAAGTGAGTCACAATAGATGATGATGTAGGATCCCTTGAAGCATCATTCAAGGCCACATCTTGTTCCATGGAGTGATGAATTTCCTCTACATTGTTAGCACAACAACTCGAGGAAATATATACATTTTTATCATGGCAACAAGATATAGGAGGCATATCATCATGAGATTTAGACAGGCAGTTTTTACATGATATGCACGGACTATCAACACAAGCATGTGAAACATTTAGAGTGCTCGAAGTGTTAACGCCCAAAGGTGAAGCATTGCAATAATATAGTGATGAGGGATCATCAACAATAAACCCACTTTCATTATTGCAATGGTCACCACTACTCACCATATCATTACCTTGTGGCAATCCACATGTAGGTGAAGTAGATGAAGTTGAGAAGACCACACGACCGGAGGTGGAGGGAGAACAATCATCCCTGCAAATCTTGGACACACCATATTTGTCTTGAAGCTTTGTCCACAACTCATGAGCATCCCGGAATGGCATGAGTTGAAATATAACTACATTGCTCCAAGCATCAAAAACCACATTAGAAGCTTGAGCATTGAGATAAGAGTTTTTCTCATCCTCTAAAGATATACTTTGAGAATCCTTTGGAGGAGAAAAACCCATATCTACAATTCGCTCTAAATTTGGGTCCATGACCCTAAAGTGATTAAGCATGCGAATTACCCAAACATAAAAATTTGTGCCATCGAAACTAAGAGTGTCAGTGAATCCTAAACCCCTAGTCGACATCCTTACTCTCTAGGTGGTTAAACCTGATAAAGAGAAACCTGGCCCTGATACCAATTGAAAAGGACGTGGATGTCGCCTAGAGGGGGGTGAATAGGCGCTTTAAAATAGTTAAGGTTTAGGCTTGAACAAATGCGGAATAAAAGTAATGTTTAATATGTCAAGCACAAAACCTACAAACAACTAGGCTCACCTATGTGCACCAACAACTTATGCTAAGCAAGATAAACAACTAAGTGATAGCAAGATATATTACAATAAACAATATGTCTATCACAAAGTAAAGTGCATAAGTAAAGGGTTCGGGTAAGAGATAACCGAGGCACGGGGAGACGATGATGTATCCCGAAGTTCACACCCTTGCGGATGCTAATCTCCGTTAGAGCGGTGTGGAGGCACAATGCTCCCCAAGATGCCACTAAGGCCACCGTAATCTCCTCACGCCCTCGCACAATGCAAGATGCCGTGATTCCACTAAGGGACCCTTGAGGGCGGTCACCGAACCCGTACAAATGGCAACCCTTGGGGGCGGTCACCGAACCCGTAAAATGGCAACCCTTGGAGGCGGTCACCGAACCCGTACACGTGGCAACCCTTGGGGGCGGTCACCGAACCCGTACACGTGGCAACCCTTGGGGGCGGTCACCGAACCCGTACACGTGGCAACCCTTGGGGGCGGTTATCGGTACCCGTACAAATTGCTCGGGGCAATCTCCACAACCTAATTGGAGACCCCGACGCTTCCCGGAGCTTCACACCACACTGATTGAGCTTCGAGACACCACCAAGCTTCTAGGACGCCAAAGCATCCACGAAGAACAATATCAAGGGTACTAAGTACCAAAGGTAGTAAGCTTCTCAACTTCTCACTTCCACGTATCACCGTGGAGAACTCAAAGCGATGCAACTAATGCAATGGCAAGAACACACGAAGTGGTCAAGTCCCTCACACTCAAATCCCTCCACAACAACAAAAGCTATGGAGAAATATGAGAGGAAGAACAAGGAGCTCACAAAGAACTCCAAGATCAAGATCCAAGGGGTTCCCCTCACATAGAGGAGAAAGTGATTGGTGGAGATGTGGATCTAGATCTCCTCTCTCTTTTCCCTCAAGAACAAGCAAGAATCATTGGAGGGATTGAGAGTAATCAAGCTCTAAGAAATGTCAACAATGGAGGTAGAACAAGAGCTCAACGGATGGATGAGACCAAGGGGGAAGAAGACCCCCTTTATATAGTGGGGGAAGGAATCAGACCGTTACCCCCACTTTCTGCCCGAGCTCCAGCGGTACTACCGCTGGCTGCAGCGGTACTACCGCTGGCACTCCAGCGGTACTACCGCTGGGCCCCTGGTAGTGCAAAGGCACTACCACCGCCAAGAAAGTCTTCGCAAAAAGGTCCGTCCACGAACAACCGCTAGGCAGGCGGTACTAAGCTCCTGGAGCGGTACTACCGCTGACCAGGGGCGGTACTACCGCTAGGGCCAGCGGTACTACCGCCAACTCTAGCGGTACTACCGCTAGGTCCAGCGGTACTACCGCTCGCCACTGAAACAGCCATAACTTTCGCATACGAGCTCCGAATCGAGCAAACCCAAGCTTGTTGGATTCAGGACGACAAGGGCTATCCAAACAGCGACATGAAATCTTAAGACCATGCGGTTATGAATATGCCAAAGATATAGAGATGTGAGATCTCTATGAATGAAGAACCGGCAAAAACTCCAACATCGAAAACATCATAGTAGATGCATATGGACTCCGTTTTCGATGAACTCGAGCTTGTCACGAAGATGACCATAAGCTCTAAAACTCACAAAGAGAAACACCAAACAAGAACCAAGAAGTATGATGCAAGGATGCAAATGGTTTGAGCTCTCAACGAACGATACGATCAAGCTACTCACTTGAGAGCCCCCCTTGATAGAACAGCAATCTATCCTAACCAGAAAACCTATCAAGGGCAAACCTATACCTTGCACCTCGTCCTCTTGAGCTAGATGATGATGATCTTGGCTTCCTCAAGATGGACCACCTTTCTTGATTGTGTTGGCTTGATGAAGACTAGTTGATTGCTCCCCCATACTCACTATGGGTGAGCCACTCTTTAGCATATCTTCACAAGTCCATTGCCACCACAATGGACGGCAAGCTTCAAGCATGCTATCTTCATGCTGATCCACTTGAACTTGCACATCGCAATCTTGATGACGATCACAACTTGACGTCATACTCCATGGGTTGTATGAGATCTTCCCTTTGATGCAAGCCCATGGAAACACACCTAACCCCCACATAGAACTCTCACGAAGACCATGGGTTAGTACACAAACACGTAATGGACAATGCTTACCATACCATGGGATCACTTGATCCCTCTCGGTACATCTTGTACGCTTTGTGTGTTGATCATCTTGGTTTACTCTTTGTCTGAGATCTTGATCAACCATTGATGATGATCACAACTTGACGTCATACTCCATGGGTTGTATGAGATCTTCCCTTTGACGCAAGCCCATGTAAACACACCTAACCCCCACATAGAACTCTCACGAAGACCATGGGTTAGTACACAAACACGTAATGGACAATGCTTACCATACCATGGGATCACTTGATCCCTCTCGGTACATCTTGTACGCTTTGTGTGTTGATCATCTTGGTTTACTCTTTGTCTGAGATCTTGATCAACCATGTGTCTCTATGACCATTCTTTGGATAATACCTTGAATACCATCTTGGTCATCATATAAACTCCTTGAACCCAACAGATGGACTTCACGAAGTGCCTATGGACAAATCCTATAAATGTGACTTAAGGCAACCATTAGTCCATAGGAATTGTCATCAAGTACCAAAACCACATATGGAGATATATGCTGCAACAATGCTTACCACTGAAACTATACTCAACTCACGTGATGATCGGACTTGAGCTAGTATAAGTGGATCATGAACCACTAGAATGACTAGAGAGATGTACTTTTTGAGTGGGAGTTTAGCGTATAATTTTGGTTAAGTTAAACTCTAATTATCTTGAACATAGTCTAAGTCCACTTTGAATATATTTGTATTGTAGATCATGGCTCACGCGACAGTCACCCTGAATTTTAATACGTTCCTAGAGAAAGCTAAGTTGAAAGATGATGGAAGCAACTTTGTAGACTGGACTCGTAATCTTAAGCTAATCTTACAAGCTGGGAAGAAGGATTATGTCCTTAATGCTGCGCTAGGAGATGAACCACCCGCTACGGCTGATCAGGATGTTAAGAACGCTTGGTTAGCACGTAAGGAGGACTACTCAGTAGTTCAATGTGCAGTCTTGTATGGCTTAGAACCGGGACTTCAACGTCGCTTTGAGCGTCATGGAGCATTTGAGATGTTCCAAGAGTTGAAGTTTATCTTTCAGAAGAACGCCCGGATCGAGAGGTATGAGACCTCCGATAAATTTTATGCTTGCAAGATGGAGGAAAACTCGTCTGTCAGTGAACATGTGCTCAAAATGACTGGGTACTCAAACCGTCTAGCTAAGCTGGGGATTGAACTCCCGCAAGAAGCTATCACTGACAGAATCCTTCAATCACTGCCGCCAAGCTATAAAGGCTTTGTGTTGAACTACAACATGCAAGGGATGAACAAGTCTCCCGGCGAGTTGTTTGCGATGCTGAAAGTCGCAGAGTCTGAACTCCGTAAAGAGCATCAAGTGTTGATGGTGAATAAGACCACTAGTTTCAAGAGAAACGGCAAAGGCAAGAAGGGTAATTCAAAGAAGAGCGGCAAGCCTCTTGCCAATCCGACGAAGAAACCCAAAGCTGGACCTAAGCCTGAAACGGAGTGCTACTATTGCAAGGGTATGGGTCACTGGAAGCGCAATTGCCCCAAGTATCTGGCAGATAAGAAGGCGGCCAAAGAAAAATCAGGTATATTTGATATACAAGTTATTGATGTGTACTTAACCGGCTCTCATAGTAGTGCTTGGGTATTCGATACCGGTTCTGTTGCTCATATTTGCAACTCGAAACAGGAACTGCGGAATACACGAAGGCTGGCGAAAGATGAAGTGACGATGCGCGTAGGAAATGGTTCCAAGGTTGATGCAATCGCCGTCGGCACAGTTTCACTTCAGTTATTTAGTGCCTGCGTTGAGCATGAACATTATATCTGGATCTTGTTTATTGCGAGACGGTTACTCTTTTAAGTCAGAGAATAATGGTTGTTCTATTTCTATGAGTAACATCTTTTATGGTCATGCACCCAATGTGAGAGGATTGTTCATATTGAATCTTGATAGCAATACACACATACATAACATTGAGACCAAAAGAGTTAGAGTTAACAATAATAGCGCCATATTTTTGTGGCACTGCCGCTTAGGTCATATTGGTGTAAAGCGCATGAAGAAACTCCATGCTGATGGACTTTTGGAGTCACTTGACTTTGATTCACTTGACACGTGCGAACCATGCCTCATGGGAAAGATGACTAAGACTCCATTCTCCGGAACAATGGAGCGTGCAAGTGACTTGTTGGAAATCATACATACCGATGTGTGTGGTCCGATGAGCGTGGAGGCACGCGGCGGATATCGTTATTTTCTCACCTTCATTGATGATTTGAGTAGATATGGTTATGTCTACTTGATGAAGCACAAGTCTGAAACATTTGAAAAGTTCAAGCAATTTCAGAGTGAAGTTGAAAATCATCGTAACAAGAAGATCAAGTTCCTACGGTCTGATCGTGGGGGTGAATATCTGAGTTTCGAGTTTGGTGCTCACCTAAGACAATGTGGAATTGTTTCACAGTTAACACCGCCTGGAACACCACAGCGTAATGGTGTGTCCGAACGTCGTAATCGTACTTTATTAGAGATGGTGCGGTCTATGATGTCTCTTACCGATTTGCCGTTATCGTTTTGGGGTTATGCATTAGAAACAGCTGCATTCACTTTAAATAGGGCACCATCAAAATCCGTTGAGACGACGCCATATGAACTATGGTGTGGCAAAAGGCCAAAGTTGTCGTTTCTTAAAGTTTGGGGATGTGATGCTTATGTCAAAAAGCTTCAGCCTGAAAAGCTGGAACCCAAAGCGGAAAAGTGCGTCTTCATAGGTTACCCAAAGGAGACAGTTGGGTACACCTTCTATCTAAAATCCGAGGGCAAAGTGTTTGTTGCTAAAAACGGAGCTTTTCTCGAGAAGGAGTTTCTCTCGAGAGAATTGAGTGGGAGGAAGATAGAACTTGACGAGGTTGTCGAACCTCTCATCCCCCTGGATGGTGGCGCAGGGCAAGGGGAAACCTCTGTCGTTGCGACGCCGGCTGAGGAGGAAGTTAATGATGGTGATCATGAAACTCCGGTTCAAGTTTCTGTCGAACCACGCAGGTCGACGAGACCACGTGCTGCTCCAGATTGGTACGGTAATCCCGTCTTATCAATCATGTTGTTGGACAACAATGAACCTGCAAATTATGAAGAAGCAATGGTGGGCTCGGATTCCAACAAATGGCTAGAAGCCATGAAGTCCGAGATAGGATCCATGTATGAGAACAAAGTGTGGACTTTGGAGGTACTGCCTGAGGGCCGCAAGGCTATTCAGAACAAATGGATCTTTAAGAGGAAGACGGACGCTGACGGCAATGTGACCGTTTATAAAGCTCGACTTGTGGCAAAGGGTTTTTCACAAGTTCAAGGAGTTGACTACGATGAGACATTCTCACCCGTAGCGATGCTTAAGTCCGTCAGAATCATGTTTGCAATAGCTGCATTTTTCGATTATGAAATCTGGTAGATAGATGTCAAAACGGCGTTCCTTAATGGTTTCCTTAAGGAAGAATTGTATATGATGCAACCCGAAGGTTTTGTCGATCCTAAGAATGCTAACAAGGTGTGCAAGCTCCAGCGATCCATTTATGGACTGGTGCAAGCATCTCGGAGTTGGAACAAACGCTTTGATGAGGTGATCAAAGCATTTGGGTTTATACAAGTGGTTGGAGAATCTTGTATTTACAAGAAAGTGAGTGGGAGCTCTGTGGCGTTTCTAATATTATATGTGGATGACATATTGCTGATTGGAAACAATGTGGAGTTTTCGGAGAGCATAAAGGATTACTTGAATAAAAGTTTCTCTATGAAGGACCTAGGAGAAGTGCTTACATTCTAGGCATTAAGATCTATAGGGATAGATCAAAACGATCGAATCTCGGGCAAGTAACATACCGAAGGACAAAGGGAATGACATACGGGATTATATGAATCCTTGACACTGAGGTTCAAACGATAAGTTCTTCGTAGAATATGTAGGATCCAATATGGGCATCCAGGTCCCGCTATTGTATATTGACCGAGGAGTCTCTCGGGTCATGTCTACATAGTTCTCGAACCCGCAGGGTCTGCACACTTAAGGTTCGACGTTGTTTTATGCGTATTTGAGTTATATGGTTGGTTACCGAATGTTGTTCGGAGTCCCGGATGAGATCACGGACGTCACGAGGGTTTCCGGAATGGTCCGGAAGCAAAGATTGATATATAGGATGACCTCATTTGATTACCGGAAGGTTTTCGGAGTTACCGGGAATGTGCCGGGAATGACGAATGGGTTCCGGGAGTTCACCGGGGGGGCAACCCACCCCGGGGAAGCCCATAGGCCTTAAGGGTGGCGCACCAGCCCTTAGTGGGCTGGTGGCACAGCCCAAAAGGGCCCTATGCGCATTGGAAGAAAAATCAAAGAGAAAGAAAAAAAAAGAGGAGGTGGGAAGGGAAGGAAGGACTCCCACCCACCAAACCAAGTCCAACTTGGTTTGGGGGGGAGACCTTCCCCCCTTGGCTCGGCCGACCCCCTTGGGGCTCCTTGAGCCCCAAGGCAAGGTCCCCTCTCTCCCACCTATATATACGGAGGTTTTAGGGCTGATTTGAGACGACTTTTCCACGGCAGCCCGACCACATACCTCCACGGTTTTTCCTCTAGATCGCGTTTCTGCGGAGCTCGGGCGGAGCCCTGCTGAGACAAGGTCATCACCAACCTCCGGAGCGCCGTCACGCTGCCGGAGAACTCTTCTACCTCTCCGTCTCTCTTGCTGGATCAAGAAGGCCGAGATCATCGTCGAGCTGTACGTGTGCTGAACGCGGAGGTGTCGTATGTTCGGTACTAGATCGTGGGACTGATCGCGGGATTGTTCGCGGGGCAGATCGAGGGACGTGAGGACGTTCCACTACATCAACCGCGTTCACTAACGCTTCTGCTGTACGGTCTACAAGGGTACGTAGATCACTCATCCCCTCTCGTAGATGGACATCACCATGATAGGTCTTCGTGCGCGTAGGAAAATTTTTGTTTCCCATGCGACGTTCCCCAATAAAAATAACAATAGGTAGGGCATGAGGGAATTATGCCCTATTTATCAAAAATAAATCCCAGATTTTTAGGGCAAGATAATTCACACCTAAAACAGAAATTAAATGTTGTTTTGTTTTAAAACCCTCATTAAACCAAAGTCTAAAATAACAATGAGAGCAACTCCTATATTCACAAATAATTCCTCTAAAGCATCAACATTTTTATAAAAGGTTCAAACAAGGTAAAAACACAAGTTAAAATAAATGATGGGATGAGGGTTTTTGCAATGTTTTGAAAACACCACACTCATCCCAAACACTCATATGCACACTAGCACTTCCAAGATGGACCAAACACTAGCAACACAAGAAGGGGAATGCAATGAATGCAAAAGAATGCCATGATGCAAGATGATGACATGGAATGATGGCCACATGAAATGATAACCTCCTTATAACATCCATACATGATTCAACAATGTCTCCACAAATAAGGAAAGGAGTACAAATATGGAAAGGGAAACATTTGGGCTGTTACAATTTGTCCTTTCATATCAGCCACGAGCTCACTTCTGCATTGATATTGATAGGTTAGGTTGGATTGAGATAACTGAAATCAATCACCCTTTCCTCCTGGAAATCAATCAGTTCATGCACATCTTTAACTAACTTGTCATAGTTGGCATCCATAGTATTCTTCTCTTCTGATAGATGGTGAATAGTCACAACACTTTAGAGATTATGAGTCACCCTAGCATTCTTGGCATCTTCAAACATTGCACAAAGCTTCAACAATGCATTTTGCACTATTACGGGCCACTCGTGATCAACCCATTAAACGAAACCATAATTATCACCTTCGTGCAAAAAGAGCAAAAAAGCTAGTGAGTTCATAATATGGATAACAACATGTGCATCCCAAAATTAAAAGACTTGTGCCATTCAACAAAACCACAACATGATATGGAGTTTACTTAACAGCATTGGAGCTCTAAAATTATGTTTTTCTTTGTTCAAAGGCAAGATTAATAGCAATTGGAGCTCCAAAATTATGTTGTTCTGAAATGCTATTAGAGCATAGGTACATCAATTACTCTAACAACAACTATAGATATCAAATTCTGCACTTTTTGTACTGCAAGAAGAGCTCTAAAATTCTGCTATTCTTTGTTCAACAGCAAGATCCAACTACAAAATCATCCAACTACAAGAGCATATGAAAGTGGCATCAAGGACATTATCATTTCTTTGCAGGAAACAAACAATATAACCGCCACTCTCAAGCACACAATCATGTACGTAATTACTACTTATCAACTAAGAAAGAAACTTACATGTTCTGCACATGCTAAGAACCTTCTTCCTGTGGTTGTGCCTTCAAATGCAACATGCCTCTTCGATGCACTGTTGTGCTTATAATAGAACACCGTTATATCAAGCTCAAGCCCATGGTAATGCGGGTCTTCAACTGAAACTGAAACCTGCACAAGCTAATACACATCTCTCCACTTCCAAAGGATGAGGAACAAACCAAATCAAAAGAAATCCCCAAATCAAAAGAAACTTAAACAAAAAAATCCCCAAAAATTATAACCCTAACCCTAGCTCGAATGAGCTCACCTGGTAAATCCCATCGGTGAAGAAGTTGAAGGAGTGCATGTACGGGAGGCTCGACTGGTCGTCGCTGCTCTCGTCCTCGAAAACCATGGCGACGACGGATGCGCGGTACTGCGGGCGTGTGGCGCTCGGGACCGTCGGCGAGGAGAGTGGTGGGGTGGGAAGGACTGGGGAGTGGTCGGGTGGGGGATGAGGGGAGAGACCGGCCGGGGTAAGAGAGCGACCGCGTCGGGCCCATCCTCGTCAGCGTGCGGGTACACGTCGATTGGCCACCGTGGCACCTGACGAGTGGGCCTGACCGGTCAAATCGAGCGTCAATACTTATAAAGCACGGGTTTAGACTTATTTACAACGACTTCACACAAAGTTGATACTAACATGAAAAAGTAGAAATCTTGATAACAATTTCTACGTTCTGCTTCAGTTGTGATACTTCTATGTTTAACTCGAAAATGGTCGAGAAGTAAATGAACCCGATGTGTGTGTGTGTGTGCGTGCGCGTGCGCGTGTGTGTGTGGGCGTGTGTATGCGTGTGGGGAGGGGGGGGGGGTGCGTGTGCGTGTGCGTGTTTTGCTTATTTGAGATGACCTTATTTTGTACTCCTGAACACATATCGATCAAAGCGGAGGTACACATCAGTAGGGTAGAATCCCCGTGGTTCGGCCGTACTCAACAAGGCCGTCAAAGATCTCACCCAGATCATTGTACTTGAACACAAACCCTTCCCCGATGAGCTTCTCAGACGACACACACACTCTCGGCTTCTCTGGGGACCCATCAAAGCTGCAAAAAACCATACTTGGATGTTGTTAAACCTACAAAAGAAAACATGCATCTGTATCGGATAGTTCAGCAGACAGAGTAGCATGCATACCGTTCGAGTTTCATATTGTACTGTGGGTACTTGTCCGCCATGAGACGAGCGAGTTGCAAGACGGTGGTGTTGTGACTGCAGCAGAGGTATCTTCCCGAGGAGGACTCGTTCTCGGCGACGAACACCTCGGCACGACAGAGGTCGTCGATGTGGCTTATGGGCACGCAGTCCGTGGTCGACTGCATGCCTATCATGATATCCATCAGTGCCTCATCCCCTGAAAAATGCATAGGACAGGCAGACACCATGCGTGTGACAACACCGGTGAGAAGAACATGGGGCATAAATGAGAGCTTACTTGCTGCATAGTAAAATAGAAAGAGCACAGAAAAATCACCGGTCAACAGGGAGAGGGTGACAGGGACGCTGGACGTGGGCTTGGTGACCGGCGCCGCGCCCAAGATGAACACCGGCAACATGGTGACAAGGCTAATGCCATTCTCCTCCGCGAATTTGCTTGCCGCCTTCTCAGCAAGCACCTTCGACACTGCGTATGCCTGCGATGCGAATGTACACCGAACCAATGCCAACGTTTATGCCCATCGATAGGAAGCGTTCAAGGCCCGAGAGACCGAACACAAAGGATTTTATGTACCCATGTTGATGGCTTGTTGGCCCTGAGGTACTCGACGTCGGACCAGGAGCCCTCGTCGAGCACACGAACCTCGTCCGGCAGCGGCCTCATGGAGACCGCAGAATCCGACGACGTCAGGATCACACGCTTCACCGTCCCGGCCCTCACGCACGACCTCATCACGTTCAAGGTTCCTTGGACGGCGGCGTCGATCATGTCCCTCTGCCGCCAAACAAGAAGCACAGTAAGTTAAGCCCGCTGGTTTGTTCGATCTGCTGGGTATCGAAGGGGATTCAGGGGGTTAATCGAACAAGGAGTCAAGAGAAATAAACTAGTAGCATAATTGGGTTGCCAAATGCTGCAATGCCAACATGATCCTGATCTCCCTGATCCCAAGACTTGTTGTGTGGCTGAGAATAAATTGTCAGGGAGCGAGTGATGTCCTGACAACTTAATGTTAAATAGTTTTCCAGTTCCCAACAACTCCCTCGTCATGCAGATGATCGAAACGAAGCTTGCTGCGGCGGTGGAGCCGATCGAAAGATTATTGTTTACCTCAGGGTCTGCCGACCCGAAGTCCATCGGGGCAGCGACGAGGAAGGCGTAGTCGCAGCCGGATACAGCCTCGTCAAAGCTGCCTTCTACGTCTAAGTGGGCACGGATGATCTCCAAGGGGCCAAGCGCTTGCAAGTCCTTGAGGTGGGAGTTCTTCTCCCTGTCCTCTGCTTACAGATTGCAGAATATTTTGAGAAGTGAGAAAAAAGCTGAACATGTTCTCTGAGGCTTGGCAAGCTTTCCTGCCCGACTTTACCAATCTCCCAAATCCCAAATCATAATTGATAGACTAAAGGAGGAAGAACTTAGGATTTCACATGGAGCTCTGAAGAGGAGATTTTTTTTCAAGTACAGACAAGGAAGAACTATAAATCTGGAAACAAGAAGCCAACCGGGGTCTCTGACCGTCGTCTTGACGGCGTACCCCTTCTCCAGCAGCGTCTTCACGAGCGCTGAAGCGATGTAGCCGCTCCCTCCGGTGACGCACGCCGTCTTCCTTCCCTTGCCGGCCGACATCGCTGCCACGGATCAGTTACGCCAAGGAGGACGATGGTGATCCCCTAGCTTCAAGCGCAGAGGTTGTGAGGTCGTTCCTCTGGTGTGGTTGTTGGCACACTGACAGCAACAGGTGCTGCATAGTAATAAACGATTATCCTCTACATTTTATATACAGATCTGAGATATCGTTCAATGCAACTTGTCTCGGTTGTGAGGCGTCTGCTTCTCTACAGCTCTTGATAAACGAAAGAGCCAAATTAATAGGTATAGTTTGCATCCTGAAAAGGTCCTTTCTGTTAATTATTCAAATGAATCAGTAGAGAATGAAGTTTTATTAGCCCATTATACCTATCGTGCCTAGACTAAACTCCACCCGCTGCTCGCTTCCTGAGTTCATCCTCATCCTCCCATGCATCTCAGAGGATCGATCGGGTCCATGCTCACCTCCAGCAGCTCCGGGGTGCCGTCACCGGACCCGGAGGCAACGACGGGCAGCACGGCGCGGCAGCCCCAGCCCCAGCCCCAGGCGTTTGACTACTTCGTGGTCCTAGACTTCGAGGCGACGTGCGAGAAAGGCGCGCAGATCTACCCGCAGGAGATCATCGAGTTCCCCTCCGTCCTCGTCGACGGTGCCACCGGCAACCTCGACTCCGAGTTCCGCACCTACGTCCGCCCGCAGCACCACCCGGCGCTGACCGACTTCTGCAGGGACCTCACCGGCATCCAGCAGGCGGACGTCGACGGCGGCGTGGAGCTGGCCGAGGCGCTCCGCATGCACGCCGCGTGGCTGCAGGCCTCGGCATGGGCCAGGAGCGGCGGCTGCTTCGCCGTCGTCACGTGGGGGGACTGGGACCTCCGCACCATGCTGGAGACGGAGTGCCGCTTCAAGGGGCTCGCCAAGCCTCCCTGCTTCAACCACTGGATCAACCTCAAGATCCCCTTCGCGACGGCGCTGGGCGGCGGCCGGCGGGCCGGTCTGCGGTGGGCCGTCCGGGCAGCGGGGCTGGAGTGGGAGGGCCGCCCGCACTGCGGGCTCGACGACGCCCGTAACACGGCGCGGCTTCTCGTGGAGCTCATGCGGCGCGGCGTCCAGCTCAGCATTACGAGCTCCCTGCAGGCCCCGTCGCCTCAGCTAACTCCATGCGGTGGCGCCGGTGCCGCCGCAGCGTGCTACTGCTACTGCGGGGTGGCGAGCAGAGGTGGCGTGGTGGCGGTGCCGGGGCCAATGCAGGGGAGTTGCTTCCACGGTTGCGGAAACTGGACGCCGTCCATGGGAGCAGTGTGCTCCTACTTCATGTGGTCAGATTGCTAAGCCAATCCATGGGTTTGGATTTGGAGAATACGCTATTGATGGTACAGTAAATTGTACATGTGCGAGTATATATGACTCCAGCTCCTTGATTTTCTTATCAACTTAAATGCTATTGCGTGGTGTATTTGATTTCCTCATGAACTTGAAATTCTACACATGTTTTGCTTGAACCGATTCATTTCTTAAACCATGGAAGAAAATTGCATGTTCCACTACTAGAATTTGGTTTTGCGCCGAGTTCTGATATTTTGCGGAGCACATTTCACCGGGAGCTCGGCAAACTTTTGCATGTGCCTTGTTTGATTCAAACTTACCCTCGGCAGTGAGAAGAAACTCGACGGATTTGCTACTCAATAAAACGCTAGAAATAGCCGAAAGCAAACATGGACACTATCACAACAATGAATTAAGTTAGCCAATAGACGGGCGTGGCGTGCCACCGCGCGTCGGGCTGCTAGTTATAAACATGCTTTCTGCCCGTATCATTAACAATGATACTTCTATTGAAAGACTCCTTCACACCAAACCACGCTACACCTTTCTCCGTGTTTTTGATTGCGGTTGTTGGCCAAATCTTCGTCCCTCCAATAAACGCAAGCTCATGTTTCACTCAATACAATGTATGTTTCTTGGGTATAGTGCTCATCATAAGGTTGTCAAATGTTTTGATGTTGCCACTGGTCGAGTTTACATGTCCCGCGATGTTGTATTCGATGAGACGAAATTTCCCTTTGCCGACCTCCATCCCAACGTTGGTGCCATGCTTCGCAAAGAGATCCTTCTCTTGCCACCTCATTTGGTTAGTCATGACCAAGAGGGAACTGATAACTGCAATGATCATATCACTACTACAAAAACAATTATTAACGACCATAGGAAAAAACACATGGTCGTTGAAAATCTGGGTGAACTCCCGCACGGTGGGAACCAATCTATCAGATACTTTTAACAACCATCGGAGTACCCGTTGCTAAAGAAATCATAGGTGCGGTCGTTATTATTTTGTTTTCTGTTTGTTCGTAGATCGTAGAACACCCTATAACAAACTTAATTTGATCTCTCTTCTCTCTCCTTTGCAACATGTACTTTCCACGTGTTATGCCGCAAAGTGCTGGTACTTTCCATTGGATAACCCTGCGTATAACTCCCTGCCTCCTTTTCCTCTTATCCTCAACACCCCGATTGATCTCATCTCCTTGTTGTTCTCCTACGCGCATGACCACAACGCGCCGCCCAGCAGCCAGCACCTTGTCGGCCGCCTCGACCACGACGCGCCTGCCCTGCAGCCAGCACCTTGTCGGCCGCCTCGACCACGACGCGCATGCCCTGCAGCCAGCACCTCGTCGGTCGCCTCGACCTCGGCGCGCCCGCTCTACAACCCGCACATCGTCAGTGTCCACCACCAACGCCATCCTACTGCAGGTTGATTGTTAGTCATCCTTTCTCTTATATTTTTCTTAGGTTTTAGGATGGGTATTTGGGACGTGTAGCTGGTACTCACGCAAATTACATTCCGTGTGGTTTGATGTGCGGGGCGGGATTTTGCCTCCATTGATCATTGATTTTAATCAAGAGAAGGGCATCGGTATTATGTGAAAGGGGTGCTCGATGTACTTTAGAGTTCACAGATGTATGAGATATCCGGTTAAACCTTTGTTTTTACAAAATTGCTTCATGCATAACACTTTCAGCACTCCTGTATATATGAGATTTTTTAGTGAATTTAGGTGATTGTGCTGACTATATATGGTGGTTGTATTTTTTTCCCGATTGGTACGGGAATTAGGCTGCATTTACCTGGTTAGGAATTGAGATGTTATTTTATTGGCTTATACACAAGCACCCACGAACTAGAACTATTTTTTCTCCATGTAATTTAACGTGTTCTTTTGCAGGGAATAATGTACAACTCCCACCCCTGCCCTTTTATGTCGTAACTAAACATGGTCAACTACTAGTCGAGTTTCTTGATCCCTCTGCTGCCTAGAATATTTGTACTCCTACAATCTTTCATCTCGGATGAATAGTGGCTATCAAAAATTGTATAACTCAACCTTTCTACTATTGTGTGATTTGTCATGTCATCCTATGTCAACTAATAACAGGCACATGTATATGTTCGTACAGGGAGGAAAGGAAAACATTCCATGAAGCATGGATAATTGCGTGATACAAGAAGTGTAACAAATTAAGAACTTTACGTCTAGTGGATCTCTAAGTGACAGTCCTCATGAAACAAGCGTGATCAAGTAAGTTGTTCGCATACACTGATTTATATGCTATTGTACTTTGTGCCAATTTATTCTTTGGATTGTCTTGCTAAAACACCCAATGTTTTGTAGGACTCATGGCCCACCCTAATATATTGAAGGATGAGGAAGAATAGCAATCGCTGATAAAGAATGGTACCCATCAAAACAATGATGGTGTTCCTCGACTGAAGATTAATAAATGCCATCTTTTATGGTCGTCTCGTTTTCACTTAGCTATGCACAAGTACATTAGTCATGTAAAGGATGTTTTGACCGAAATTTCTTAAATGATATTTTAATTCCATAATTGTATGTAAGAATTTCCTTAATTATTTGATTTTTATTAATATAAAGGAGGGTACAGTTCTTTAATTATTCACATTATTTTGTTCCTACATTAACGTGGATGTTACTATTCAAATGTTTGATGCTCCATAAAGTGGTTCTAAAATGGTTCTACAACTGGTTGAATGGAAAGTTGTACGAAATGTAGTGGCCGCTGAATGATAGAAAAATCCTAAGAGAATCGTTGTTACTGATATAAAGTGTGTGTTAGTGATACGCGAACAACCCTATGCAGATTATTAGCGGTGATAAAAGTGGTCGTTAATACTATAATTATGGTCGTTATTGCCTTAGAATTGACGACAACACACGATCTCGTCGTTACAAAAATAACGACCAGAAAAGGTATATGGTCGTTATGACTTTTAACGACGGAGCCTATTACGACCAGCAAATTGTGGTCGTTAATGACATTTAACGACCACATTCTAACTTTTAACGACCACATATACCGTCGTTAAAAACTAGTTTTCTAGTAGTGTATGTTGACTAACCCTCCTAACCACATGCATGAGTCTTGTGATGACGCAGGAAATAACAGCAACGAAGAAACGACATAAAACAGATCAGAACATGATGAAGAAAATCGTCCAACAGCGCCATATCACATGTGTCGCGGCGGCGGGAGCATATCCTCCTTGGGATCTGCGCGCGCATATTCGGCGGGCCTTGCTGCTGTTACGCCTGGTGTAACTGGCACACCTGCACGCGCCCCAATGCCAGACACGCGGCGATCTGTAGCCGGTCGTGACAGCGCGCGTATTGCCACCCAACCGGTGGTCTACAAGCGGTGCGATGCAACTCGCGCGACAAGCGCAGGACCGGACGCGAACTCCAACGGCCTCACGACATCCGGTCGTTTGGGATCCTCTGCGCCTCCTGAGCAGCAGCCCGCGGCCACACAGAATGTGCACCACGTTCAGGCAACATCCGATTCAGCGGCGGTTGCTGACGCACGCGAATCCGCCTCGAGATCAGACGCTGATTTGTCTCCTTGTCAGCCCACGGGATCTTCTATGCCATAGACCGACCCAACACCACGGCGTACAAGACTACAAAAGGGGGTAATTGCACCTCTTAATTATAAACACATAACCAAATATGGTATGGTTTGTTCTACAGGTAACCTTGTGAGCCTCATACACTTGAGGAAGCCCTTGGTGATGAAAAAATGAGGAAGGCAGTGCATGAAGAATATGTGGCACTACAGAAAAATAAAACCTGGCATTTGGTTCCTGCACAGCAAAAAACCTTATTGACTGCAAATGGGTCTTTAGGATCAAAAGAAAATCTGATGGAACAATTCATCGCTACAAGGCGAGACTAGTAGCAAAAGGTTTCAAACAACGGTATGGTATAGACTATGAGGACACCTTTAGTCCCGTTGTAAAAGCTGCCACCATCCGTCTTGTTTTGTCTATTGTTGTTTCTAGAGGATGGAATCTTCGACAACTAGATGTACAGAACGTGTTTCTTCACGGTGTTCTGGAAAAGGAAGTATATATGAAACAACCTCCTGGGTTTGAAAACAAACATGCATTCTCTCATGTATGCAGGCTTGATAAGGCACTGTATGAATTGAAGCAAGCTCCAAGGGCATGATATTCTCGTCTCAGCAAAAATATGCAAACACTTGGCTTTGTTCCAAGACTGTTCATCTATAATAAGTTCAATACTTCCATATTTGTTCTCACTTACGTTGATGATATTATTGTTACAAGCTCTTGTGATGAGGCAATAACAAGACTTTTGAAGGATTTAAGTGTTTAATTTTCCCTTAAGAATCTTGGAGATTTGCATTATTTTCTAGGGATTGAAGTAAAAAGGCACAAGGATGGACTTCATCTCTCCCAATAAAAATATGCGACCGACTTGGTAAGAAAGGCTGGTTTGCAAGGTTGTAAATCTACACCTACTCCTTTGTCTAGTACAGATAAGTTGTCTCTCACAGATGGAACACTCTTAAGTTAAAAGATAGTACCAAATACAGAAGTCTAGCAGGTGCACTCCAGTATTTGACACTTACAAGACCTGATATTTCGTTTCCTGTCAACAAAGTGTGTCAATTCCTTCATGCACCCACCACCGTTCGTTTGACTGCTGCAAAGCATATAATCAGATATGTGAAAAATACTTTGAGCATTGGTCACAACTTTGGCAGGTCATCTTCAACTCTTGGCAGTGCCTTTTCTGACTCGGATTGAACAAGTTGTTTGGATGATAGACGCTCAACTGATGGCTTTGCAGTATTCTTAGGACCCAATATCATATCATGGTGTGCTAGAAAACAAGCTACAGTCTTCAGGTCTAGGACAGAAACAGAGTACAAGGCACTGGCCAATGCCACAGTAGAAATCATACGGGTGCAATCTATTCTTAAAGAACTTGGTATAAAAAGCACTCAAGCTCCTAGTGTGTGGTGTGATAATTTGGGAGACACTTATCTCTGAGCAAATCAAGTCTTTCATGCAAGAACAAAGCATATTGAAATATATTTTTATTTTATCAGAGAAAGGGTTGCTAGTAAACTCTTGGACATTCGTTTCATACACTCCAAGTATCAGGTTGCTCATAGTTTCACCAAAGCCTTACCCACACGAAGCTTTGAAGACTTCAAGCATAATCTCAACTTAATGAAGTTGTGATTAAGGAAGGTTGTCAAACATGTGATCATGCAAGTTATCAGGAGGCATGACAGGTTCAGTTTCAGGAAGATTATGCCGAAGGGATTCTGTTAGTCAGTTTAGATTGTTAGATAGAGGATATCTTATCTCATGTAAACTTATCTTTATCTCTAACTAAACTTCCTCTCCAAGTTGTGATCTCCTGTAACAACACAGCTTGTATGCGCTATCAGGGATGTGTACCCCTGTTATATAAACACGTACGTCGCCCCCTCAAGGTGGTATGACGCTTTTCACCAATCGCACATAATGCTCTTTCCACGAAGGATCATCGAACCGGACCATCTGCTGCCCGTCATGATCTCCATCCCGATGGCTCCGCGGCCTCTTGGCAGACACAACATTAATATTGTCCATGGAGCATCATATCATTTCTCTTGGAGTGATGATGAACTGGTAAATAAATATTTCCTCATCGGTTTATACTTCTACAAATTTGGATGCCTAAAACAGATGGTTTTCGACGGTGACATGGAAATAGTAATTTATTTACATACTTTTGATAGAGTTCAGGATGGAAAATGCACTTTTTCCTTTCTTATAAGATAAACTCAAACAAGAAGATAGAAAATGTTACACGACTTTACCGAGTTGTGCTCTCGGTCAGCAATCAAGAAATTAAACTTAAGCACCAACATTTCAACACATTTTGTGCTCTAGGCTCTAGCCTCTAGGAGGATAGATTTATTTTTGCAAGCGCATAATCCCTGTCGTTCTGAGATCATTGAGTCGACTCTAGACTCTAGAGAAGAGCCTGTTATATCAGTATTTAAGGAGTCCCAGGGTCCTGCCGTAGACGACGAGGTCGTCGTATATCTCGTCCAGGTTCTTGTACTTGTACTCGAACCCCTCCTTGATGAGCTTGTCCGACCAGATGCTCACCCTCGGCTTCTCCGGAAGATGACCAATGCTGCAAAGCAAACACAGGGTCACGTTTGTGCTGTGCTGTGCATGTCGACTGTGGATGCGGCCAGGTGAGCTTGCACGTACGTACCGGTCGTCGTTGATCTCGTACTGCGGGTACTTGGCCGCCAGGAAGTGGGCGAGCGCCACGGCGGTGGTGTTGAGGGTGCACACGATGTACCGCCCCGACGTGGCCTCCTCGGCGGCGAATATCTCGGCGCGGCTCACGTCGTCGATGTGCACCAGCGGGATCGACCCCGATGCCTTCTCGATGAGCTCCAGGTTGTCCACCATGTCGTCGTCGCCTGAGGTCGATCCGTCCATCACGCGCCCCACGTTATTATAGCAAGCACATGGCCATGCATGGCGTAGCGTTGAAACTTGAAGCATTATATATAGGACACGTCGCCTGACGTACCGGAGAGCAAGGAGAGGACCTCGGGGACGCTGGTCTTGACCTTGCTGGCCGGTGCCCCGCCGACGACGACCACGGGGCACACGGTCACCAGGCTGAGGCCCTTCTCCTCCGCGAGCGCCATCGCCGCCTTCTCCGCCAGCACCTTCGAGGCAGGGTACGCCTGCAGCAACGGCCAAACAACACGTACTTACGGCGTCGTTCCAAACTCATATGCTAAGTTCTACTGGTTGATGATCCATCGATCGTACGCACCCAGGTACCGCTCTTGGTGGCCCTGAGGTACTCGACGTCGGACCAGGAATCCTCGTCCAGGACATGGCCGTCGCCTTCCAGCGGCCGGCTGGAGATCGCGGCCGTCGACGATGTGAGGACCACGCGCTTCACCGTCCCCGCCTTCACGCATGACCTCATCACGTTGAGGGTTCCTTGAATCGCCGGCTGGATCACTTCTTCCTGACACGACCAAACGAATTAAGAACAGCATATATGCCGATTTGTCTCCTTTTCCCAAAAAGACAAGAACAGTATCCCGATTTATGGCTGGCATGCCATCACGGTGTGATATTACTTACCTCGGCGTTCTCTGGCATGAGGGCCACCGGAGCGGCGACGAGGAAGGCGTAGTCGCAGCCGGCGACGGCGTCGTCGAAGCTGCCCTCTTCGTTCAGGTCGGCGCGGAAGACCTCCAGGGGGCCGAGCGCCGCCAGGGTCTTGAGATGCGCGTTCTTCTCCCCGTCATCTGGGAATCCAAGACATCACACCACCAGTTTCAGATGCCAACAGAATCGATCCCTCCACGGGCTCCATCCGTACGGCCTGATGGTTTCACCGGTGGTAAATATATAAGGCTCAAGTAATTACCGGGGTTCCTGACCGTCGTCTTCACGGCGTAGCCCTTCTCCAGCAGCATCTTGACGAGAGCCGACGCGATGTACCCGCTCCCTCCGGTGACGCACGCCGTCTTCCTCCTCGTCGTCCCATCACCAGCCGCCGCCGCCATATCGCCGGTGATCACTACTACAGTTCTCCTGGGCTCCTGGCAATAACTGAAGCGCCGGAGCTATGTTCCTCTGGTGGAGTGGTCAGGCAACTGGATTGTGCTTGCACCGGCACGTGCATTTTGTAGATGTAGAGAAGGCGTGGTCGTGGCTGGTGGTTTCAGTGGTTGGGGAGCCGCGTTCAACACCATCCACGCAAGTCGATATCAAGGATGAGGAATGCATGATTGGGGACTGTTTTCACCTGGAGCAAAATGATGCGTAGGACTAGAGTCTATGAGCATGAGGAGCACGAGGGAGCTGTACAGTTACCTCTTTATCCGGAAAAGAATATACAGTTATCTCTCATCTCCAAGGCTATGTGTATGTGAGTGCTCGTATGTGAGCCCAAACGGTGACGTGCTGCCGACCAAAAGAGGCCGAGGACAAGAGGATGGATAAACCATATAGTATTACTATAGTTTTCTGCATAGTCAATGTCTAGTGGACAGTGGCCGGCCCCGAGCGCGACGTGCTGCCAACTAAGAGATGATGACACGTCAAATAAAAAAAATCTAATAGATGATGAGGACTAGATCACGAGGAAACTATACAATTCTCACCCTAGTCAAACAAATGAATTCAACTCAGCCTCTCTATGTATACATAGACACATGTGTAGCATGTGTAGGGTTTGCTGCCCCACCCACCTTCGGGGGCTCAACATCTTGCGCCTTGCAAAGTTTGAAAAGGCTCTCGGCTTGCATTGGTTGTGTCTGGAATGAAAGGACCCGGCGAGGCTTTGGGTCCCATTAGAACCCTTGTAACGAGGTGGACATAAACCTTCTACGCATCCACGGTCATCGCCCTCAGCAACAAGCCAACAATGAGAGGACGTCCTTCTGGGAGACCCCATGGATGCAAGGGAAGAAACCTAAAGACATAGCTCCCTCATCTTTGCGGCCTCCGGACGCAAGGTTTGGACTGTGAGCTTGGTCATGTGCAATAATGCTTGGGTTCACCAGATCAATCTGGCCACTTTGCTCACTTTGGTGCCCATCGTTCATGTGACAGCCCGGGACCGACGTTCCAGAATATTCTCCTTTATTTTTTGTTTTCGTCGTGTGGTTAATTTTATTTGTTGCATCATCATTTAGTTTGCATCGTCGTATCATGCATGGCATCTTGCATCGCCTGTCGCGTGTGGTGTTTTGAGTGTGTGTGCTTCGAGTGTTCACCGAGTCTTAGTGCGATAGAAACTCCCCTCCTCTCTTCTCTTTTATTTGTTTTGGAGTTGTGTAAAAGTTTCCATTTAAACCCCTTTGAAAAATTGTCTTCTTTTAAAACTCCTTTTGTTAAAAGGTGGGGGCAACCCCTTGATTTTTTCTCTTATTTCTTCTTTTGTTTCATTTCTAAACTAGAGTTGCATTTTATTTATAAAAGGGGTTTGATTTTATTCTTTTTGTAAAAAGGGTTTTAATTTTAATTCTTCAAAAGGTTTAATTTTTATTCGTTTAAAAAAAGCCCAATCTATTTTTAAAGTTGGGGTATATTTTTAAAGGAGTAAAAGGCATTTTTTTATTTTGTCAAAACATTTTCTTTTGTCAAAACATTTTCTTTTGTGTTTGTTCTCTGTTTTTATTAAAAAAAGAAAAATCAAAGAGAGAGAGGGAGGAGCTGCCGGCCAGGCCCAAGGCCCAGCTGGCCAACCCTAGCGGCAGCGCCCCTCTAGCCCGATTCCCTCTCGTGGCTCCCTCCTGCGCCGTCGTCTCCCTCGTGCCCCCTCCTCTCGTTCGTTCCTCCCCCTCAGACCGATCCCTTCTCCCTCCGTTCCTCTCCAACCCCCGAGCCCCGTGCCGTCGCCGTGCCCCTAGCCTCCCGCATCCCCCCCGTGCTGGCCCCGATCCCTCTTCCCCGAGGTTCCCCGAGCTCCGGCCGCCGCCGTGCTGCGCCGCCGCCTCCTCTGCCGCAGCTGCTCGCCGACCGCGCCATGGCCTCGCCCCTCCTCCTCGCGAGCTCGCCGCGCCGCTTCGCTGCCATCACCGGAGGTCCCGCGCGCCGCCCTCCTACCCCAGGCCGAGGAGCCCCGCCGCCAGTAGCTCCCCCCGCACGCCGCCTCTTCCTCGCCTCCAGTTCCCTCGCCGCCTGTGCCCTAGCCCCGCCGCGTGCGCCTGCACCGCCTTCCTGCCCTGCCGCGTCGCCCCTCTCTGCTCTCCCGAGCTCGCCTGCGCCGCCATGGCCTTGTCCGCGGCCTCCCGTCGCCCCTCGCCCCGGCCTCGCATCGTTCCCCGCCATGGCCGTCGTCTCCCGCGCCCCCGCGCCCCGCCGGTGCTCGCCTCGAGCCACCATGGCTCCTCCGTCTCCCCGCCGGTGCCCGTTTCCCCGCGCCGCCGATCTCGGCCGAGGTCCCCCGCCGGTTCGCCCCTGATGTAGCTGCTGCCGAGCCGCCTTTGCATTCCCCTGTCGCTGCCTGTTGCTACCGCGCTGCTCCTATCGCTGAGCCGATGTTGTAGCTGCTGCTATTGCATAGTGCTGCTTACTGTTGTTGTAGATGCTAGCTGCTCTTGCTGCTGCTAGGTTGCTAGCTGGTTTGCATGCCGTTGCTGCTTGCTATGTTGCTGTCGATGCATTGTTGCTTCCTCTCGCTGCTGGTGCCTGTTGCTGGCCTTGCCGATTGCTAGTTGTTGTGCTAGGCTGCCTTGCTGCTAGCTAGTAGTGTTAGCTGCTGCTGATAGTTGCTAGGTGTAGTTTCTTTGCTTGTTGAGGTTGCTGGCTTGCCTGCTAGTGCTAGCCGTGTAGTTGCTGATGGCATGCATGTTGTTGCCGTTGCTATGTTGCTTGCTTGTTGCCGTCGCCGGCGATCGTTGCTGTTGTGTCGCCTGCCATCGTCGCGTGCACCATCCCCGACGCCGTGGAATCGACAAGCTCGCCGAGTCCATGACGTCCTCGACAACCCCCCCCCCCCCCCGAAACGTGTTCGACTACTGTCGCCGAAGACCGTGTGCCGATGACAAGAGTACGGCTACCGTCGACGAGACCCGAGTACCACGACAACCACGACGACTGACGTGGGTATAAGCCTGACAGTAGATGTGTAGGGTACGAAAGGATGGGCAGAGCCTTAGCTACGGCGAGGTTGTATGAGTTCAGGCCCCTCTACGGTGGAGGTAATTGATGGGGTCATAGTCCTAGGGTAGGGTCATAGGCCTGTCCTACAGGTCCTACCCAAGGAATACCCCACACAAGGGACAGGACCTTAAGTATGCCCGACTGAATTAAGGTGCCCCCATCATCCAGTCGGTAACAGGCCCAGAATCATTCAGTCGGAGATTAACATTCGGAGAACACCGGGCCTACCGACTGGATACACTCGGTGCGCCGTAACCTCTCTGGAGGGAAACTGCTGTACGTTTCCGGGTGCATTTACTAGCATTTAGAGCATACGTTACCTGTAACGTATGCATTCAATCGCCACTACTCCACCCTTGAATCAGAACCGTTGTGGAGGGCAGCGCACTCTATATAAGCCGTCCTCCCCCACTGGTAAAAGGGTTAGCAAATCTTTGTACTCCATATCACACTCGGTAACGAGCTCCGAGAGCACTGAGACGTAGGGCTGTTACCTCCACCGCAGAGGGGCCTGAACTCATACAACCTCGCCGTAGCTAGGACTCTGCCCATCTCATTCGTACCCTACACATCTACTGTCAGGCTTATACCCACGACAGTTGGCGCCCACCGTGGGGCAGGCGTCTAAGCGACTTCCGGCGAGTTTGCGACTATCTCCTTTCGTCATGTCGTCCGGTGGAGGTTCGAGCATGGGTCACCAGATCCTCTTCGGCGCTCTCTTCTTCATCGTCGACGATTCGGCGTGGCTTCGGGAGACACCTCTCGACGTCGAGGCGCTTTCGCGTCGCGGGGCCACACACTTCTGTGCCGACGCTCGCGGCGTTCTTCTTCTCCAACAATCGGCTCCATTGCCGGCCTGCACCTTCGTCACGCGTCGCAGCAGGCGATCTCGCAGTCCGCGTCTACAACGTTGGGTGCAGCATGCCCGAGCGCGTCAGTTCACGTCCTCTCAAGTGGCGGTTCTGGAGTCTGTTGTGGTTGCCCCGCGTCCCCAGTGCTCGGGCTCGGTTCCGACTGAGCTCCCTTCCGAGTACGTGGCCGCGGGCCTGCAGCAGAAGTTCACATGGCCAACACCCATGAAGATCCCCATCAGGCTGGCCGGAACGAGCGCAAAGCCGGTGAAAGATCCGGTGCACGCCGTCCGCCTCGCCGTTCTGCCAGTCGGCACACCCGGCAGAGCAACGTAGAGTTGTTCCGCACACCTCTCCTCAACTTGGCTGCGGCAGCCAAGATCGCCGATTCCCTCCAACCGACTGATTCAGAGGCAGGAAGAGGAATCGAGCAGATCCGTGCTCTGTTGCATACAGCGCAGCAGCAGAATTCGGCAGTCTCCCAGTCGCACAATCGGATCCACAATAGTTCCGCCAATGCAAACACGCATCGGTCGGTTCACAGCCCCGGCTCCTATCAGCATCACAGGGGAGGCAGTCGTTCCATGGTCCGTAAAGATCGCCGCCGTTCACGCACCCCTTCGCCGGGTGGGCCCTATGGGTCCCGACATCATGATGATCGGCGTTCAGTCGGCGACACTTACGACCCAAGACCCGACGCACGAGGGCGAATCGCCCAGCGAAGAGTCGACAGGGGTCGAGCCCACCGCGATGGCCACGATCTGGATCGTCCGAGTGGCAGCGGGACCATCGTGTCCGGCCCCGAGTGTTTTAGTCGAGCCATCCGCTCGGCTGACATCCCGCCCAACTTCCGATTGGCAGCGGGAATCGGTAAATTTACGGGGGAATCCAAGCCTGAAACATGGCTAGACGACTACCGAGTGGCAGTCCAGATCGGAGGAGGGGACGATTATGTCGCTATGAAGCACCTCCCTCTGATGCTGGACGGCTCGGCGCGAGCTTGGCTGAACCAGTTAGCCCCCTCAAGCATTTACAGTTGGGCAGATCTTGCCCGAGTGTTCATCAGGACCTTCGAAGGGACGTGCAAACGCCCTGCAGGCCTTGTGGAGCTTAAGCACTGTTTCCAGAAGCCGAATGAGCCCTTGCGCGACTTCATCCAGCGATGGACTACTCTTTACCACACGGTGGAGAGCGTCACCGAACATCAAGCGGTCTGCGCATTCAAGGCAGGCGTACGGTACAGAGAGTTGTACCTAAAGTTCGGCCGGACAGGTGACATCTCCATGAGCAAGATGATGGAGATAGCTGCTCGTTATGCAAATGGCGAGGAAGAAGACCGCATCCGGAGCGGGAAACACAAGACAGTCGGCGATACCGACGGAGGTAACACTCGGAAGCAGAAACAGAAGGTTCCACCCACGCCGCAAGCAGAAGCTGCAGCTCTAACCAGCGCCAAGTCCAAGGGCAAAGGGAAAGCGCAATTTACCCCCAAGAAGAAGTCGTTCAACAATCCCATCCTGGATCAGCCTTGTCCAATTCACACGAAGATGGACGAAGAAGGCAACCCCATATACGCGAAGCACACCACTCGACAGTGTCGTCTCCTGATCCAGGGGTTCAGCAAAGGACAACCGAGTGAGAAGAATCCTGAACAGGATGAGGAGGATAAGGAGGATCCGTTCCCCCAAGTCCATGCAACCCTCATGATTTTTGCTGACGTCGAAAGCAAGAGACGCCTGAAGCTGGTGAACAGAGAGGTCAACATGGCCGTTCCGACTGCTCCCAGGTTCCTGAAGTGGTCTCAGACTGCGATCACCTTTGATCAGTCGGACCATCCAACACATGTACCCACTGTTGGAATTATGCCCTAGAGGCAATAATAAATGTATAGTTATTATTATAATTCCTGTATCAAGATAATAGTTTATTATCCATGCTATAATTGTATTGAATGAAGACTCATTTACATGTGTGGATACATAGACAAAACACCGTCCCTAGCATGCCTCTAGTTGGCTAGCCAGTAGATCGATGATAGTCAGTGTCTTCTGATTATGAACAAGGTGTTGTTGCTTGATAACTGGATCACGTCATTAGGAGAATCACGTGATGGACTAGACCCAAACTAATAGACGTAGCATGTTGATCGTGTCATTTTGTTGCTACTGTTTTCTGCGTGTCAAGTATTTATTCCTATGACCATGAGATCATATAACTCACTGACACCGGAGGAATGCTTTGTGTGTATCAAACGTCGCAACGTAACTGGGTGACTATAAAGATGCTCTACAGGTATCTCCGAAGGTGGTAGTTGAGTTAGTATGGATCAAGACTGGGATTTGTCACTCCGTGTGACGGAGAGGTATCTCGGGGCCCACTCGGTAATACAACATCACACACAAGCCTTGCAAGCAATGTAACTTAGTGTAAGTTGCGGGATCTTGTATTACGGAACGAGTAAAGAGACTTGCCGGTAAACGAGATTGAAATAGGTATGCGGATACTGACGATCGAATCTCGGGCAAGTAACATACCGAAGGACAAAGGGAATGACATACGGGATTATACGAATCCTTGGCACTGAGGTTCAAACGATAAGATCTTCGTAGAATATGTAGGATCCAATATGGGCATCCAGGTCCCGCTATTGGATATTGACCGAGGATTCTCTCGGGTCATGTCTACATAGTTCTCGAACCCGTAGGGTCTGCACACTTAAGGTTCGACGTTGTTTTATGCGTATTTGAGTTATATGGTTGGTTACCGAATGTTGTTCGGAGTCCCGGATGAGATCACGGACGTCACGAGGGTTTCCGGAATGGTCCGGAAACGAAGATTGATATATAGGATGACCTCATTTGATTACCGGAAGGTTTTCGGAGTTACCGGGAATGTACCGGGAATGACGAATGGGTTCCGGGGGTTCATCGGAGGGGGGCAACCCACTCCGGGGAAGCCCATAGGTATTTGGGGGGTTCACACCAGCCCTTAGTGGGCTGGTGGGACAGCCCACCAATCCCCTATGCGCCAAGGAAGAAAAAATCAAAGGAAAGGAAAAAAAAGGGGAAGTGGGAAGGGGGAAGGACTCCCTCCCACCAAACCAAGTAGGACTCGGTTTGGGGGGGGGAGAGTCCTCCCCCCTGGCTCGGCCGACCCCTTGGGGATCCCTTGGACCCCAAGGCAAGGTCCCCCTCCCTCCTCCTATATATATGGGGCTTTTAGGGCAGATTTGAGACGACTTTCTCACGGCTGCCCGACCACATACCTCCATAGTTTTTCCTCTAGATCGTGTTTCTGCGGAGCTCGGGCGGAGCCCTGCTGAGACAAGATCATCACCAACCTCCGGAGCGCCGTCACGCTGCCGGAGAACTCTTCTACCTCTCCGTCTCTCTTGCTGGATCAAGAAGGCTGAGATCATCGTCGAGCTGTACGTGTGCTGAACGCGGAGGTGCCGTCCGTTCGGTACTAGATCGTGGGACTGATCGCGGGATTGTTCGCGGGGCGGATCGAGGGACGTGAGGACGTTCCACTACATCAACCGCGATCTCTAATCGCTTCTGCTGTACGATCTACAAGGGTACGTAGATCACTCATCCCCTCTCGTAGATGGACATCACCATGATAGGTCTTCGTGCGCGTAGGAAATTTTTTGTTTCCCATGCGACGTTCCCCAACAGTGGCATCATGAGCTAGGTTCATGCGTAGATGTCTTCTCGAGTAGAACACAAAAGGTTTTGTGGGCGGTGATGTGCGTTTTGCTGCCCTCCTTAGTCTTTTCTTGATTCCGCGGTATTGTTGGATTGAAGCGGCTTGGACCGACATTACTCGTACGCTTACGAGAGACTGGTTTCATCGTTACGAGTAACCCCCTTTGCTCAAAGATGACTGGCAAGTGACGGTTTCTCCAACTTTAGTTGAATCGGATTTGACCGAGGAGGTCCTTGGATGAGGTTAAATAGCAACTCATATATCTCCGTTGTGGTGTTTGCGTAAGTAAGATGCGATCCTACTAGATACCCTTGGTCACCACGTAAAACATGCAACAACAAAATTAGAGGACGTCTAACTTGTTTTTGCAGGGTATGATTGTGATGTGATATGGCCAACGATGTGATGTGATATATTGGATGTATGAGATGATCATGTTGTAATAGAAATATCGACTTGCATGTCGATGGTACGGCAACCGGCAGGAGCCATAGGGTTGTCTTTATACTAACATATGTGCTTGCAGATGCGTTTACTATTTTGCTAGGATGTAGCTTTAGTAGTGATAGCATAAGTAGCACGACAACCACGATGGCAACACGTTGATGGATGATCATGGTGTGGCGCCGGTGACAAGAAGATCGTGCCGGTGCTTTGGTGATGGAGATCAAGAAGCACGTGATGATGGCCATATCATGTCACTTATGAATTGCATGTGATGTTAATCCTTTTTGCACCTTATTTTGCTTAGAACGACGGTAGCATTATGAGGTGATCTCTCACTAAAATTTCAAGACGAAATTGTGTTCTCCCCGACTGTGCACCGTTGCTACAGTTCGTCGTTTCGAGACACCACGTGATGATCGGGTGTGATAGACTCAACGTTCACATACAACGGGTGCAAAACAGTTGCGCACGCGGAACACTCGGGTTAAGCTTGACGAGCCTAGCATGTGCAGACATGGCCTCGGAACACATGAGACCGAAAGGTCGATCATGAATCATATAGTTGATATGATTAGCATAGGGATGCTTACCACTGAAACTACTCTCGACTCACGTGATGATCGGACTTGGGATAGTGTAGGTGGATCATGAACCACTCAAATGACTAGAGAGATGTACTTTTTGAGTGGGAGTTTAGCATATAATTTGATTAAGTTGAACTCTAATTATCTTGAACATAGTCTAAGTCCACTTTGAATATATTTGTGTTGTAGATCATGGCTCACGCAAGTGTCATCCTGAATTTTAATACGTTCCTAGAGAAAGCTAAGTTGAAAGATGATGGAAGCAACTTTGTAGACTGGGCTCGTAATCTTAAGCTCATCTTACAAGATGGAAAGAAGGATTATGTCCTTAATGCTGCGCTAGGAGATGAACCACCCGCTACGGCTGATCAGGATGTTAAGAACGCTTGGCTAGCACGTAAGGAGGACTACTCAATAGTTCAATGTGCAGTCTTGTATGGCTTAGAGCCGGGACTTCAACGTCGCTTTGAGCGTCATGGAGCATTTGAGATGTTCCAGGAGTTGAAGTTTATCTTTCAGAAGAACGCCCGGATCGAGAGGTATGAGACCTCCGATAAATTCTATGCTTGCAAGATGGAGGAAAACTCGTCTGTCAGTGAACATGTGCTCAAAATGTCTGGGTACTCAAACCGTCTAGCTGAACTGGGGATTGAACTCCCGCAAGAAGCTATCACTGACAGAATCCTCCAATCACTGCCGCCAAGCTATAAAGGCTTTGTGTTGAACTACAACATGCAAGGGATGAACAAGTCTCCCGGCGAGTTGTTTGCGATGCTGAAAGTCGCAGAGTCTGAACTCCGTAAAGAGCATCAAGTGTTGATGGTCAGCAAGACCACTAGTTTCAAGAGAAACGGCAAAGGCAAGAAGGGCAATTCGAAGAAGAGCGGCAAGCCTGTTGCCAATCCGCCGAAGAAACCCAAGGCTGGACCTAAGCTTGAAACAGAGTGCTTCTATTGCAAGGGTATGGGTCACTGGAAGCGCAATTGCCCCAAGTATCTGGCAGATAAGAAGGCGGCCAAAGAAAAATCAGGTATATTTGATATACATGTTATTGATGTGTACTTAACCAGCTCTCGTAGTAGTGCCTGGGTATTCGATACCGGTTCTGTTGCTCACATTTGCAACTCGAAGCAGGAACTGCGGAATAGACGAAGGCTGGCGAAAGACGAAGTGACGATGCGCGTAGGAAACGGTTCCAAGGTTGATGCAATCGCCGTCGGCACCGTGTCACTTCAGCTACCATCGGGATTAGTGATGAACTTAAATCATTGTTATTTAGTGCCTGCGTTGAGCATGAACATTATATCTGGATCTTGTTTATTGCGAGACGGTTACTCTTTTAAGTCTGAGAATAATGGTTGTTCTATTTCTATGAGTAACATCTTTTATGGTCGTGCACCGAATGTGAGAGGATTGTTCATATTGAATCTCGATAGCGATACACATATACATAACATTGAGACCAAAAGAGTTAGAGTAAACAATGATAGCGCCATATTTTTGTGGCACTGCCGCTTGGGTCATATTGGTGTAAAGCGCATGAAGAAACTCCATGCTGATGGACTTTTAGAGTCACTTGACTTTGATTCACTTGACACGTGCGAACCATGCCTCATGGGCAAGATGACTAAAACTCCGTTCTCCGGAACAATGGAGCGTGCAAGTGACTTGTTGGAAATCATACATACCGATGTGTGTGGTCCGATGAGCGTGGAGGCACGCGGCGGATATCGTTATTTTCTCACCTTCACTGACGATTTAAGTAGATATGGTTATGTCTACTTGATGAAGCACAAGTCTGAAACATTTGAAAAGTTCAAGCAGTTTCAGAGTGAAGTAGAAAATCATCGTAACAAGAAGATCAAGTTCCTGCGGTCTGATCGTGGGGGTGAATATCTGAGTTTCGAGTTTGGTACTCACTTAAGACAATGTGGAATTGTTTCGCAGTTAACACCGCCTGGAACACCACAGCGTAATGGTGTGTCCGAACGTCGTAATCGTACTTTGTTAGAGATGGTGCGATCTATGATGTCTCTTACTGATTTGCCGTTATCGTTTTGGGGTTATGCATTAGAAACAGCTGCATTCACTTTAAATAGGGCACCATCGAAATCCGTAGAGACGACACCATATGAACTGTGGTATGGCAAAAGGCCAAAGTTGTCGTTTCTTAAAGTTTGGGGATGTGATGCTTATGTCAAAAAGCTTCAGCCTGAAAAGCTGGAACCCAAAGCGGAAAAGTGCGTCTTCATAGGTTACCCAAGAGAGACAGTTGGGTACACCTTCCATCTCAAATCCGAGGGCAAAGTGTTTGTTGCTAAGAACGGAACTTTTCTCGAGAAGGAGTTTCTCTCGAGAGAATTGAGTGGGAGGAAGATAGAACTTGACGAGGTTGTCGAACCTCTCATCCCTCTGGATGGTGGCGCAGGGCAAGGGGAAACCTCTGTCATTGCAACGCCGGTTGAGGAGGAAGTTAATGATGATGATCATGAAACTCCAGTTCAAGTTTCTGTTGAACCACGCAGGTCGACGAGATCACGCGCTGCTCCAGAGTGGTACGGTAATCCCGTCTTATCAATCATGTTGTTAGACAACAATGAACCTGCAAATTATGAAGAAGCAATGGTGGGCCCAGATTCCAACAAATGGCTAGAAGCCATGAAATCCGAGATAGGATCCATGTATGAGAACAAAGTGTGGAGTTTGGAGATGCTGCCTGAGGGCCGCAAGGCTATTCAGAACAAATGGATCTTTAAGAAGAAGACGGACGCTGACGGTAATGTGACCGTTTATAAAGCTCGACTTGTGGCAAAGGGTTTTTCACAAGTTCCAGGAATTGACTACGATGAGACTTTCTCTCCCGTAGCGATGCTTAAGTCCGTCAGAATCATGTTAGCAATAGCTACATTTTTCGATTATGAAATCTGGCAGATGGATGTCAAAACGGCGTTCCTTAACGGTTTCCTTAAGGAAGAGTTGTATATGATACAACCCGAAGGTTTTGTCGATCCTAAAAATGCTGACAAGGTGTGCAAGCTCCAGCGATCCATTTATGGACTGGTGCAAGCATCTCGGAGTTGGAACAAACGTTTTGATGAGGTGATCAAAGCATTCGGGTTTATACAAGTGGTTGGAGAATCTTGTATTTACAAGAAAGTGAGTGGGAGCTCTGTGGCGTTTCTAATATTATATGTGGATGACATATTACTGATTGGAAACAACGTAGAGCTTTTGGAGAGCATAAAAGGTTACTTGAATAAAAGTTTCTCTATGAAGGACCTAGGAGAAGCTGCTTACATTCTAGGCATTAAGATCTATAGGGATAGATCAAAACGCCTGATAGGACTTTCACAAAGCACATACCTTGATAAAGTTTTGAAGAGGTTCAAAATGGAACAGTCCAAGAAAGGGTTCTTGCCGGTGTTACAAGGTACGAGATTGAGTAAGACTCAGTGCCCAGCAACTGATGAAGATAGAGAGCATATGCGCTCCGTCCCCTATGCTTCAGCCATAGGCTCTATCATGTATGCAATGCTGTGCACAAGACCGGATGTTAGCCTGGCCATAAGTATGGCAGGTAGGTTCCAGAGTAATCCAGGAGTGGATCACTGGACGGCGGTCAAGAATATCCTGAAGTACCTGAAAAGGACTAAGGAGATGTTTCTGGTATATGGAGGTGACGAAGAGCTCGCCGTAAAAGGTTACGTCGATGCAAGCTTTGACACAGATCCGGACGACTCTAAGTCACAAACCGGATACGTATTTATTCTTAATGGGGGTGCAGTAAGCTGGTGCAGTTCCAAGCAAAGCGTCGTAGCAGATTCTACATGTGAAGCGGAGTACATGGCTGCCTCGGAGGCGGCTAAGGAGGGTGTCTGGATGAAGCAGTTCATGACGGATCTTGGAGTGGTGCCAAGTGCACTGGATCCAATAACCTTGTTCTGTGACAACACTGGTGCCATTGCCTTAGCAAAGGAACCAAGGTTTCACAAGAAGACCAGACACATCAAACGACGCTTCAACCTCATCCGCGATTACGTCGAGGAGGAGGACGTAAATATATGCAAAGTGCACACGGATCTGAATGTAGCAGACCAGCTGACTAAACCTCTTCCACGGCCAAAACATGATCGACACCAGAACTGTATGGGTGTTAGATTTATTACAATGTAATTCACATGGTGATGTGAGGGCTAGATTATTGACTCTAGTGCAAGTGGGAGACTGTTGGAATTATGCCCTAGAGGCAATAATAAATGTATAGTTATTATTATAATTCCTGTATCAAGATAATAGTTTATTATCCATGCTATAATTGTATTGAATGAAGACTCATTTACATGTGTGGATACATAGACAAAACACCGTCCCTAGCATGCCTCTAGTTGGCTAGCCAGTAGATCGATGATAGTCAGTGTCTTCTGATTATGAACAAGGTGTTGTTGCTTGATAACTAGATCACGTCATTAGGAGAATCACGTGATGGACTAGACCCAAACTAATAGACGTAGCATGTTGATCGTGTCATTTTGTTGCTACTGTTTTCTGCGTGTCAAGTATTTATTCCTATGACCATGAGATCATATAACTCACTGACACCGGAGGAATGCTTTGTGTGTATCAAACGTCGCAACGTAACTGGGTGACTATAAAGATGCTCTACAGGTATCTCCGAAGGTGGTAGTTGAGTTAGTATGGATCAAGACTGGGATTTGTCACTCCGTGTGACGGAGAGGTATCTCGGGGCCCACTCGGTAATACAACATCACACACAAGCCTTGCAAGCAATGTAACTTAGTGTAAGTTGCGGGATCTTGTATTACGGAACGAGTAAAGAGACTTGCCGGTAAACGAGATTGAAATAGGTATGCGGATACTGACGATCGAATCTCGGGCAAGTAACATACCGAAGGACAAAGGGAATGACATACGGGATTATACGAATCCTTGGCACTGAGGTTCAAACGATAAGATCTTCGTAGAATATGTAGGATCCAATATGGGCATCCAGGTCCCGCTATTGGATATTGACCGAGGATTCTCTCGGGTCATGTCTACATAGTTCTCGAACCCGCAGGGTCTGCACACTTAAGGTTCGACGTTGTTTTATGCGTATTTGAGTTATATGGTTGGTTACCGAATGTTGTTCGGAGTCCCGGATGAGATCACGGACGTCACGAGGGTTTCCGGAATGGTCCGGAAACGAAGATTGATATATAGGATGACCTCATTTGATTACCGGAAGGTTTTTGGAGTTACCGGGAATGTACCGGGAATGACGAATGGGTTCCGGGGGTTCACCGGAGGGGGGCAACCCACTCCGGGGAAGCCCATAGGTATTTGGGGGGTTCACACCAGCCCTTAGTGGGCTGGTGGGACAGCCCACCAATCCCCTATGCGCCAAGGAAGAAAAAATCAAAGGAAAGGAAAAAAAAAGGGGAAGTGGGAAGGGGGAAGGACTCCCTCCCACCAAACCAAGTAGGACTCGGTTTGGGGGGGGAGAGTCCTCCCCCCTGGCTCGGCCGACCCCTTGGGGATCCCTTGGACCCCAAGGCAAGGTCCCCCTCCCTCCTCCTATATATATGGGGCTTTTAGGGCATATTTGAGACGACTTTCTCACGGCTGCCCGACCACATACCTCCATAGTTTTTCCTCTAGATCGTGTTTCTGCGGAGCTCGGGCGGAGCCCTGCTGAGACAAGATCATCACCAACCTCCGGAGCGCCGCCACGCTGCCGGAGAACTCTTCTACCTCTCCGTCTCTCTTGCTGGATCAAGAAGGCTGAGATCATCGTCGAGCTGTACGTGTGCTGAACGCGGAGGTGCCGTCCGTTCGGTACTAGATCGTGGGACTGATCGCGGGATTGTTCGCGGGGCGGATCGAGGGACGTGAGGACGTTCCACTACATCAACCGCGATCTCTAATCGCTTCTGCTGTACGATCTACAAGGGTACGTAGATCACTCATCCCCTCTCGTAGATGGACATCACCATGATAGGTCTTCGTGCGCGTAGGAAAATTTTTGTTTCCCTCGCGACGTTCCCCAACACCCACTCCGGGAAGATAGGCTTTGGTCGTCGACCCGGTGGTGGAAGGAGTCCGACTGCGCAAAGTCCTCATGGACGGCGGCAGCGGACTGAACATCATGTACGCCGACACCCTCAAGGGAATGGGTATTCCGATGTCCAGACTCAGCGAGAGCAATATGCAGTTCCACGGAGTCGTCCCCGGACGGAAGGCCAAGTCACTCGGCCAGATCGCGTTGGACGTCACTTTCGGCTCCGACAAGAATTTTCGAAGGAGAAGCTCACATTCGAGGTGGTGGATTTCCAGAGTGCTTACCATGCGATTCTGGGTCGCCCGGCGTACGTAAGTTTCATGGCACGACCGTGCTATGTGTACTTGAAGTTGAAGATGCCAGGCCCAAAAGGCGTTATCACCATCACCGGCAACCGTCAGCGAGCTGAGGAGTGTCTGCAAGAGGGATCAAGGATCGCCGACCAGCAGATGGCTGTACTTGAGCTCGAAGAGTACAAGAAGACAGTCGACCCTGCCGACCTGATGCGCTCGAAGAAACCAGCTTTTGAGTCCGCGTTCCAGTCGGCGGGAGAGACGAAGAAAATCAGCATCCACCCGATGGACGAGTCTGCCGCCCCGATGAACATCTCCACCACCCTCGATCCTAAATAGGAAGCCGAGCTCACCCAATTCCTCCGTGAGAACTGGGACATCTTCGCATGGAAACCTTCTGACATGCCGGGTGTACCCAGGGAGTTGGCTGAGCACCGACTGCATGTGGATGCCGTCGCTCGGCCCGTCCGAGAGCGCCTGCGTCGGTCCGCCGCGCACAAGAGGAAGGCAATCGGAGAAGAGGTGGCCAAGCTGCTGGCTGCCAACTTCATTCGCGAGGTTCACCACTCTGAGTGGCTCGCCAATGTCGTCATGGTGCCCAAGAAGGACAAGTCACTCCGAATGTGCATTGACTTCAAGCACCTCAATAAGGTCTGCCCGAAAGACCATTTTCCGCTCCCCCGCATAGATCAAATTGTCGATTCGACTGCGGGATGCGAGCGTTTGTCGTTCCTTGATGCCTATTCGGGTTATCATCAGATCCGTCTGTATGGTCCCGATGAGTTGAAAACAGCCTTCATCACCCCGTTTGGGTGCTTCTGTTACATCACTATGCCTTTCGGTCTGAAGAATGCAGGAGCTACCTTTATGGGCATGATCCAAAAATGTCTCCTCGACCAGATCGGTCGCAATGTGGAGGCATATATGGATCATATCGTAGTCAAGTCACGCAAAGGTTCCGACCTGCTGATTGACTTGGCAGAAACATTAGCCAACCTTCGTAGGTACGATATCAAGCTAAACCCAGCCAAATGTTCATTCGGTGTTCCCAGCGGAAAGTTACTCGGTTTCTTCGTTTCCGAACGAGGGATCGATGTTAACCCTGAAAAGATCGGGACCATCGTCCGAATGGATAGGCCGGTCAGAATACACGATGTTCAACGGCTCACAGGTTGCCTAGCGGCTTTGAGCAGGTTTATCAGTCGACTCGGCGAAAAATCACTTCCTCTGTAGCGACTCATGAAGAAGTCGGATACCTTCGAGTGGACAGACGAAGCCCAAGTCGCATTCGACGACCTCAAAGTCCTGCTTTCCACCCAGCCGGTTCTTACTGCTCCGCTCAGTAAAGAGCCCCTTCTTCTATATATCGCGGCCACAAATCAAGTCGTTAGTACTGTTCTTACAGTCGAGCGAGAAGAGGAAGGTAAAGCATACAAAGTTCAGCGGCCAGTGTATTACGTCTCCGAAGTCCTGACCCCTTCCAAGCAGAGGTATCCCCATTATCAGAAGCTTATCTATGGGATCTATATGACTGCGAAGAAGGTGGCCCATTATTTCCAAGACCACTCGGTATCTGTCGTTTCTGATGCTCCTTTGTCGGAAATTCTCCACAATCGAGACGCGTCAGGCCGAGTGGCGAAGTGGGCAATGGAGATGTTGTACTGTGACATCAAGTTCGAGGCCAAGAAAGCTATTAAGTCTCAAGCCCTGGCTGACTTTATAGCAGAATGGGTAGAACAACAGCAACCGACTCACATCTACTCGGCTCATTGGACAATGTTCTTCGATGGGTCTAAGATGTTGAATGGATCCGGCGCTGGTGTTGTGATCATATCGCCAAAGGGTGACAAGCTCAAGTACGTGCTTCAGATACACTTTGATTCCTCTAACAACGAGGCAGAGTATGAAGCTCTTCTCTACGGATTGCGCATGACCATCTCACTCGGCGTCCGTCGCCTGATGGTCTACGGTGATTCGGACTTGGTGGTCAACCAAGTGATGAAAGAGTGGGACGTAAGGAACCCCACCATGACAACATACTGCAATGCAGTCAGGAAACTGGAGAAGAAGTTTGAAGGTCTAGAACTTCATCATGTTCCAAGACTGAAGAACCAAGCAACTGACGAGTTGGCGAAACTCGGATCCACTCGGAGACCAGTCCCGAGTGATGTCTGCCTCGAGCACCTCCATCTTCCTTCAGTCAAAGAAGATCCCTTCACGGAAGAACCAGTACAACCCAAGAGCGCAACAGATCCGACTGAAGTCGATGTGCCTGCCGTGGTTGATCTGGTCACAGAGATTCTGGTTGCCATTCCCGATTGGACTGTGCCGATCATAGCATATATCCTGAGACAAGAACTTCCAGAAGATGAAGTCCAAGCCCGGCAAATAGTTCGCAGGTCGAAGGCATTCACGGTCATTGACGGTCAATTGTACAAGGAGAGTGTTTCAGGCGTTCTTCAACGTTGCATTTCCCCAGAGGAAGGACAGTTGATCCTAGAGGATATTCACTCGGGAACCTGCGGCCATCACGCTTCTTCGAGAGCAATCATCGCCAAGCCGTTCAGAGCTGGGTTCTTCTGGCTGCAGGCCAACGAGATGGCCAAAGCTATGGTCGACCGATGTGAAGGCTGTCAGTTCTACTCCAATAAGTCCCACAAGCCAACATCTGCACTAAAGACAATCCCACTTGTGTGACCATTTGCAGTTTGGGGATTAGACACAGTCGGACCATTCAAGACAGGCCAAGGAGGCTACACACATCTGTTGGTGGCAGTCGACAAGTTTACAAAATGGATAGAAGCCAAGCCCATCAAGAAACTTGACGCCTCCACAGCCGTTAAGTTTGTCAGGGACATCATCTCCAGATTCGGAGTGCCTCACAGCATAATCACGGACAATGGGACAAACTTCGACTCAGACAGATTCAAAGGTTTCTGTACGAGTCAAGGTATCCGAGTGGATTTTGCTTCTGTAGCACATCCGCAATCCAATGGACAAGTTGAGTGTGCGAACGGACTTATCCTTCAAGGTTTGAATCCCCGACTCTTACGCGAGGTAGGACATGCTGCTGGTGCATGGGTCACCGAGCTACCTTCAGTACTTTGGGGTCTCCGCACCACTCCAAACCGATCAACGGGGCGATCGCCGTTCTTCCTCGTCTATGGAGCTGAAGCGGTCCTTCCGAGTGACCTGCTACACAATGCCCCGCGAGTCGAACTCTTCTCTGAAGCCGAAGTGGAACAAGCAAGGCAAGATGGAGTCGATCTTCTGGAGGAGGAATGCGAGATGGCACTCACTCGTTCGGCAATTTACCAGCAAGATCTGCGGCGCTTTCACGCACGTCACGTCAGGAGTCGCACGTTCCAAGCAGGCGATTTAGTGCTCCGAGTGGATCAGCAAAGACCCCACAAGTTGGCTCCGGCCTGGGAAGGACCTTTCATCATTTCCAAGGTACTGAATAATGGAGCATATAGACTCTACAATATTCAGAGGGAGACAGACGAGCCGCCTGCATGGAACGGAGATCTCCTCAAGCGTTTTTATACGTGATCGTCGACTGAAGCAGTGTAACGAACAAGTTTGAAGAAATAATATATTCAGCAGATTCAGTTTTGTGCAGATTCAGAGTTACCACACACACACAAAAAAAAAACTTAGCTGCGATCCTGAATCGCCTAAGTATTAACCTCCTCCGAGTGTGCACTATACGTCACACTCGGGGACTTAGATGCGATCCTGAATCGCCTAAGTATTAACTTCCTCCGAGTGTGCACTATACGTCGCACTCGGAGACTTAGATGCGATCCTGAATCGCCTAAGTATTAACCTTCTCCGAGTGTGCACTATACGTCACACTCGGGGACTTAGATGCGATCCTGAATCGCCTAAGTATTAACTTTCTCCGAGGGTGCACTATACGTCGCACTCGGAGACTTAGATGCGATCCTGAATCGCCTAAGTATTAACCTCCTCCGAGTGTGCACTATACGTCACACTCGGGGACTTAGATGCGATCCTGAATCGCCTAAGTATTAACTTCCTCCGAGTGTGCACTATACGTCACACTCGGAGACTTAGATGCGATCCTGAATCGCCTAAGTATTAACCTCCTCCGAGTGTGCACTATACGCCGCACTCGGGGACTTAGATGCGATCCTGAATCGCCTAAGTATTAACTTCCTCCGAGTGTGCACTATACGTCGCACTCGGGGACTTAGATGCGATCCTGAATCGCCTGAGTATTAATTTCCTCCGAGTGTGCACTATACGTCGCACTCGGAGACTTAGATGCAATCCTGAATCGCCTAAGTATTAACCTCCTCCGAGTGTGCACTATACGTCGCACTCGGGGACTTAGATGCGATCCTGAATCGCCTAAGTATTCACCTCCTTCGTGTGTGTACTATAAGTCACACTCGGGGACTTAGCTATGATCAACACTCGCCTAAGTAATAACTTTCTCCGAGTGTGAACTATAAGTCACACTCGGGGACTTAGCTGCGATCCTGAATCTCCTCCGAGTATGCACTGCAAGTCGCACTCGGAGACTTAGACGTGACCAAGAATCACCTAAGTCTTAATCTTATCCGAGCATGCACTAAGTGTTGCACTCGAAACAACATTCAAACAAAAGAATAAATGTTTTCATTCCGACAACATAAGTTCAAAAATGATAGCTGACTCGGTGCGGATCAAGCTTACCCGCACCGACTTAAAAGTACGACCGCCAACAGAAGTGGCCAGAGTATATTATAGACAAACACTCGGCATACCGAGGATAAAGTTTGATCACGTGTCAGCTGGGCCAGCGTCAGGACTAGAAGGCTCCACAAAAGTGTCCAAGTCGATTCCATCAGCGATGCGGGTAGCAGTCTCAAGGAACGTCTCCATGAAGTCTTCGAATTGAAGGTTCTTCGTGTTGGCGACCTTCAATGCTTTCAGCTTATCTTCCCGCACCTCCTTGCAATGGACTCGGACCAAGGACAGCGCCACGTCAGCACCGCAATGCGCTGCCGACTTCTTCCAGGATTGCACTCGGGCCGGAATCCCCTCCAGTCGCCCCAACAGAGTCCCCATCTCCTGCCGCGACTCGTCTTCCGGCCAAAGCTCCTTCTCGATGCGGCCAAAGACTTCTCTCAATCGGCTGATGAAAGGACCCACTTTGCCTACGCGGATATGTGCCCGGAGCAGATCCCGGTTGGCGTCATCGCCGAGTGGCACCTTGTCTTTCATGGACCGCTCCACAGCTGCTGCTTCAGCTTCAGCGTCTCCGCAAAAGTCTGCACCAAACGAGCAAGTAGACAGTAAAAACCGAGTGTTCGTCACACGGTCCAACCACTCGACGAAGCATAAGACTTACCTGCCAGACGAGTCATCATCTGCGCCGCCCAGTCGGCGACATACTTCTCTTGAGCTATGCATCATTTGTTCAGGATGCCCATCTGTTTGTGCAGTTCAGTCCTCTGTTTCCCTATCCTCTCCACCTCCGCCGTCAACACCCTGTTTTCCTCCAGCACCTCCTCCAAGGACTTCTCTCGTACTTCCAGTGCACTCTTCATGCCGGCCATGGCGAGCATCGCAGCTTCCAGTTCACCAGCATACTGGTTCCTCTCATCCCTCAGAGCCTCATAGGCCGTTCCCATCTCACAAGTTTTCTGCCACCAACAAACAAAGGGTAATCAGCACGTTTCTCAATACACAGTATAAGTTCTTCAGACCCCTGCCGACGCAAGCAGTCGACAGCGGTCTCGGGGACTACACCCAGTGGGTTCACTAAGAGTGACCCCACTGGCATACACCTCAAGCAGGCCAGCCCTATTGAGATGCATGTTTTCACCTACGCCTCAGAGGCCAATACTACTCGACCTGCGTGCAACTTACTCTCGGAGACTCTTACCGCAAGAGCGTTCCGGCTGCAATAAGTACTCACACTCGGAAATATTGTCTCCGGACACAACTAAAATAAAGACCAAATGTATAAAGACAACTGTCGGTGCAAGCACTCGACAGAAGTCTCGGGGACTACACCCACTGGGTTCACTCGGAGTGAACCCATTGCAAACAACAGACAACACCCAGTGGGTTACAGAAGAAAAGTAAGTACTTACTAGACTACTTACTCGGCTATCATCGCGCAGCTCCAAGCTCCGCCAGTACAAGGCCGCAACGGAGTCATAAGCCATCTTCGCCTCTCCGGCCATCAGCTCCGCCTGGATCATGGCCCCCTTGGCCGCCCCCACCTCTCCTCTGGGACATGCCGAATGCTGAATTCAGCATTCGACGAACCGGGAATCGTGGGAAGTTCATGGGACATCCCAAGGTTCGCCCCAGTAGGTTCCTCACCCACCGGCACCGGTTCAGTCGGTGGAGGCACTTCAGTCGGTGGAGGCACTACGGTCGGAGGAGCGTTGGCGGAAGGGGTGGCAGCAGGAAGAGCGGCCTCAAGGACAGGCTCCAGGACAAGCTCTAGGACAGGCTCCACGACGGGGTCAGCTCTCCCCTGGTCACCCTCGTCCATGCAGATCGCCCCTGACAAGCCAAATAACATAACGCCTCGGAAAAATAAAAGGATGGCGCAGTCTACAGGAATAAAGCACCCGACTCTCCCACAACATACCTGGCTGGGACGAAACGACGTCGTCCGTGTCCATGGGGTCGTCCCCTTGGCGGGCCGGCGAGGTCGCAGAAGTGGCAACCCTGTCGAGTGAAGTCCATTCGACTTGTAAAGCAGGAGTTCACTCGGTCAACAGAAAGAGCCGAAAGTTAGATTCACTTACGTGGAGGTGACGGGGACGGCCATCCTCATCCGCAGCAGAGCCTTTCTAGGTTTGGGCCCACTCGGCTTGGGCGCCCTGGAGGACTGGCCTGCAAGTTCAGCGGCTGCGTCCGTGGCCCTCTTGGTGCCTCGAACACTCGGTACCGCCGGGGCAGCAGCCGGAGCACTCGACGACGTAGGAGGGGCTGAAGGGACGGCAGGCTCAGGCCGACGCTTACTCCGATGCTCTGGCCGCAGAGGTGGCGAATCCGGCTCTTCATCCTCTTCCTCTTCCTCGGTGTCTTCCTCCTCTGACTCCCCGCTGTCGGAGACGTATTCGGCGCTCTCCACGCTCCCCTCCTGGCTGCCTTCTTCCTCCTCCTCCTCCGGATTCCGTTCGAGACGGGGGAAGACCAGTTGGTCCACTCCTGCATGAGGTTCAGTCGGAAACATTAAGCATCACACGGAGATATAAATAAACGACTGAAATCAAGACAGTTCAATGCACTCGGCTAATGTTGCTCACCTGATTCAGTGGAGGGTTGTCCGCGCTGTAAGGCGTCACTCGGCGAGCTCCTTTGGGGTTCTCACACGGACCCGTGATTTGGAGCACCCATGAGGTCACCTTCTCCTCGAGAATGCCCTCCACGTTGGTCCGAGTGGAATCCTCGGGCCCTGTGTAGTGCCACATAGCGTGGTGGCGGGCCTGCAGAGGCTGGATTCACCGACCGATGAAGACTTCCAGCAGGTCAATACCGGTGACCCCCCTCCTGACAACATCTACGAGTGCCTCGACCAAAGGCTGGATGTCGTTCTTCTCGGCTTTCGAGAGGGCGAGTTGCTTGGGTGGAGCAGGGCGGTCTAGACTAAATGGAGGCAGCCCAGTCGACGCGTTCGGACAGGCTATGTCCTGGCAGTAGAACCACGTCGACTGCCAGTTTGTAACCGACTCGCTCAACTGGAGAGCAGGGTAGCTGCTCCGACTCTTCTTCTGAAACCCTAACCCCCCGCAAAGCTGGAGGAGATGCGTCTTGTCATCCGACTGACTAAGACGTTTGATGGTTTGAGAGCGGGCGGAGAAGATATGTTTGAATAAACCCCAATGGGGAGGGCAACCGATAAAGCACTCGCACAAAACAATGAAGGCAGAAAGGTGGGTGATGGCATTCAGAGGAAAGTGATGGAGTTGAGCACCAAAATGATTCATGATACCTTTGAAGAAAGGATGCGGGGGGAGAGAGAAACCTCTGTGAACATGGCTGAGGAGCAAGACGCGCTCCCCCTCCCGTGGCGCCGGCTCGACCTCGTCGTCCGTCGGCAGCCTCCAGGACTTATGCATGAGCTGGCCGTGCTCTACCAGCTCCAGCAGGTCCCCCTCCGTCAGTGTGGAGGGGAGAAAGTCTCCCTGGATCCACCCCGCCAGCAACGGCCGCTGCCGCCGCTGAGCAGCCGCCGCCTTGTTCTTCTTCTTCCTTGCCTCCATCTTGCTAGTCTGAACTTTGGTCATGGTGGCGACGGCGAGCTCTCGAGAAGGAGGGGAAGAGAAGGGTGTATGAGCGCAGGAGGTGGCGAGGAAGACGGAGCAGGCAATAGCGGAGGATTCGGCGAGCGTAACCGAAAGGTCTCGTCGACCAGAGTTAAATAGAGCACCGACTGGGTCACTGGCGAGCGGGCCCGAAATCTTATCTGCCCAACCAGCCGCCGCGATATCAGTGGAGGAGTTGAAGGCGCGAGCATCGAGGAGTCAGGCTACTCGAACGCGCTGACGTCGTCCCCGCTAAGCGCGCGGAACCCGAAATTTGAGATCCCGGAAAATCCGCCGCTGTCAGTTGACCAGTCGCGTCAGAAGATGCCGCGAAAGCACTCGGTTCCCGACAGTCTGTTTCGCAAAACACCTCCACTCGGACCATTGGTCAGGAGACATAAAATGGATAGAGGCAAGCAACACCCAAGCCGAGCCTAGTCCAGTCGGATCTGAACCTCGAGCACTGCTTTGACGTTTCAACCCCAATCCATTCGGGGACTAATGATGGGGTCATAGTCCTAGGGTAGGGTCATAGGCGTGTCCTACAGGTCCTACCCAAGGAATACCCCACACAAGGGACATGACCTTAAGTATGCCCGACTGAATTAAGGTGCCCCCGTCATCCAGTCGGTAACAGGCCCAGAATCATTCAGTCGGAGATTAACATTCGGAGAACACCGGGCCTACCGACTGGATACACTCGGTGCGCCGTAATCTCTCTGGAGGGAAACTGTTGTACGTTTCCGGGTGCATTTACTAGCATTTAGAGCATACGTTACCTGTAACGTATGCATTCAATCGCCACTACTCCACCCTTGAATCAGAACCGTTGTGGAGGGCAGCGCACTCTATATAAGCCGCCCTCCCCCACTGGTAAAAGGGTTAGCAAATCTTTGTACTCCATATCACACTCGGTAACAAGCTCCGAGAGCACTGAGACGTAGGGCTGTTACCTCCACCGCAGAGGGGCCTGAACTCATACAACCTCGCCGTAGCTAGGACTCTGCCCATCTCATTCGTACCCTACACATCTACTGTCAGGCTTATACCCACGACAGTAATAGCCCTACGTCTCAGTGCTCTTGGGAGCTTGTTGTCGAGTGGAATATGGATTACAGTGAATTGCTAACCCTTGCACCAATGGGGAAGGGTGGCTTATTGTGACAGCCCGATGCCGACGTTCCATAAGATTCCCCCTTCTATTCCGTTTTTGTCGTGTGATTTATTTTATTTGTCGCATCATCATCGCATCATGCGCATCATCTCCATCGCATCAGCATCTCCGTGCCGCCAGTTTTCAAACTTGCCTCCGTTAGTAGTTGCCGGTTCTCGTCGTTGCCCGTTCTGAGTCCGACCGCACAGCACGCGCCCGCGGCACCGTCAAAACCCTGTTTTAAAAGTGCGTTTAAAACTTTCTCTGGTCTAGGTGAAACTTGGCACGCGGTCGGATTAGATATAGCTAGGCCGCCTGTCGAATTTCGTCGCGATCGGAGTCCGTCCGGTACCCGAACGGTCGACCGTAGCGGCACCGTCTTCGGTCATTCGTCGGACGTTTGTCGGTGTTTTGAAACTCGTTGCCGCGCCGCCCGTTTTCCCTCTCATCCCTGCTGAGCCCTCTACACAGTGCACCGACCATACGCGTAGCCTAGTCCGGAGACCTCCCGAAACCCGAACCGGGTGCTCGTGACCGTTGGGTCCAGATCAACCCGGTTTTACTGTAAATCGTCTTCGATTTGTCCATTGGACTCCGTATCCTAATTATCTGGACCACCCGATCTAAATCGAAAGGTCCAGATGCCTCTATACCTAACCCACTAGCTTTATAGGCTACCCTAGCTCAAATAGACAGAGACCCTAGAAATTCTCCCCTGTCCTATCAGCGCCGCCGCCGCAAACCACCTGGTCTCCTCCCTTGTTTACTCCACCTTCCAGTCAGATGCTCACCTAGCTTTCCCCGCCAGGAAGACCGCAGCGAGCGAGCTCATGCATCCCCCAGATCCCTACCTCGGGTTCCCCCTCTTCCCCAGTGCCGCTCCAGCCCAGCTCGGGAGAGTCCCGTCCCGCTGCGTCGTTGTGGGCCAGGTGGCCAGCTCTCAGGGTCGCTCCCTCGTTGATCCCCTCGGGAGGCCGCCTTCCCGCTCGATCTGGTCGGACTTTGACCGAGCGCCGCCCCATCTCGCGATCTGGGGATCCAGATCGGGTCCCGCATCCCGCCGCCGCCCTGGCACCGCGACCCATGCTGCCTCGATCGAGTCCCGCCGCCAGTCAATCCTCACCTGGAACCGACGCGAGTGCAGCCTCGCCTTCTCGCCGCGTGGGCCGTCCCAGCGCGCCTGGGCCGAGCGCCCTAGGCCCAGCATCCGCGCCGCAGCGGCCCCAGGCCGCCTTCCCTCTGCTCCTCGACTTGGGCCCCGAGCCGGCGCAGATGGCCAGCAGCCGGCCTAGCCTGCACCGTCCCCGAGGCCCACCTCTCCTCTCCTCCAGATTCAGCCCGTGGGTGAGTCCCCTGTCGCCTTTAATTCCTCGCCCTGGGCGCTTCTTTGCTAATCTTGCGCCCTGTCGGCCCATGTAGTATTTTAGGTTTTTTCCTTCGTTTTAGATAATTCCAGTAAATAAACGTATATTTAAACGACCGTAGTTTCCATTTCGTAAGTCGGATCGAGGTGATCTTTATATGGTTTTGGCGTAGAATTTCGCGTAGAATCTGTTTCCACAACTTGCATGTTTATTTGAGGTTGTTTAGCATGCTGTTTGCCTAGTTTAGCGTGCTGTCCTATTATGTTTCCGACCCGTATAATTTGTCGTGCGTGTCCGGGCTGCCCGTATACCGTAGATTAAATGTCCACGTTATAGGAATCATTTTTGCATGTATTTTAGAGCGGTCAATTGTATTTTTACGTGTAGCGAATTGCCGGTAGTATATTTTCCCGTATATAGGTTTTTTCCGCTTTAACGTGTGGCATTATTTAGTGTTGCAAACCCCACATATTTTATATGTTTCCGGCGTAGAAAAATCCATTGGATTTTTCTGTGCAATTAGTTTTAGTTTTTGAGGAAGTTAGTTCGCGATTTTTTTTGCCGTGATGCCCTTTTGTTTAATTCGTAGGATTTATTCCGTGCTCCGTTTGATTAAGTTGTCAACCAGGGAGTTGTTCTTGGGTGTTTAGAATAGCCTCTGGTATTTTTAGTTGCAATAGAAATGCATGTTTAGGTGTGGTTTGATTGCCCTCAAGTTCTTAGAAATAGTGTTATAAGTCTGGAATCTGTTATATTTTGTTGCTGTCTTGTCATGCTTCTATCTTTGGATCTGTGGCCATTTGGAGGTTGTTCCAATGGAGTTAGTTGTAGCCCTTATGTTTCTCTACCATGCTGTAAATTTTTATGCCATTTGGAATCCTGTAGCTATAGGTTTTGCTGCTGTCAATATTGCTTCAGATCAAAAACTGCACTTTCATGAGGTGTAATTTTCACGAAGTCTGAAATAGTGTGTGAGATGCCATTTTGTGTCTTCTTTTCCTAGTGCTCCTTGCTGCCACGCTAGATGTTGTTGGTTGTTTGTAGTAGTGCTTCTTGCCCTCTTCCGTGTCATGTCTTGCTTGAGCATAACGGAGTTGGGTAGTCGTAGTTGTGGGGCGTAGGAAATGCTATGTGGCTGATTTTGACAGATTGTATTTATTTCTTGTTTTGCTCGTAGTTGTTGAACCGTAGCTCCGATTTGATCGTGTCCTACATGAAACTTGATTAGAATCTCATGTAGTTTCTTTTTCTCTTGCTGGTTGTATGTTTTGAAGTGCTCGTGACCGCCGTTGCACACATTTTGCATTCATGCCATCATACCTTGCGGTGCTTGTAACTTTTGATCCGTAGCTCTGTTGGAGATGTTCTTAATGTCTAGTTTGCTTGCCATGACGCGTAGAACCACGTGAACCTATTTGTTTTGCTGTTTAACAACTAATTAAAGGTGTTAATTTAGATCTGGACAGAATTGTAAATTAACATGTGAGGTCGTCTCGGAGATGCTATATGTCGTTTCCGACCTCATTTAAAATGCCTAGATAGGTAGTTTAATTTCCGCTTCACCTCTTGCATATTTGACAACATTAATATTGCCGTGTAGATAACCGGGAGTGAATTAAATAATTAACGTGGAGTTTCGTCAATATGCAACTCGTTGCATATTGAACTTCACTTAATGTGTAGTGTTGGATTGTGTGAATTGTCATGCCGTGTCTTGCATGAATTCGGCTGCTCATGCATCATTTGTGTTGTTGCATCGTGTGGTGAATTCCGTGTGTTGATTTGTGTTTCCGGTTTTCCCCGTCTCGATAGAGTTCCTGTGTTGATTTGTGTTTCCGGTTTTCCCCGTCTCGATAGAGTTCCGCAAGCGTGTCGGATTGTGAGGACCCGTTCGACTACGTCGGTTCGTCTTCTTCACGGAGACATTCTTCTTCCAAGCGGGATCTCAGGCAAGATGATCATTTCCCCAGATACCATTACTATCATCGCCATGCTAGTTTTACCGTTGCTATCGTTTATGTCTCGTTGCCTACCACATGTTAAATATGAGCCTCTCAACAATGCTATGAAAACCATCAACCTGTTCAACCTAGCAAACCACTGATTGGCTATGTTACTGCTTGCTTAACCCTGTGTTAGTGTTGCTACTTGCAGGTGCATTGCTTCCATGTGAAGACATGGGTTCCTTGTTATATCACCATATTTAATTGCTATTTAATTTAATGCACCTATATACTTGGTAAAAGGTGGAAGGCTCGGCCTTTCTAGCCTGGTGTTTTGTTTCACCTTTGCCCCCTTAGTTTTCGGCTACCGGTGTTATGTTCCATAAATGAGCGCTCCTAACACGATCGGGGTTGTTATGGGGACCCCCTTGATAATTCGTTTTAGATTAAAGCTGGTCTGGCAAGGCCCAACATTGGTACTACATTTGCCTAATCACCTAATAAAATTGCATAGGGACTTCCCGGGCCCCGAGGATAATTTAATCAACCCCCGGGCCAGTGCTCCTCATGAGTGTTGGTCCAAAACAGAGCAACTTATTAACGCTACCCGGGGCAACTCGGCGTTTGGCGTGGTAACCATCGCTCATCCGTCGTGTCCTGAGAATGAGGTACGCGACTCCTATCGGGATCGTCGACATGTCGGGCGGCCTTGCTGGATTAGTTTTACCTTTGACGAGATATCTTGTGCATCGGGATTCCGGTGATGCTTTGGGTAATCTCAGAGTTGAGGTTTTCCACTAGGGAATCCGACGAGATCGCGAGCTTCGTGATGGAGGATTTCTATGCGGCTTGTGGTAATTTGTGATGGACTAGTTGGAGCACCCCTGCCAGGTTAAATCTTTTCGGAAAGCCGTGACCGCGGTTATGTGGCAACGTGGATAGTTTGCTTAACACTGATTCTAGATAACTTGAAGTTAACTTAACTAAAACTTGCCAACTGTGTGCATAACCGTGACTGTCTCTTTCGTAAGTCCCTTCTCCGATCGAGGACACGGTGGGGTTATGTCTGACGTAGGTAGGTGCTCAGGATCATTCATTTGATCATCAGTAGATCTCGTCCGCTATGCGTAGATCTTCTCCCTCTTAATTCTGGTACTCGTAAGTTAGCCACCAAATATATGCTTAGCCGCTGCTGCAACCTCACCACTTAACTATGCCTCACCCATTAAGCTTTGCTAGTCTTGATACCTTTGGAAATGAGATTGCTGAGTCCCCTGTGGCTCACAGATTACTACAACACCAGTTGCAGGTTCAGGTAAAGGTTACTTGACGCAAGCGCGTTGATTGCTCATTTGGAGTTGCTCGTTCCAGGACATCGGCCTGGGATAGCAAGGATGGACGTCGTTCTTATTTTTCTCGTTTGTATTCGTCCGTAGTCGGACCCTGCTCTTATTCTTGATGATTATGTAATGTACTGACGTGACTCTGATGTAGCTTGTGGCGAGTGTAAGCCAACACTGTATATAAACTCTTCTTTTCAATACATGTACTTGTAACGATATCCCTTCTTGCGACACGACGAGATGCGCTTCTATCCCTGACGAGGCCCTCGTGCCAAATTGAGGATAGGGTCGCATCTTGGGCGTGACACTTATATAGAGTGCGCTGCCCTTCACAACGGTTCAGTGCACAGGGGTGGAGTAGTGGCTAATAAATGCCTACGTTACAGGTAACGTATGTCTTAAATGCTAATAAAGGCACAGGGAAACGTATGACCGTTTCCCTCCAGGGGGTTACGATGCACAGAGTGGAATCCAGTCGGTTAGTTCGATATACTCGGAATGCTCATCTCTGACTGGATGGTGGAGGATTCGTTACTGACTGGATGATGGGAAGTCCTTAATTCAGTCGGAACTGACTAAGAGCCTTATCCCTTATGAAGGGTAGTCCTTGGGTAGGACTTATAGGGCAGGCCTATGACCCTACCCTAGGACTGTAACCCCATCATTAGTCCCCGAATGGATTGGGGTTGGAACGACGAAGCGATGCTTGGAGTACGGATCCGACTGATACGGATGCGACTTTGGCGTTGCTTGCCTTGATCCATTTTATCTTCTTTGACCAACGATCCGAGTGGATGTATTTGTGAAACGAACTGTCGTGGACCGAGTGCTTCCGTGGTATCTTTTGACGTGACCAGTCAACTGACAGCGGCGGATTTTCCGGGATCCTCAAATTTCGGTTGCCGCGCGCTCTGCGTTGATGACGACATCGCACTCGAGTAGTACCTAACGCCTCGATTCCCGCGCCTTCGTATTCTCCACTAATATCGCAGCAACCAGTCGGGGGATAAGATTTCGGGGCCACTTGCTAGTGACCCAGTCGGAACCTTATTTAAACTTCTGCGGCGAGGGTTTTTCGTTATACTCGTCGGATAACTTGCATTTGCCCCGCTTCTCTCGCCATCTCCTGCGCGTCCCAAGCTCCTTCCTTCTCCTTCTCCCTTGCGGGTCTGCAGTCTCCGCCATGACAAAGGGGCAGACTAGCAAGCTAGAGGCGCGGAAGAAGAAGGGGAAGGCGGCGGCTCCTGCTCAGCGGCGGCAGCGAGCGCTACCGGCGGGGTGGATCCAGGGGGATTTCCTCCCCTCCACGATGACGGAGGAGAACTTGCTGGAGTTGGTGGAGCACGGAATGATTGCGCACAAGTCGTGGAGGTTGCCGGAGGAGGGCGAGACCGAGCCGTCGCCCCGGGAGGGGGAGCGCGTCTTGCTGCTCAGCCACGTGCACCGAGGTTTCTCTCTGCCTCCTCATCCCTTCTTCAAAGGTATTATGAACCACTTCGGTGCGCAGCTCCACCATTTTCCCCCAAACGCCATAGCTCATCTCTCTGCCTTCGTCATGTTGTGCGAGTGTTTCATCGGCTGTCCTCCCCATTGGGGGCTTTTCAAACACATCTTCTCTGCTAGATCCCAAACTATCAAACGACTTAACCAGTCGGATGATAAAACTCACCTCCTCCAGCTCTGCGGAGGCTTAGGCTTCCAAAAGAAGAGTAAAAGTAGCTATCCCGCTCTTCAGTTGACTGAATCTGTTAGGAACTGGCAGTCGACATGGTTCTACTTCCAGGACGTTGCTTGCCCGAATGCCACGACAGGACTGCCTCCCTTTAGCTTAGACCGGCCGGCTCCGCCTAAGCAGCTCACGCTCACGAAGGCGGAGAAGATCCATATACAGCCTCTAGTCGATGCGCTTGTAGATGTCGTCCGAAGGGGAGTCACCGGCATAGATTTGCTGGAGGTTTTCCTGGGTCGGCATATCCAGCCCCTACAAGCTCGACACCACACCATGTGGCACTATACGGGGCCTGCAGACTCCACTCAGACTAATGTCGAGTGCGTGACCGGGGAGACGGTGGCGTCGTGGGTCCTCAACATCACGGGCGCCTGCGAAAACCCTAGAGGGGCCCGGCGAGTGAAGGCCTTTCGCGCGGACAACCCTCCTCCGAATGAGGTGAGTAAAACTTGTCGAGTGCATCCAATTGCCTTAGATTTATTGCTTTTTCTTGTTTTACCAACTGACGTCTGATGTTGTCGACTGTATCTTGTGCAGACGTGGACCAACTGGTTCTCTCCTGTCTCAAACGGGAATCCGACCGAGGAGGAGGAAGGCAGCCAGGAGGGCAGCGTGGAGAGCGTCGAGTACGTCTCCGACAGTGGGGAGACGGAGGAGGAGTCCGAAGAAGAGGAGGATGAAGATGAAGAGTAGAACTCGCCACCCCCACCGCCAGAGCTTCAAACCAAACGCCGTCATGAACCCGTGGCTCCTTCGGCCCCTCCAACATCCTCGAGTGCCCCGCCAGCCGCTCCTGTGGTCCCGAGCGCCTCGCCAACCGTTCCCGTGGTTCCGAGTGCTCGGAGCACCAAGAGGACCAGGGACGGTGCTACTGAGCCTGCGGGTCAGCCCTTTAAGGTGGCCAAACCGAGTGGATCTAAGCCTCGGAAGGCTTTGCCGCGGATGAGGGTCACAGTTCCCGTCACCTCAACGTAAGTGCATTGTTCTTCAAACTTCTTTCAGTATTTGATCGAACTCCTGCTTATTGGTCGAATGAATTTTACTCGACAGAGTTGCCACCTGTGCTACCTCTCCGACACGCCAGGGGGACGATCCCATGGACATGGACAACGTTGCCACATCTCAGCCAGGTGCGTCGTAGCGATTCCGAGAGTCTACGTTATTGCGTCACGAATTCTGTCTTTGGTCTTGTCTTTTTCTTGTGGTCTCACGCCGTTCGGTCGGGTTTCCCTCAGGGGTGATTTATGTGGAGGAGGGCAACCAGAGGAGGTCCGAGCAAGCTGCGGTGCCTGTCCTTGAGGCTGTTCTGCCGGTTACTACCCTCGCGATGGACGCGCCGCCGACTGAGGCGATGCCGTCGACTGAAATGGCGCTGATTGCTGCTGAACCGACTGGAGCAGGCCTTGGGATGCCAAAGGAGCCTCCTACGATGCCAGGCCCGTCGACTATCGAGTACAACATCTAGCGCCTCCCGGAAGATCGGGTGGGAGCTGCCAAGGGGGCCATGGTGCAGGCGGAGCTGATGGCGGGAGAGGCCAAGAAAGCGTTCGACTCCATCGCGTCCGTCTACAAGCGAAGCTTGGAACTGCGGGACGATATCCGAGTAAGTGGGCTAGTAAGTATTTACTTTCCTCCTGTAACCCACTGGGTGTTTGATCAATGCAGTCGGATATTGTATGATTGTTTTGCAATGGGTTCACTCTTAGTGAACCCAGTGGGTGTAGTCCCCGAGACTTCAGTCGAGTGCTTGCACCAGCAGTTGTCTTTATACACATTTTCTTTAACTCGATCAGATCAAAAACTAATCTGTTCGAATGTTAGCAGTGGGGGCACTCCGAGTGCACCTACTGGATGAGTCCTCGAGAGTAATTTTACTCAGGTAGGGTAGTAGTAACCTCATAGGCTTGTTTGTTGTCATGTATCTCAATAGGGCGGACCTGTTTGAGCTTCATGCTAGTGGGGTCACTCTTAGTGAACCCACTGGGTATAGTCCCCGAGACCGCTGTCGACTGCTTGCATCGGCAGGGGTCTGAAGAACTTAGAATGTTTATTGTTGTCCTTGTTGAATTTTTCTGATCGTCTCTTGGCGCCGACTTGCAGAAAACTTGTGAGATGGGAGCAGCGTACGAGACTCGCAGGGTTGAAAAGGTGCAGTTTGCTGGGGAACTGGATGCAGCAATGGTTGCCTTGGCTGGTATGAAGGATGTCCTGGCTGAACGAGAAAAGTCCTTGGAGGAGGCCCGTGAGGCAAACAAGGCGTTGACTGCTGAAGTGGATAAAATGGGGAAACAAAGGACCGAGCTGATGGGACAGATGAAAGTGTTGAACACGCGGTGCATAGCACAGGAAAATTATGTCAGTGACTGGGCCCGGAAGATGATAGCGCTTCTTGGTGGTAAGTTCTGTTTTTCCGAGTGCTTGTGGACTGTGCATTTCATTCTGTGCTGACTGTTTGCTCGTCCTATCTCTGCAGATTTTTGCATGGACGCTGAGGCTGAAGCAGCTGACGTTGAGCGGTCGATTCTTGCGAACGTTCCACTCGGCGAGGACGCCAATCGAGATATGCTCCGAGCGCACATTCGTCTGGGCAAAGTGGGACCTTTCATCGGTCGACTAAGAGAAGTCGTCGGCCGAATCGACAAGGAGCTTTGGCCTGAAGATGAGTCTCGGCACGAGATGGAAGGCTTGATGGCTCGGCTGGAGGAGGTCCCGAACCGAGTGCAGGCGTGGAAGAAATCTGTGACTCGCTGTGGTGCGGACGTCGCTCTGTCGCTTGTCCGAGTGCACTGCAAGGAAGCTCGCGAAGAGAAGTTGAAGGCGTTGCAAGTCGCCAACACGAAAAAGCTTCGATTCGAAGACTTCATGGAGATCTTCCTTGAGAGCACCACTCGCATCGCCGACGGGATCGACCTCGACACATTCGTGGAGCCTGCCAGTCCGAGCGCCACTCCTGGCGACGTTTAAGAAAACTTTTACCTCGGTATGCCGAGTGTTGGTTGTAAGAAACTTTGGCCACTGCTGTTGGCCGTCACATTCGTGGTTCGGTGTGGATAAGCTTGATCTACACCGAGCCAACTATCCTTAGGTGAACTTAGAGTTTGAATCGAATCTTTTTCTCTTCTTTTGCCAAAGAGTTGTTGATACGATTTTGGCTCGTGGTGTTTGTTGGGCGTTTCTTGGTGAAGCCAATGGCAAACATGCAGAGCATGTAATTGTCAGTTGTCTTGACATCTGCATGAGCCTCACTACGGGTCTGCAGAGTCTCCGAGTGGATCTGAAGGATACACTCGAAGGCAATAGAGTACTTAGGCGATTCGGGATCGCGGCTAAGTCTTCGAGTACGACTGTCAGGTCGTACTCGGAGCGAGTTGTTACTCATGTAATTGTCAGTTGTCTTGACATCTGCATGAGCCTCACTGAGGGTCTGCTGAGTCTCCGAGTGGATCTGTGGGATACACTCGAAGGCAATAGAGTACTTAGGCGATTCGGGATCACGACTAAGTCTTCGAGTGCGACTGTCAGGTCGTACTCGGAGCGAGTTGTTACTCATGTAATTGTCAGTGGTCTTGACATCTACATGCGCCTCAATGAGGTTCTGCTACTCATGTAATTGTCAGTGGTCTTGACATCTACATGAGCCTCAATGAGGTTCTGCTACTCATGTAATTGTCAGTGGTCTTGACATCTACATGAGCCTCAATGAGGGTCTGCTAAGCCTCCGAGTGATATGTGAGATACACTCAAAGGAAGCTTGTACTTAGGCGATTCTGGATCGCAGCTAAGTCCCCGAGTGCGACGTTAAGTGCACACTCGGAGAAAGTGTGTAGTTAGGCGATTTGTGATCGCAGCTAAGTCCTCGAGTGCGACGTTTAGTGCACACTCGGAGAAAGTTTGTACTTAGGTGATTCTGGATCGCAGCTAAGTCCCCGAGTGCGACATTTAGTGCACACTCGGAGAAAGTTAATACTCAGGCGATTCTGGATCGCAGCTAAGTCCCCGAGTGCGACGTTTAGTGCACACTCGGAGAAAGTTAATACTTAGGCGATTCTGGATCGCAGCTAAGTCCCCGAGTGCGACGTTTAGTGCACACTCGGAGAAAGTTAATACTTAGGCGATTCGTGATCGCAGCTAAGTCCCCGAGTGCGACGTTTAGTGCACACTCGGAGAAAGTTAATACTTAGGCGATTCTGGATCGCAGCTAAGTCCCCGAGTGCGACGTTTAGTGCACACTCGGAGAAAGTTGATACGTAGGCGATTCGTGATCGCAGCTAAGTCCCCGAGTGCGACATTTAGTGCGCACTCGGAGAAAGTTAATACTTAGGCGATTCGTGATCGCAGCTAAGTTTTTTTTTTTTAGACCGGAATCTACGACCGCGGAAGAATTTTGAATCTGCAGAAACTCAATCTGCTTTGTATTATTTCACCGATATTTGTTCTTTACATTGCTTCAGTCGACGGTCACGTGTAGAAGCGCTTCAGGAGATCTCCGTTCCATGCTCGCGGCTCGTCTGTTTCCCTGTCGATGTTGTAGAGTCGGTATGCTCCGTTGTTCAGCACCTTGGAGATGATGAAGGGTCCTTCCCAAGCGGGAGCCAACTTATGAGGCCTCTGCTGATCCACTCGGAGCACTAGGTCGCCTGCTTGGAATGTACGACTCCTGACGTGTCGTGCGTGAAAGCGCCATAGATCTTGTTGATAAATGGTTGAGCGAGTTACTTCCATCTCGCGCTCCTCCTCTAGAAGATCCACTCCATCTTGCCTTGCTTGTTCTGCTTCAGCTTCGGAGAAGAGTTCAACTCGTGTAGCGTTGTAAAGCAAGTCACTCGGAAGGACTGCCTCTGCTCCGTAAATGAGGAAGAACGGGGATCGCCCTGTAGATCTATTTGGGGTTGTGCAGAGACCCCAAAGCACTGAAGGCAGCTCGGTGACCCATGCGCCAGTGGCATGGCCCACTTCTCGCAGGAGTCGAGGCTTCAAAACCTGCAGAATAAGTCCATTCGCCCGCTCTGCTTGCCCGTTTGTTTGGGGATGCGCCATAGATGCCAAATCCACTCGGATACCTTGGCCTGTACAGAAACCTTTGAATCTGTCCGAGTCAAAGTTTGTTTCATTGTAAGTGATTATGCTGTGAGGTACCCCGAATCTGGAGATGATGTCCCTGACAAACTTGATGGCCGTTAGGGCGTCAAGCTTCTTGATGGGCTTGGCTTCGATCCACTTTGTGAACTTGTCGACTGCCACCAACAGATGTGTGAATCCCCCTTGGCCTGTCCTGAATGGACCGACTGTATCTAATCCCCATACCGCAAACGGCCAAACAAGAGGGATTGTCTTCAACGCAGATGTTGGTTTGTGGGATTTGTTAGATTAGAACTGACAACCTTCACATCGGTCGACCATATCTTTCGCCATTTCATTCGCCTGTAGCCAGAAGAAGCCAGCTCTGAATGCTTTGGCGACGATTGCTCTTGAAGAGGCGTGATGACCGCAGGTTCCCGAGTGAATTTCTTCCAGGATTAACTGTCCCTCCTCAGGGGAGATGCATCGTTGAAGGACGCCTGAAACGCTTTCCTTGTACAACTGGCCATCGATGACAGTGAACGACTTTGACCTGCGGACGATCTGTCTGGCTTGGACTTCGTCTTCTGGTAATTCTTGCCTCAGGATGTATGCAATGATCGGCACAGTCCAGTCGGGGATGACAGCAAGAATCTCCATGATCAAATCAACCACAGCAGGTACGTCGACTTCAGTTGGATCTGTCGAGCTCTTTGGTTGTACTGGTTCCTCTGTGAAAGGATCTTCTTTAACTGAGGGAAGGTGGAGGTGCTCGAGGCATACGTCACTCGGGACTGGTCTCCGAGTGGATCTGAGTTTTTCCAACTCATCAGCTGCCTGGTTGTTCAGTCGCGGAACATGGTGGAGTTCTAGACCTTCAAACTTTTTCTCGAGCTTCCTCACTGCATTGCAGTATGTGGTCATGATGGGGTTCCTGATGTCCCACTCCTTCATCACTTGATTAACCACCAAATCCGAATCGCCATAAACCATCAGGCAACGGACGCCGAGTGCGATGGCCATGCGCAGTCCATAAAGGAGAGGTTCATACTCTGCCTCATTGTTGGAGGAATCAAAGTGTATCTGCAACACATACTTGAGTTTGTCGCCCGTTGGCGATATGATCACAACGTCAGCGCCGGAGCCATTCAACATCTTGGACCCATCGAAGAACATTGTCCAATGAGCCGAGTAGATGTGTGTCGGTTGCTGTTGTTCTACCCATTCTGCTATGAAGTCAGCCAGAGCTTGAGACTTTATAGCTTTCTTGGCCTCGAACTTGATGTCGCAGTACAACATCTCCATTGCCCACTTCGCCACTCGGCCTGATGCGTCCCGATTGTGGAGGATTTCCGACAACGGAGCATCAGAAACGACGGACACCGAGTGGTCCTGGAAATAATGAGCCACCTTCTTCGCAGTCATGTAAATCCCGTAGATAAGTTTTTGATAGTGGGGATATCTCTGCTTGGAAGGAGTCACGACTTCGGAGACATAATACACTGGCCGCTGAACTTTGTATGCTTTGCCTTCTTCTTCTCGTTCGACTGTGAGAACAGTGCTGACGACTTGATTTGTAGCCGCGATGTACAGAAGAAGGGGCTCTTTACTGAGCGGAGCAGTAAGAACCGGCTGGGTGGAAAGTAGGACTTTGAGGTCATCGAATGCGACTTGGGCTTCGTCTGTCCACTCGAAAGTATCTAATTTCTTCATGAGTCGGTACACAGGAAGCGCCTTCTCGCCGAGTCGACTAATAAACCTGCTCAAAGCCGCTAGGCAACCTGTGAGCCTTTGAACATCGTGTATTTTGACAGGCCGCTCCATTCGGACGATGGTCCCGATCTTTTCGGGGTTGACATTGATCCCTCGTTCGGAAACGAAGAAACCGAGTAACTTTCCGCTAGGAACACCGAATGAACACTTGGCTGGGTTGAGCTTGATATCGTACCTACGAAGGTTGGCGAATGTTTCTGCCAAGTCAGTCAGCAGGTTGGAACCTTTGCGTGACTTGACTACGATATCATCCATATACGCCTCCACATTCCAACCGATCTGGTCGAGGAGGCATTTTTGGATCATGCGCATAAAGGTTGCTCCTGCATTCTTCAAACCAAATGGCATAGTGTTGTAGCAGAAGCACCCGAATGGGGTGAGGAAGGCTGTTTTTAATTCATCGGGGCCATACAGACGGATCTGATGATAGCCCGAGTAGGCATCAAGAAATGACAAACGCTCGCAACCCGCAGTCGAATCGACAATTTGATCGATGCGGGGGAGCGGAAAATGGTCTTTCGGGCAGACCTTATTGAGATGCTTGAAGTCGATGCACATTCGGAGCGACTTGTCCTTCTTGGGTACCATGCCAACATTGGCGAGCCACTCGGAGTGGTGTACCTCGCGAATGAAGTTGGTTGCCAAAAGCTTGGCCACCTCTTCTCCGATTGCCTTCCTCTTGTGCGCGGCGGACCGACGCAGGCGTTCTCGGACAGGCCGAGCGGCGGGATCCACACGCAGTCGATGCTCAGCCAACTCCGTGGGTACACCTGGCATGTTAGAGGGATTCCATGCGAAGATGTCCCAGTTCTCACGGAGGAATTGGATGAGCTCGGCTTCCTATTTAGGATCGAGGGTGGTGGAGATGTTCGTCGGGGCAGCGGTGTCGTCTGTCGGGTGGATGCTGACCTTTTTCGTCTCTCCGCCGACTGGAATGCGGACTCCGAAGCTGGCTTCTTCGAACGCATCAAGTCAGCGGGGTCGACTATTTTCTTGTACTCGTCAAACTCGAGGACAGCCATCTGCTGATCGGCGATCCTTGATCCCTGCTGCAGACACTCCTCGGCCCGCTGTCGATTGCCCGTGATAGTGATCACACCTTTCAGGCCTGGCATCTTCAGCTTCAGGTACACGTAACATGGACGGGCCATGAAACGCGCATACGGCAGGCGGCCGAGAATCGCATGGTACGCACTCTGGAAGTCCACCACCTCGAATGTCAGCTTTTCCTTACGGAAGTTCTTGTGGGAGCCGAAGACGACATCCAACGCGATCTGGCCGAGTGACTTGGCCTTTCGTCCAGGGACGAATCCATGGAACTGCATGCTGCTCTCGCTGAGTTTGGACATCGGAATGCCCATCCCCTTGAGAGTGTCGGCGTACATGATGTTCAAGCCACTGCCGCCGTCCATGAGGACTTTGCGCAGTCGGACTCCTTCCACCACTGGGTCGACGACCAAAGCCTGTCTCCCTGGGGTGGGTACGTGTGCTGGATGATCCGACTGGTCAAAGGTGATCGCAGTCTGAGACCATTTGAGGAACGTAGGGTTGTCGGCGTGGCCATGTTCACCTCCCTCTTCACCAGCTTCAATCTACTCTTGCTCTCAACGTCAGCAAAAATCATCAGTGTTGCATGGACTTGGCGGAACGGATCCTCCTTGTCCTCCTCATCCTGTTCATTGCCCTTTTCACTTGGTTGCCCTTCGTCGAACCCCTGGATCAGGAGGCGACATTGCCGAGTGGTATGCTTCGGATATATGGCGTTGCCCTCTTCATCCATCTTCGTGTGAATCGGACATGGCTGGTCCAGGATGGGGTTATTGAATTGCTTCTTCTTGGGGGTGAACTGAGCCTTCCCCTTGCCTTTGAACTTGGCATTGGTAACAGCTGCGGCTTCTGCCTGCGAAGTGGACGGAGCTTTCTGCTTCTGCTTCCAAGTGTTATTCCCATCTCCATCGGCGACTGCTTTGTGCTTGCCGCTACGGATGTGGTCCTCTTCTTCGCCATTTGCGTAGCGTGCTGCTATCTCCATCATCTTGCTCATGGAGATGTCGCCTGTTCGACCAAACTTCAGGTACAAATCTCTGTACCGCACGCCTGCCTTGAAAGCGTAGACTGCTTGGTGCTCTGTGACGTTCTCCACCGTGTGGTAGAGGGTCGTCCAACGCTGAATGAAATCGCGCAGGGGTTCATTCTGCTTCTAGACACAATGCTGGAGCTCCACCAGGCCAGCAGGGCGCTTGCACGTCCCTTCGAAGGTCCTGATGAAGACTCGGGCAAGATCTGCCCAGCTGTAGATGCTTGAGGGTGCCAACTGGTTCAGCCACGCTCGTGCCGAGCCGTCGAGCATCAGAGGGAGGTGCTTCATGGCGACGTGGTCGTCCCCTCCTCCGATCTCGACTGCCACTCGGTAGTCGTCCAGCCACGTTTCCGGCTTGGATTCTCTTGGAAACTTGCTGATCCCCGTTGCCAATCGGAAGTTCGGAGGGATGTCAGCTGAACGGATGGCTCGGCTGAAACACTTGGGACCAGAGACGATGGCCTTGCTTCCACTCAGACGGTCCATATCGCGACCATCACGATGGGCCCGGCCCCTGTCGACCCTCCTCTGAGTGATATGCCCTCTTGCGTCGGGCCTTGGATCGTAAGTGTCACCGACTGAACGCCGATCATCATGATGTCGAGGCCCGTAGGGCCCACCCCGCGGAGGGGTGCGTGAACGGCGACGATCTTCGGGATTTATGGAGCGGCTGCCTCCCCTGTGTCACTGATGAGAACCAGGGCTGTGAACTGACCGATGCGTGTTTGCATGAACAGAACTATTGTGGATCCTGTTATGTGACTGGGAGACCACCGAATTTTGCTGCTGTGCCGTGTGCAGCAGGGCGGGATTTGCTCGATCCCCCTACCAGCCTCTGAATCAGTCGGCTGAAGGGAATCGGCTATCCTGGTGGCGGCGGCCAAGTTGAGGATGGGTGTGCGGAACACCTCCACGTTGCTCCGCCGAGTGTGCCGACTAGCAGAACGGCGGTGCTAGCGACGAGCGCCGGACGTTTCGCCGACCTCGTGCTCGTTCCGACCAGATTGGCGGGGACTTTCATGGGAGTTGGCCATGTGCACTTCTGCTGCAGGCCCGTGACCCAAGTACTCGGAAGGAAACTCAGTCGAAAATGAGTCCGAGCGCTGGGACGGCGGGGCAACCACAACCGACTCTAGGACCGCCACTTGTGAAGACGCGTTCTGGCGCCTCTGGACGTGTTGCACCCAACACTAGAGCCGCGGACGGCGGGATCGCTTTTTGCGGCGCGCGATGACGGCACAGGTCGATACCGGAGCCGATTGCTGGAGAAGAAGAATACCACGGGCGCCGGCACGGAAGTGCGTAGCCCCGCGGCTGGGGAGCGCCTCGACGTCGAGAGGGGCATCTCGGAGCCATGTCGAATCGTCGACGATGAAGGAGAGAGCGCCGAAGAGGATCTCGTGACCCATGCTCAAATCTCCACCGGATGACATGATGAAAAGGTGTAGTCGCAAACTCGCCGGAAGTCGCTTAGACGCCTGCCCCACAGTGGGCGCCAACTGTCGTGGGTATAAGCCTGACCATAGATGTGTAGGGTACGAAAGGATGGGCAGAGCCTTAGCTACGGCGAGGTTGTATGAGTTCAGGCCCCTCTACGGTGGAGGTAATAGCCCTACGTCTCAGTGCTCTTGGGAGCTTGTTGTCGAGTGGAATATGGATTACAGTGAATTGCTAACCCTTGCACCAGCGGGGAAGGGTGGCTTATATAGAGTGCGCTGCCCTTCACAACGGTTCGGTGCACAGGGGTGGAGTAGTGGCGAATAAATGCCTACGTTACAGGTAACGTATGTCTTAAATGCTAATAAAGGCACAGGGAAACGTATGACCGTTTCCCTCCATGGGGGTTACGATGCACAGAGTGGAATCCAGTCGGTTAGTTCTATATACTCCGAATGCTCATCTCCGACTGGATGGTGGAGGATTCGTTACCGACTGGATGATGGGAAGTCCTTAATTCAGTCGGAACTGACTAAGAGCCTTATCCCTTATGAAGGGTAGTCCCTGGGTAGGACTTATACGGCAGGCCTATGACCCTACCCTAGGACTGTAACCCCATCAACGACCGTTGTTCTCCTTCACCGAACCGACCCCCCCCCCCGATTCGCACGCTTCAAAGGTATACCGTTGGAACGTGTCGTGTAACGAATGCATGTTGTATGAGATGTACCGTATGTTGCGCCGTATGCATGCCCGTTGCATGTTGTCTTCTTTCATCGTGCCCGGACACATGGGAACCCGGTAGCAGGATCACCCCATTCCTTATTTAACGTTCCCGCACATGCTTCCAGTTCGTTGGCACCGATATCTTGCCGAGTTATCGGGATAGGAATGTTGTCGTGGCTTCGTTTCCGACTTGCCTCCATGGTCCCCTTTCGCTCGCCGTGGCGACATTTGCTTCTTTCTCTTCTTGCCCGTGTTGTAACTGGCATGCATGACGTGTTCATGGCATAATACCTTGTGTTGCATGTTTCTTGTAACGTAGCTCCGATCTATGTTCCGCGTGTTAAACGTCTAGGATGTCATGTAAGACCATCGCTTCACCCTTGCCATGTTAACAACGATTTAATATTGCCGTGTAAATAATCGGGAGTGAATTAAATAATTAATCGTGGAGTTTCGTCGATATGCAACCCGTTGTATATCGAGCTTCACTTAATGTGTAGTGTTGCGTGAGGTGAATTGCCATGCCATGCCTTGCATTTTGACCTGATCATGCATCATATTAGGGTGTGCATCATGTCTTGCATTTGCCGTGGTGCATATTTGTGTTGATGCTTGTTTTCGGTTTGCTCCGTCTCGATAGAGTTCCGCAAGCGTGTCGGAATGTGAGGACCCGTTCGACTACGTTGGTTCGCCGACTTCTCGGTGTTGTTCTTCTTCCAAGCGGGATCTCAGGCAAGATGACCATTTCCCCAGATACCATTACTATCATTTCCATGCTAGTTTTATCGTTTCTATCGTTTATGTCTCGTTGCCTACCACATGTTAAATATCAGCCTCTCAACAATGCCATGAAAACCTTCAACTGTTCAACCTACCAAACCACTGATTGGCTATGTTACTGCTTGCTTAACCCTGTTGTTAGCGTTGCTAGTTGCAGGTGCAGTTGCTTCCATGTGATAACATGGGTTCCTTGTTATATCACCATATTAATTGCTATTTAATTTAATGCACCTATATACTTGGTAAAAGATGGAAGGCTCGGCCTTTCTAGCCTGGTGTTTTGTTCCACCTTTGCCCCCTTAGTTTTTCGACTACCGGTGTTATGTTCCATAAATGAGCGCTCCTAACACGATCGGGGTTGTTATGGGGACCCCCTTGATAATTCGTTTTAGATTAAAGCTGGTCTGGCAAGGCCCAACTTTGGTACTACATTTGCCTAACATATAATGAACTGCATTGGGAGTAATTAACTCGAGGAAATTTAATCAACCCCCGGGCCAGTGCTCCTCATGAGTGTTGGTCCAAAATGGACAGACTACGGGGCCACCACGGGACAACTCGAGGTTTGGTACCTGTAGGCTTTTCCATCCGCCGTGTCCTAAGAACGAGATACGCGGCTCCTATCGGGATAGTCGACACGTCGGACGGCCTTGCTGGATTAGATTTACCTTTGACGGAATATCTTGTGCATCGGGATTCCGGTGATACTTTGGGTAAATTCAGAGTTGAGGTTTTCCATTAGGGAATCCGATGAGATCGCGAGCTTCATGATTGAGGGTTTCTATGCGGCTTGTGGTAATTTGTGATGGACTAGTTAGAGCACCCCTGCAGGGTTAAATCTTTTCGAAAAGTCGTGCCCGCGGTTATGTGGCAACGTGGTAACTTTGTTTAACACTGGTTCTAGATAACTTGAAGTTAACTTAATGAAAATATGCCAACTGTGTGCGTAACCGTGACTGTCTCTTTCGTGCGTTCCTTCTCCGATCGAGGACACGGTGGGGTTATGTCTGACGTAGGTAGGTGCTCAGGATCATTCATTTGATCATCAGTAGTTCACATCCGTTATGCGTAGATCTTCCCCCTCTTATTTCTTGTACTCGTTAGTTAGCCACCAAATATATGCTTAGCTGTTGTTTCAACCTCACCACATAACCTTGCCTCACCCATTAAGCTTTGCTGGTCTTGATACCTTTGGAAATGAGATTGCTGAGTCCCCTGTGGCTCACAGATTACTACAACACCAGTTGCAGGTACAGGTAAAGGTCACTTGACGCGAGCGCGTTGATTGTTCATTTGGAGTTGCTTCTTCTTCTTCTTCTTCATCGATCTAGGATGGGTTCCAGGCCGGCAGCCTGGGATAGCAAGGATGGACGTCGTTCTTCTTTTCTCGTTTGTTTTCGTCCGTAGTCAGACCCTGCTCTTACTCTTGATGATTATGTAATGTACTGATGTGACTCTGATGTAGCGTGTGGCGAGTGTAAGCCAATTCTAAGTACATGTATATATATACATATCTCTTGTTTTAAGTACATGTACTTGTAACGATATCCATTCTTGCGACGCGACAAGATGCGCTTCTATCCCTGACGAGGCCTTCGTGCCAAATTGAGGATAGGGTCGCATCTTGGGCGTGACAAGTTGGTATCAGAGCAGTACCGACCTAGGAGCCCCCTTGATTGATCAAACTTGGCCGAGTCGAGTCTAGTAAAAAACTACTTTGAGTCTAGTTATATATCAGAGAGTAGGATTCTTTTTTCTCCTATTCTATGCTCTGGTGAGGAATCTGGACGTAATAATCTACTCCTCTTCTCACTCAAAAAAACATTTAGGATCACGTGGATATTCTTGGGATCTATATGATGCCGATGTGACGGAGTTCTGTCTTGGTGCCTCCTGTGTGACTTGATTTTCTTCTGGGGAGTTGAGCTCCAGGGGATTCTCGAGCACATCGTTATCATTCAGATTTCTTAGTATCTCAGAACGAAGGATGTTCGTAATTGCTTCAATACTAGTAGTGGCGAGATAACCTCGATGTCCCCAGTACTAGTGCAGATTGTTCGGGAGTACTGCCATACTTTGTATCGTTGTGATCACGAGGGTCTGTTGTAGATGAAGGTCCGAGATTCTGGTTGTGTGTTGACGGATGTGATACAGGTGACGGGTTAGTATAGGAGTTGTGTGATTATTACTCCTTGTATTCGTGTACGAGATTGCATGACCAGATATTTCAGGAATTCTTAGGTGGGAATTCAAGTAGTTACTTATAGGACAATCTTCCAACAAATGCATGATGTTAGGTTGGGGTTCGACATCTAGTGGATTCGTTTGTTGACGGTCGACTTACAGCGGTTCTCGTTGTGTCTTAAAGAGTCCTTGTAGCTTGCTATGACTCGGGGACGCTTCGTATGCCGGGTGCACTGCCTTGCACTTGATGTCTACTGTAAGGATCGAGCCCGTGCGATCCTGTCCACGAAAATACCGAACGGAAATCTCTCTCATGAGTTTGTTCTGGCTTGTTTCGTAAGCCTCACCCTTTGTTTTCTTAGAATATGGTAATTCAAGTTGCTTCGATGTCAAGTGGTGATTTCAGATCTTTCATAAGAGGTGTTCTCATATTTTTATGTGAGAATGCAAATCCTTTTGCTCAATCAATCGTCTTATCAATTTTGTCAACCGGAGTCGCCATATCAATTCTTTTTCAACCGGTGTGTTTCTCTCCAATTGTAGTCTTTCATCTCCAAATTTTGCAAGATCAATCTCTCATTTCTTTCCGGAGACATCTCATCTGTCCCAAGTTGTCTTTGTTTTTCCCGCCCTCCCACCCTTTTCTTCAATGTTTCAGTCATCATCCTAGTGCCTTTATATTCAGTGATGCTTCCGCTATCTCTTCTCCCTTTTGTAGCCGGTGATTCATTGTGAAGATTCTCGGGAGCTTCGTGTTCATATTTATTCATTCTTGTCATCCTTACCGGTGAATTCAATTTAATTATACGTGTCTTCATATCCTTTTTATCTTTGCAATTCTTTCCATGTTGAAAATTATCATCAGTCTTCTTATTTTCATTTCTCTCTATTCCATCTGGAGTGCTGAAGTTATCTCAGAGGTTCTTGTTTCCAATCCTTTCAACTATTTCTACGTGCTCAACCTCATCAAGTTTTCATTTGTACCGGTGCAATATCCCTCTTTCTAGCAATCTTTTCAACGGTGGTTTCTTTGAGTGGGCCCATAACCCACACGTTCTTTCCAAGGATATTATCTGGCTCTTGTAATCTTTGCCGGAGATCTTTAATTCTTTCAACTATGACGTAAGTATGAATTTCATCAGTCATATCCCTTCTCCAAGATCTATTCAAATTAATTTTCATATTTGGCTCAACCTTCCATTCTTCTTTATTCTGGAGTGTCTCATTATCCTTGGTGCTGTTTCTCGTCATCATTCTCAGCTTGCAAATTCGAAGGAGTGTTTCTCTCAAATCTTGGTCCATTCTCTTGGAGATTCATCATTTCAGCTTTGTGCCATCATCTTTATTGTTGTCAATCATGAGTATCCCTTTCTTGCTATCCGGTGCATTTCTAAGTTGTTTTTATTTCTCGTTCCTCCGAAGGCCATCATTTTAGAAGATTCTTCGTTCTCAGCTTTCAGCTTTCATCCTCAATTTTTCTCCATTGTTGTCTCTTCGTTCGTCTCTCGATTATCCGGTGCCTTGTTCAAGTTTTCTCTCAGGTGGCTCATGAGCTCTTCATTCTCATGTTTCTCCATTAATTCGTGGTGTTCCCATTTATTTGTGAATTCTTGCCGGTGGTTGTTTCAAGACTTATTAAGTTTGTGCTTTATCTATCTCTCTTTAATCTTTTAAAGAAGATTAAGTCGTTTGCTAAATCCGATGATTATCGTCAATTTAATTTGGTGAAGGATTAGCATAACATAATTATTATTCTTGCTTCATCAAATGTTTTAAATTCTTCGTCCGGAGTGGCTCATGATATCAATTCCTTTTTCTCAAGTGTTCTTATCTTTTCTTTTCTGGAGTTCCAAGTTCTATCAAGTATCTCCTTGAGTAGCTTCATCGAATACTTTGCAAGGCTTCAATCTTATTATTTAATCCTTCATATCTTTGCATCATTCATTTGTATACGGAGGTCCTTCTTGGTGGTTCTTCAAGTATGCGATTTTTCTCAAGTGTTGTTCAAGATTCCTATTGGAGTACCTCAAGCATTCTTTCCCTTGCATTCCAGTGCATTTGTTCTTCCTTTATCCTTTGAGGTGGTATTTTTTGGGGAACGTCGCATGGGAAACAAAAAAAATCCTACGCGCACGAAGACCTATCATGGTGATGTCCATCTACGAGAGGGGATGAGTGATCTACGTACCCTTATAGATCGTACAGCAGAAGCGTTAGTGAACGCGGTTGATGTAGTGGAACGTCCTCACGTCCCTCGATCTGCCCCGCGAACAATCCCGCGATCAGTCCCACGATCTAGTACCGAACGGACGGCACCTCCGCGTTCAGCACACGTACAGCTCAACGATGATCTCGGCCTTCTTGATCCAGCAAGAGAGACGGAGAGGTAGAAGAGTTCTCCAGCAGCGTGACGGCGCTCCGGAGGTTGGTGATGACCTTGTCTCAGCAGGGCTCCGCCCGAGCTCCGCAGAAACGCGATCTAGAGGAAAAACCGTGGAGGTATGTGGTCGGGCTGCCGTGGAAAAGTCGTCTCAAATCAGCCCTAAAACCTCCGTATATATAGGTGGGAGGGAGGGGACCTTGCCTTGGGGCTCAAGGAGCCCCAAGGGGGTCGGCCGAGTCCAAGGGGGGAGGACTCCCCCCCCAAACCGAGTTGGACTTGGTTTGGTGGGAGGGAGTCCCCCTTCCTTCCCACCTCCTCCTTTTTTTTTCTTTCCTCTTGATTTTCTTCTCCTTGGTGCATAGAGCCCTTTTGGGCTGTCCCACCAGCCCACTAAGGGCTGGTGTGCCACCCTCAAGGCCTATGGGCTTCCCCGGGGTGGGTTGCCCCCCCCCCCCCCGGTGAACTCCCGGAACCCATTCGTCATTCCCGGTACATTCCCGGTAACTCCGAAAACCTTCCGGTAATCAAATGAGGTCATCCTATATATCAATCTTCGTTTCCGGACTATTCCGGAAACCCTCGTGACGTCCGTGATCTCATCCGAGACTCCGAACAACATTCGGTAACCAACCATATAACTCAAATACGCATAAAACAACGTCGAACCTTAAGTGTGCAGACCCTGCGGGTTCGAGAACTATGTAGACATGACCCGAGAGACTCCTCGGTCAATATCCAATAGCGGGACCTGGATGCCCATATTGGATCCTACATATTCTACGAAGATCTTATCGTTTGAACCTCAGTGCCAAGGATTCATATAATCTCGTATGTCATTCCCTTTGTCCTTCGGTATGTTACTTGCCCGAGATTCGATCGTCAGTATCCGTATACCTATTTCAATCTCGTTTACCGGCAAGTCTCTTTACTCGTTCCGTAATACAAGATCCCGCAACTTACACTAAGTTACATTGCTTGCAAGGCTTGTGTGTGATGTTGTATTACCGAGTGGGCCCCGAGATACCTCTCCGTTCACACGGAGTGACAAATCCCAGTCTTGATCCATACTAACTCAACTAACACCTTCGGAGATACCTGTAGAGCATCTTTATAGTCACCCAGTTACGTTGCGACGTTTGATACACGCAAAGCATTCCTCCGGTGTCAGTGAGTTATATGATCTCATGGTCATAGGAATAAATACTTGACACGCAGAAAACAGTAGCAACAAAATGACACGATCAACATGCTACGTCTATTATTTTGGGTCTAGTCCATCACGTGATTCTCCTAATGACGTGATCCAGTTATCAAGCAACAACACCTTGTTCATAATCAGAAGACACTGACTATCTTTGATCAACTGGCTAGCCAACTAGAGGCTTGCTAGGGACGGTGTTTTGTCTATGTATCCACACATGTAAATGAGTCTTCATTCAATACAATTATAGCATGGATAATAAACGATTATCTTGACACAGGAATTATAATAATAACTTTATTTATTATTGCCTCTAGGGCATAATTCCAACAGTCTCCCACTTGCACTAGAGTCAATAATCTAGCCCTCACATCACCATGTGAATTACATTGTAATAAATCTAACACCCATACAGTTCTGGTGTTGATCATGTTTTGGCCGTGGAAGAGGTTTAGTGAGCGGGTCTGCTACATTCAGATCCGTGTGCACTTTGCATATATTCACGTCCTCTCCCTCGACGTAGTCGCGGATGAGGTTGAAGCGTCGTTTGATGTGTCTGGTCTTCTTGTGAAACCGCGGTTCCTTTGCTAAGGCAATGGCACCAGTGTTGTCACAGAACAAGGTTATTGGATTCAGTGCGCTTGGCACCACTCCAAGATCCGTCATGAACTGCTTCATCCAGACACCCTCCTTAGCCGCCTCCGAGGCAGCCATGTACTCCGCTTCACATGTAGAATCTGCTACGACGCTTTGCTTGGAACTGCACCAGCTTACTGCACCCCCATTAAGAATAAATACGTATCCGGTTTGCGACTTAGAGTCGTCCGGATCTGTGTCAAAGCTTGCATCGACGTAACCTTTTACGGCGAGCTCTTCGTCACCTCCATACACGAGAAACATCTCCTTAGTCCTTTTCAGGTACTTCAGGATATTCTTGACCGCTGTCCAGTGATCCACTCCTGGATTACTCTGGAACCTACCTGCCATACTTATGGCCAGGCTAACATCCGGTCTAGTGCACAGCATCACATACATGATAGAACCTATGGCTGAAGCATAGGGGACGGAGCGCATATGCTCTCTATCTTCATCAGTTGCTGGGCACTGAGTCTTACTCAATCTCGTACCTTGTAGAACTGGCAAGAACCCTTTCTTGGACTGTTCCATTTTGAACCTCTTAAAAACTTTATCAAGGTATGTGCTTTGTGAAAGTCCTATCAGGCGTTTTGATCTATCCCTATAGATCTTAATGCCTAGAATGTAAGCAGCTTCTCCTAGGTCCTTCATAGAGAAACTTTTATTCAAGTAACCTTTTATGCTCTCCAAAAACTCTACGTTGTTTCCAATCAGTAATATGTCATCCACATATAATATTAGAAACGCCACAGAGCTCCCACTCACTTTCTTGTAAATACAAGATTCTCCAACCACTTGTATAAACCCAAATGCTTTGATCACCTCATCAAAGCGTTTGTTCCAACTGGGAGATGCTTGCACCAGTCCATAAATGGATCGCTGGAGCTTGCACACCTTGTTAGCATTCTTAGGATCGACAAAACCTTCGGGTTGTATCATATACAATTCTTCCTTAAGAAAACCGTTAAGGAATGCCGTTTTGACATCCATCTGCCAGATTTCATAATCGAAAAATGCAGCTATTGCTAACATGATTCTGACGGACTTAAGCATCGCTACGGGTGAGAAAGTCTCATCGTAGTCAACTCCTTGAACTTGTGAAAAACCCTTTGCCACAAGTCGAGCTTTATAAACGGTCACATTACCGTCAGCGTCCGTCTTCCTCTTAAAGATCCATTTGTTCTGAATGGCCTTGCGGCCCTCAGGTAGTACCTCCAAAGTCCACACTTTGTTCTCATACATGGATCCTATCTCGGACTTCATGGCTTCCAGCCATTTGTTGGAATCTGGACCCACCATTGCTTCTTCATAATTCGCAGGTTCATTGTTGTCTAACAACATGATTGATAAGACGGGATTACCGTACCACTCTGGAGCAACACGTGGTCTCGTCGACCTGCTTGGTTCGACAGAAACTTGAACTGGAGTTTCATGATCATCATCATTAGCTTCCTCCTCAACCGGCGTCGCAATGACAGAGGTTTCCCCTTGCCCTGCGCCACCATCCAGAGGGATGAGAGGTTCGACAACCTCGTCAAGTTCTATCTTCCTCCCACTCAATTCTCTCGAGAGAAACTCCTTCTCGAGAAAAGCTCCGTTTTTAGCAACAAACACTTTGCCCTCGGATTTGAGATAGAAGGTGTACCCAACTGTCTCTTTTGGGTAACCTATGAAGACGCACTTTTCCGCTTTGGGTTCCAGCTTTTCAGGCTGAAGCTTTTTGACATAAGCATCACATCCCCAAACTTTAAGAAACGACAACTTTGGCCTTTTGCCATACCACAGTTCGTATGGTGTCGTCTCAACGGATTTTTATGGTGCCCTATTTAAAGTGAATGCAGCTGTTTCTAATGCATAGCCCCAAAATGATAACGGCAAATCAGTAAGAGACATCATAGATCGCACCATCTCTAATAGAGTATGATTACGACGTTCGGACACACCATTACGCTGTGGTGTTCCAGGCGGTGTTAACTGTGAAACAATTCCACATTGTCTTAAGTGAGCACAAAACTCGAAACTCAGATATTCACCCCCACGATCAGACCGCAGGAACTTGATCTTCTTGTTACGATGATTTTCCACTTCACTCTGAAATTGCTTGAACTTTTCAAATGTTTCAGACTTGTGCTTCATCAAGTAGACATAACCATATCTACTTAAATCGTCAGTGAAGGTGAGAAAATAACGATATCCGCCGCGTGCCTCCACGCTCATCGGACCACACACATCGGTATGTATGATTTCCAACAAGTCACTTGCACGCTCCATTGTTCCTGAGAACGGAGTCTTAGTCATCTTGCCCATGAGGCATGGTTCGCACGTGTCAAGTGAATCAAAGTCAAGTGACTCCAAAAGTCCATCAGCATGGAGTTTCTTCATGCGCTTTACACCAATATGACCTAAGCGGCAGTGCCACAAAAATATGGCGCTATCATTGTTAACTCTAACTCTTTTGGTCTCAATGTTATGTATATGCGTATCGTTATCAAGATTCAATATGAACAATCCTCTCACATTCGGTGCATGACCATAAAAGATGTTACTCATAGAAATAGAACAACCATTATTCTCTGACTTAAAAGAGTAACTGTCTCGCAATAAACAAGATCCAGATATAATGTTCATGCTCAACGCAGGCACCAAATAACAATGATTTAAGTTCATCTCTAATCCTGACGGTAACTGAAGTGACACTGTGCCGACGGCGATTGCATCAACCTTGGAACCATTTCCTACGTGCATTGTCACTTCATCTTTCGCCAGCCTTCGCCTATTCCGCAGTTCCTGTTTCGAGTTGCAAATATGAGCAACAGAACCGGTATCGAATACCCAGGCACTACTACGAGAGCTGGTTAAGTACACATCAATAACATGTATATCAAATATACCTGATTTTTCTTTGCCCGCCTTCTTATCTGCCAGATACTTGGGGCAATTGCGCTTCAAGTGACCCATACCCTTGCAATAGAAACACTCCGTTTCCGGCTTAGGTCCAGCTTTGGGTTTCTTCGTCGGATTGGCAACAGGCTTGCCGCTCTTCTTCGAATTTCCCTTCTTGCCTTTGCCGTTTCTCTTGAAACTAGTGGTCTTATTCACCATCAACACTTGATGCTCTTTACGAAGTTCAGACTCTGCGACTTTCAGCATCGCAAACAACTCGCCGGGAGACTTGTTCATCCCTTGCATGTTGTAGTTCAACACAAAGGCTTTATAGCTTGGCGGCAGTGATTGAAGGATTCTGTCAGTGATAGCTTCTTGCGGGATTTCAATCCCCAGCTCAGCTAGACGGTTTGAGTACCCAAACATTTTGAGCACATGTTCACTGACAGATGAGTTTTCCTCCATCTTGCAAGCATAGAATTTATCGGAGGTCTCATACCTCTCGATCCGGACGTTCTTCTGAAAGATAAACTCCAACTCCTGGAACATCTCAAATGCTCCATGACGCTCAAAGCGACGTTGAAGTCCCGGTTCTAAGCCATACAAGACTGCACATTGAACTATTGAGTAGTCCTCCTTACGTGCTAACCAAGCATTCTTAACATCCTGATCAGCCGTAGCGGGTGGTTCATCTCCTAACGCAGCATTAAGGACATAATCCTTCTTCCCAGCTTGTAAGATTAGCTTAAGATTACGAGCCCAGTCTACAAAGTTGCTTCCATCATCTTTCAACTTAGCTTTCTCTAGGAACGTATTAAAATTCAGGATGACTGTCGCGTGAGCCATGATCTACAACACAAATATATTCAAAGTGGACTTAGACTATGTTCAAGATAATTAGAGTTTAACTTAATCAAATTATTCGCTAAACTCCCACTCAAAAAGTACATCTCTCTAGTCATTTGAGTGGTTCATGATCCACTTATACTAGCTCAAGTCCGATCATCACGTGAGTTGAGTATAGTTTCAGTGGTAAGCATCGCTATGCTAATCATATCATCTATATGATTCATGATCGACCTTTCGGTCTCATGTGTTCCGAGGCCATGTCTGCACATGCTAGGCCCGTCAAGCTTAACCCGAGTGTTCCGCGTGCGCAACTGTTTTGCACCCGTTGTATGTGAACGTTGAGTCTATCACACCCGATCATCACGTGGTGTCTCAAAACGACGAACTGTAGCAACGGTGCACAGTCGGGGAGAACACAATTTCGTCTTGAAATTTTAGTGAGAGATCACCTCATAATGCTACCGTCGTTCTAAGCAAAATAAGGTGCAGAAAAGTATTAACATCACATGCAATTCATAAGTGACATGATATGGCCATCATCACGTGCTTCTTGATCTCCATCACCAAAGCACCGGCACGATCTTCTTGTCACCGGTGCCACACCATGATCTCCATCAACGTGTTGCCATCGGGGTTGTCGTGCTACTCATGCTATTACTACTAAAGCTACATCCTAGCAAAATAGTAAACGCATCTGCAAGCACACACGTTAGTATAAAGACAACCCTATGGTCCTGCCGGTTGCCGTACCATCGACGTGCAAGTCGATATTTCTATTACAACATGATCATCTCATACATCCAATATATCACATCACATCATTGGCCATATCACATCACAAGCATACCCTGCAAAAACAAGTTAGACGTCCTCTAATTTTGTTGTTGCATGTTTTACGTGGTGGCCATGGGTATCTAGTAGGATCGCATCTTACTTACGCAAACACCACAACGGAGATATATGAGTTGCTATTTAACCTCATCCAAGGACCTCCTCGGTCGAATCCGATTCAACTAAAGTTGGAGAAACCGACACTTGCCAGTCATCTTTGAGCAACGGAGTTACTCGTAACGATGAACCAGTCTCTCGTAAGCGTACGAGTAATGTCGGTCCAAGCCGCTTCAATCCAACAATACCGCGGAATCAAGAAAAGACTAAGGAGGGCAGCAAAACGCACATCACCGCCCACAAAAACTTTTGTGTTCTACTCGAGAAGACATCTACTCATGAACCTAGCTCATGATGCCACTGTTGGGGAACGTCGCATGGGAAACAAAAAATTTCCTACGCGCACGAAGACCTATCATGGTGATGTCCATCTACGAGAGGGGATGAGTGATCTACGTACCCTTGTAGATCGTACAGCAGAAGCGTTAGTGAACGCGGTTGATGTAGTGGAACGTCCTCACGTCCCTCGATCCGCCCCGCGAACAATCCCGCGATCAGTCCCACGATCTAGTACCGAACGGACGGCACCTCCGCGTTCAGCACACGTACAGCTCGACGATGATCTCGGCCTTCTTGATCCAGCAAGAGAGACGGAGAGGTAGAAGAGTTCTCCGGCAGCGTGACGGCGCTCCGGAGGTTGGTGATGACCTTGTCTCAGCAGGGCTCCGCCCGAGCTCCGCAGAAACGCGATCTAGAGGAAAAACCGTGGAGGTATGTGGTCGGGCTGCCGTGGAAAAGTCGTCTCAAATCAGCCCTAAAACCTCCGTATATATAGGTGGGAAGGAGGGGACCTTGCCTTGGGGCTCAAGGAGACCCAAGGGGGTCGGCCGAGTCCAAGGGGGGAGGACTCCCCCCCCAAACCGAGTTGGACTTGGTTTGGTGGGAGGGAGTCCCCCTTCCTTCCCACCTCCTCCTTTTTTTTTCTTTCCTCTTGATTTTCTTCTCCTTGGCGCATAGAGCCCTTTTGGGCTGTCCCACCAGCCCACTAAGGGCTGGTGTGCCACCCTCAAGGCCTATGGGCTTCCCCGGGGTGGGTTGCCCCCCCCCCCCCCGGTGAACTCCCGGAACCCATTCGTCATTCCCAGTACATTCCCGGTAACTCCAAAAACCTTCCGGTAATCAAATGAGGTCATCCTATATATCAATCTTCGTTTCCGGACTATTCCAGAAACCCTCGTGACGTCCGTGATCTCATACGGGACTCCGAACAACATTCGGTAACCAACCATATAACTCAAATACGCATAAAACAACGTCGAACCTTAAGTGTGCAGACCCTGCGGGTTCGAGAACTATGTAGACATGACCCGAGAGACTCCTCGGTCAATATCCAATAGCGGGACCTGGATGCCCATATTGGATCCTACATATTCTACGAAGATCTTATCGTTTGAACCTCAGTGCCAAGGATTCATATAATCTCGTATGTCATTCCCTTTGTCCTTCGGTATGTTACTTGCCCGAGATTCGATCGTCAGTATCCGTATACCTATTTCAATCTCGTTTACAGGCAAGTCTCTTTACTCGTTCCGTAATACAAGATCCCGCAACTTACACTAAGTTACATTGCTTGCAAGGCTTGTGTGTGATGTTGTATTATCGAGTGGGCCCCGAGATACCTCTCCGTTCACACGGAGTGACAAATCCCAGTCTTGATCCATACTAACTCAACTAACACCTTCGGAGATACCTGTAGAGCATCTTTATAGTCACCCAGTTACGTTGCGACGTTTGATACACGCAAAGCATTCCTCCGGTGTCAGTGAGTTATATGATCTCATGGTCATAGGAATAAATACTTGACACGCAGAAAACAGTAGCAACAAAATGACACGATCAACATGCTACGTCTATTAGTTTGGGTCTAGTCCATCACGTGATTCTCCTAATGACGTGATCCAGTTATCAAGCAACAACACCTTGTTCATAATCAGAAGACACTGACTATCTTTGATCAACTGGCTAGCCAACTAGAGGCTTGCTAGGGACGGTGTTTTGTCTATGTATCCACACATGTAAATGAGTCTTCATTCAATACAATTATAGCATGGATAATAAACGATTATCTTGACACAAGAATTATAATAATAACTATATTTATTATTGCCTCTAGGGCATAATTCCAACAGTATTATAGCATTCTTGTTAGTGTAGGAGCCTCGAAGAGTTTTCCTTTCAAGAATGAGATAATTAAATCCACAAATTCTATGATCATGAGCTATTTCAACCCATGATTTCTTCGTTGAGCTATCTTGGTATGGATTTCACCTAAAGCTTTTCCTATGGATTGTTGCTATTATGGTGCGTGTCATTAATCCAAGTACTCAAGGTACCCTCTTGGTGTAAGAAGTTTTGATATCTTTGCTTTCAACTATCCTTGTTTCTTTTAGAGGTTGGTTGTCACCTCATAAATGTTGAGATGATTTTCATAAGCCCACTACTATCTTGTTCTTCGTTGTTGGTTTTCCAACTACTAAGTCAATTCTCTGTCCGGAGGCTCTTCAATTCTATTGTGATGATAGTTGGCATTCTTTCTTCATTCTCTTCTTCCGCTTGAGCTAGTTCATATTCTCTTGTTCCGGAGACATTGTGGTGTTGCTATTTTGGTCTATTATCTTGTTCTATCAAGATCTTGGTGCTTCCTTGTTCTATTTAGTTGTTTGTTATGTATATCGTCTAATTCTCTCTTCTTATCGATTTTTTTGTCCCATTTTCCTACCGAAGTGCTGCCGAAATTTTCCGTGAATTCTTGCTTGTTTCTCATATCATTCCTCATCTCTTTGCAATCCTCAAGGATCGTTGGTTTCACTCGTTTGTCAAAGAAGCGACTAAGTTTTACCTCTTGCTTTCTAATCCCCCCCTTTCATTCTTGGATCTCGGGGCAAGATCCTCTTGCAGTGTAGGAGAGTTGTGACAGCCCGAGACCGACGTTCTAGAAGATTCCCCTTTATTTTCTGTTTCCGTCGTGTGGTTAACTTTATTTGTTGCATCATCATTTAGTTTGCATCATCGCATCATGCATGGCATCTTGCATCGCCTGTCGCGTGTGGTGTTTTGAGTGTGTGTGCTTCGAGTGCTCATCGAGTCTTAGTGCGATAGAAACTCCCCTCCTCTCTTCTCTTTTATTTGTTTTGGGGTTGTGTAAAAGTTTCCGTTTAAACCCCTTTTAAAAATTGTCTTCTTTTAAAACTCCTTTTGTTAAAAGGTGGGGGCAACCCCTTGGGTTTTTCTCTTATTTCTTCTTTTGTTTCATTTCTAAACTAGAGTTGCATTTTATTTATAAAAGGGGTTTGATTTTATTCTTTTTGTAAAAAGGGTTTTAATTTTAATTCTTCAAAAGGTTTAATTTTTATTCGTTTAAAAAAAAGTCCAATCTATTTTTAAAGTTGGGGTATGTTTTTAAAGAAGTAAAAGGCATTTTTTTATTTTGTTAAAACATTTTCTTTTGTGTTTGTTCTTTGTTTTTATAAAAAAAAAAAGAAAAATCAAAGAGAGAGAGGGAGGAGCTGCCGGCCAGGCCCAAGGCCCAGCTGGCCAACCCTAGCGGCAGCGCCCCTCCAGCCTGATTCCCTCTCGTGGCTCCCTCGTGCGTCGTCGTCTCCCTCGTGCCCCCTCCTCTCGTTCATTCCTCCCCCTCAGACCGATTCCTTCTCCCTCTGTTCCTCTCCAACCCCCGAGCCCCCTGCCTTCGTCGTGCCCCTGGCCTCCCGCATCCCCCCCGTGCTGGCCCCGATCCTTCTTCCCCGAGGTGCACCGAGCTCCGGCCCCACCGCCGTGCTGCACTGCCGCCTCCTCTGCCGCAGCTGCTCGCTCACCGCGTCATGGCCTCGCCCCTCCTCCTCGCGAGCTCACCGCGCCGCTTCGCTGCCATCACCGGAGGTCCCGCGCGCCGCCTTCCTGCCCCAGGCCGAGCAGCCCCGCCGCCAGTAGCTCCCCCCGTGCGCCGCCTCTTCCCCGCCTCCAGTTCCCTCGCTCCCTGTGCCCTAGCACCGCTGCGTGCGCGTGCACCGCCTTCCTGCCCTGTCGCGTCGCCCCTCTCTGCTCTCCCGAGCTCGCCTGCACCGCCATGGCCTTGTCCGCGGCCTCCCGTCGCCCCTCTCCCCTGCCTTGCCTCGTTCCCCGCCATGGCCGCCGTCTCCCGCGCCCCGCCGGTGCTCGCCTCGAGTCGCCATGGCTCCTCCGTCTCCATGCCGGTGCCCGTTTCCCCGCGCCGCCGGCCTCGGCCGAGGTCCCCCGCCAGTTCGCCCCTGATGTAGTTGCTGCCGAGCCGCCTTGGCGTTCCCCTGATGTTGCCTGTTACTGTCGCGCTGCTCCTGTCACTGATCCGATGCTGTAGCTGCTGCTGTTGCATAGTGCTGCTTACTGTTGCTATAGATGCTAGCTGCTCTTGCTGCTGCTAGGTTGTAGCTGGTTTGCATGCCGCTGCTGCTTGCTATGTTGTTGTCGATGCATTGTTGCTTGCTCTCACTGCTGGTGCCTGTTGTTGGCCTTGCCGATTGCTAGTTGTTGTGCTAGGCTGCCTTGCTGCTAGCTAGTAGTGTTAGCTGCTGCTGATAGTTGCTAGGTGTAGTTTCTTTGCTTGTTGCGGTTGCTGGCTTGCCTGCTAGTGCTAGCCGTGTAGTTGTTGATGGCCTGCATGTTATTGTCGTTGCTATGTTGCTTGCTTGCTGTCGTCGCCGGCGATCGTTGTTGTTGTGTCGCCTGCCGTCGCCGCGTGCACCATCCCCGACGCCGTGGAATCAACAAGATCGCCGAGTCCACGATGTCCTCGACGACCCCCCCGGAAACGTGTTCGACTACCGTTGCCGAAGACCGTGTGCGGACGACAAGAGTACGACTACCGTCGACGAGACCCGAGTACCACGACGTCCACGACTTCCATGACGACCGTTGTTCTCCTTCACCGAACCGAACTCCCCCCGATTCGCACGCTTCAAAGGTATACCGTTGGAACGTGTCGTATAACGAATGCATGTTGTATGAGATGTACCTTATGTTGCGCCGTATGCATGCCCGTTGCACGTTGTCTTCTTTCGTCGTGCCCCGACACATGGGAACCCGGTAGCGGGATCACCTCATTCTTTATTTAACGTTCCCGCACACGCTTCCAGTTCCTTGGCACCGATATCTCACCGAGTTATCAGGATAGGAACGTTGTCGTGGCTTCGTTTCCGACTTGCCGCCATGGTCCCCTTTCGCTCGCTGTGGCGACATTTGCTTCTTTCTCTTCTTGCCCGTGTTGTAACTGGCATGCATGACGCATTCATGGCATAATATCTTGTGTTGCATGTTTCTTGTAACGTAGCTCCGATCTATGTTCCGCGTGTTAAACGTCTAGGATGTCATGTAGGACCATCGCTTCACCCTTGCCATGTTAACAATGATTTAATATTGCCGTGTAAATAATCGGGAGTGAATTAAATAATTAATCGTGGAGTTTCGTCGATATGCAACCCGTTGTATATCGAGCTTCACTTAATGTGTAGTGTTCTCTGAGGTGAATTCCCATGCCATGCCTTGCATTTTGACCTGGTCATGCATCATATTAGGGTGTGCATCATGCCTTGCATTTGTCGTGGTGAATATCTGTGTTGATGCTTGTTTTCCGTTTGATCCGTCTCGATAGAGTTCCGCAAGCGTGTCGGAATGTGAGGACCCGTTCGATTACGTTGGTTCGCCGACTTCTCGGTATTGTTCTTCTTCCAAGTGAGATCTCAGGCAAGATGACCATTTTCCCAGATACCATTACTATCATTACCATGCTAGTTTTATCGTTTCTATCGTTTATGTCTCGTTGCCTACCACATGTTAAATATCAGCCTCTCAACAATGTCATGAAAACCTTCAACTGTTCAACCTAGCAAACCACTGATTGGCTATGTTACTGCTTGCTTAACCCTGTTGTTAGCGTTGCTAGTTGCAGGTGCAGTTGCTTCCATGTGATAACATGGGTTCCTTGTTATATCACCATATTAATTGCTATTTAATTTAATGCACCTATATACTTGGTAAAAGGTGGAAGGCTCGGCCTTTCTAGCCTGGTGTTTTGTTCCACCTTTGCCCCCTTAGTTTTTCGGCTACCGGTGTTATGTTCCATAAATGAGCGCTCCTAACACGATCGGGGTTGTTATGGGGACTCCCTTGATAATTCGTTTTAGATTAAAGCTGGTCTGGCAAGGCCCAACTTTGGTACTACATTTGCCTAACATCTAATGAACTGCATAGGGAGTAATTAACCCGAGGAAATTTAATCAACCCCCGGGCCAGTGCTCCTCACGAGTGTTGGTCCAAAATGGACAAACTGCGGGGCAACCACGGGGAAACTCGAGGTTTGGTAACAGTAGGCTTTTCCATCCGTCGTGTCCTGAGAACGAGATACGTGGATCCTATCAGGATCGTCGACACGTCGGGCGGCCTTGCTGGATTAGTTTTACATTTGACGGAATATCTTGTGCATTGGGATTCCGATGATGCTTTTGGAAAACTCACAGTTGAGGTTTTCCATTAGGGACTCCAACGAGATCGCGAGCTTCGTGATTGAGGGTTTCTATGCGGCTTGTGGTAATTTGTGATGGACTAGTTGGAGCACCCCTGCAAGGTTAAATCTTTTCGAAAAGCCGTGGCCGCGGTTATGTGGCAACGTGAAAACTTTGTTTAACACTAGTTCTAGATAACTTGAAGTTAACTTAATTAAAATATGCCAATTGTATGCGTAAACGTAACTGTCTCTTTGATGAGTTCCTTCTCCGATCGAGGACACAGTGGGGTTATGTCTGACGTGGGTAGGTGCTCAGGATCATTCATTTGATCATCAGTAGTTCACGTCCGTTATGCGTAAATCTTCCCCCTCTTATTTCTTGTACTCTTAAGTTAGCCACCAAATATATGCTTAGCCACTGTTGCAACCTCACCACATAACCTTGCCTCACCCATTAAGCTTTGCTAGTCTTGATACCTTTGGAAATGAGATTGCTGAGTCCCCTGTGGCTCACAGATTACTGCAACATCAGTTGCAGGTACAGGTAAAGGTCACTTGACGCGAGCGCGTTGATTGTTCATTTGGAGTTGCTTCTTCTTCTTCATCATCATCGATCTAGGATGGGTTCCAGGCCGGCAGCTTGGGATAGCAAGGATGGACGTCGTTCTTCTTTTCTCGTTTGTTTTCGTCTGTAGTCGGACCCTGCTCTTACTCTTAATGATTATGTAATGTACTGATGTGACTCTGATGTAGCTTGTGGCGAGTGTAAGCCAATTCTATATATATATATATATATATATATATATATATATTCTTTTCAGTACATGTACTTGTAACGATATCCATTCTTGCGACACGACGAGATGCGCTTCTATCCCTGACGAGGTCTTCGTGCCAAATTGAGGATAGGGTCTCATCTTGGACGTGACAGTTCAGTTGGTCAACCTTTGGATATATCTTGAACATGTACAACCCCTTGAGAACGTGAATTGTGAAATAACTTAAAAATTCCTGCCTAATCGAGAGTACTCTGGGGCCTTAGCCTACGAGGCCCAATATTTTGGATCAACTGTCACCACCATGAACAAGTACGTTTGGAAAGGTTGAGCCCCTTCAAAGGTCAAGTTATTCTCCTGACTAGCTCTTCAAGGTAGGCACGGATGGCGGACCGGCTTCAGAAGAGGATATGGGAAAATTACGGGCTTTGCACGGTTCTAGCAATGTAGATTACCTTGCGTGCATGTTTGGAGATTGGTTAAGGAATAGCTTGGATTGGGAAGCCTCGATATGGAAGGATAGGTGTTCATGCACTCCATCAAGCAATTCTGGTTAAACATGTCGAGATGCAACATCTCTCAGCGGAAGGTTGTGGCATCTCTCACTTATTAGTTGAGTAATTTAAAACGAGCGAAATGCTAGAGTCTTCAGGAAGAAATCGACACCTCCATTTTACATTCTCAAGAATATTCGGGACTAGTCAATGCTTTGGGTCATGATGGGCGCTAGTCATTTGAGCAGTATTCGAGATGATGTAAAAACGGTATGACAGGCTATGAGTTGAGCCAAATGTTGAACCTTGTATTTCTCCTTCTTATTTAGTGAATGAGGCAAATCTTTTGCCTCTATTAAAAAACCAGTGTAGCATGTATATACATAACAAAGAGATGGTGGAGGAGCACATATATTTTTTCATTACCAGTAAGCAATATATAATGTATTGGTGAAACACAAAAAAAGCAACCTAAAAAATAAAAAAAGGGGGGTGGGCGGAAACAAAAATGGATTACAATAAATAAATGTATCAGGAGAATGATGCATAAAAAATTAAAAGAAAAATGGTAACCATTTTATTTAGATTTTTTTATGTCATGCCCTTATTTGGATTGTTAATCTTCTCTGTTTGTTCTATGTCTATGTCAGTTATGTCAATTTTGGTTTATTTTCATGTCCTTTTCTTCTTCTAAATGTTACACTATTTCCTTCCATGTATATACATAGAAAAAAAATGAAAGGAGTGTAGTAACTTTTTTATTTTTATTTTTAATATATTTTCTTTCATGTTTTTTTCTGCTTCTATTGTAACTGTACTCCTTTTTTCCAATTCGTGGATTGGGAAAATGTTCTGTTTCTATTTATGTCCTTTTCCCTCTTGTTCACTCATGTCGGACGTCTCTTTCACGCTCATGTCTACGTCTTTGTCAATGTTTCTTCACACTCATGTCTATGTCTATGTCATTTTCATGTATAGTTTGGTTTTATCTCCATGTCATTTGCTTCCTTAGATTCTCATACTTTTTAATTATATCTGGTTTTGAGCGTATATATTTTTGGTGATGGTTTTAAACTCATTGAGTACACTCTCCTATACGCCTGCCATGTGCTAAGTAAACCTAGTGATACTTCTTATGTCTAGTTGTGCCTAGCCCATCCACTTTATGTGCACTTTGTGCATAGTTTTGTTAAGATGACCTCTATGTATTTACTTGAAAAGGGAAACGCTTCGAATCAGAAGTCTGATAGGAAATATTTGTCAGACAGCTTTTACATTGTTGATTCTTTTCTAATCCCATGGTCCAGGCCAGTCTAATGATTCTCGGACCCTCTCAATTAAACGCACATAATTACCCATCCCGAGTAAATCTCGCCTTCTCCCCCTTGACCATGCCTGGGCAAGGAAATATCGCATGCCTAACCATACACCGCAGCCCGTGTCCTACCCCTGTCTGCTCCATCGATATCTCCTCTCACCGTCGACCGAGTAAGGCCCCATCGTAGAGCATATCCCTGCCCATGAGCTCGTGACCATCTGTCCCACCGCGCTGGTGCGTCGTTTTGGCTTGGCAAAGAAATTGCTCGTGCATCCCACGGGTCCCCCCTGGTATGCACTCATCGAAACTAGAGTCTGATTCTTCTCATCACTTGTTTTTGATTTGCCATAATCTGGATGCAATTCTTGCTTCGATGAATTTTATTGAGTATCAGTTTGTCATGCAGCATGAATGGCATGGAATCAACATGGTAATGCATACACTCGACAACAGGTCAAGAACGCAGGCCCGCTGTTGATCATCCTATATCTCTGTGTGGTCCGACGGCCCCGTTTGCTCCTTATCATATATTCATATATCTCGTGCGGCTCGCCGGCGCCAACCCCCACAACTTTGCGATAGAAGAGGTCATCGTCGGTGGCTGGAACCTAGTTACATAGTGAGAATGTCTGGGTCAATGACATAAATGACGGTGTGACATGGCAGGTAGGAAGGATAACGTGCATGCTTCCTTACATATCATCTTTGCTTCATCAGTTCTAGTGACAATTGTTGCTTCCTGCCTTGAATATTCATGCATCATGCCTGATAGATGTTGCGTCAAGCAGCTTCTGTGATGGCTTCGATGCTGATTGGAGACGGCAAGACATGTACGGTGGTGACTGGTGCATGCACCAAGAAGCATGTTCATAGGATCTACCCTCACAACGAAGACGGCGGCGACCTAAATAAAGGGAAGCAAGTCTACTCTTTACAGAACATACATAATGAACTTAGGAACCGGTGTATTATCGGCCACACGAAGGAAGCAAATTTGTATGAATGCACAAAGCATGAAAATAAACTTATGCTCAGTTAGAAGAAAACCAGTTTTACGATGGAAACACTTTTGTAACTTATGGAAGAGGAGTTTTCTTGTGTTGGAAACATTATAGAAAATATATGTGGGCTCAAATTTTCAAATGTAGATACAAAAATAAAATTACACAAAATTTTCTTACATGCAAGAGTAGTTCGAACCAAATTTCAATTCAACAGAAGCAAATTGTCTCGTCAATGGAAGCAAAAAATTTACTGCATTGGAAACAAGATAAAGCGTCAAAGTAGGTGCACGTTTTCATTAAGTCAAAGCAATTAGAAGCAAATTTTACTAGCACCCAAAAAAACTTAAGTACACTATGAATGGAGGAAGCATGAAAATAAACTTATGTTCAGATAGCAGCAAAACAGTTTTATGATGGAAACAATTTTCTAACCGACGGAAGCAAAGTTTTCTTGTGTTGAAAAGAATATATGTGGGGCTCAAACAGTCCAATGTACAAAGAAATTCATTGATGCAAAAAAAAATATTGCGTGTGTATAGTTCTTGGACACACTTTTTTGGTAGGTCCAACCAAATTTCGATTCCAAGAGAAGCAAAGTGTCTCATCAGTGGAAGCAAAAATAAAATATAGTGTGACATTAGATGAACATTATTTTCATTAAATCAAAGCACTTGAAAGGAAATTTTACTAACATTAGGAAAAAGGTTAAATATTTGTTCTAACAAACAATTATATGTATATGAGACATTATTACTAGTTGAACGATGGAAGAAGCACCAACAACAGCATGGGCGCCAAGCGTTTGTTTCAGAACAGTTACAGAAAGCACCGTAATTAATTAAAGCGAGTCATTATAAAAAAATCTAAGAAACAGCCTGGCGCAGGCTCTATTCTCGTACATGATCCGACGTCAATTGGGCTGCTAATCCTACGGCCATCCACTAGTCTAACGAGAGTGCTGGAACTCGCATGGTCTCGCGGGATCATGATGGTAACTTTATCTTCAGCGCTTGTAGATTTGTTGATGATTGCGATGACGTGCTTGAGTCTGAGATCCTGGCTATTCGGGAGAGTCTCAGGTTGGCGCTGCAATGGAGCTCTCTACCGATAGATGAGGAGTTTGATTGTCTTGAGGCTGTTGCAATGCAAAGGACGCGGGATGCAACTTATCAAGATATGCTTTTTTGATTGGAGAGATTAAGCAAAGTATGGGGGAACGTGTCTCTTCTATTACTCATATCCGTCGTTCACGCAATTGTGTTAGTCATGCTATGACGAGTTTTGGTAGAAGGCAGGGCAGAACCATGGTTTGGCTCGGCTCGGCTCAAGATAAAGTCTTATGTATTGTCTCACGAGATTGTAATCACTAATGATTGCGTAATATAAGAGTTATTTCGTAAAAAATATATATCAGTAGTCTGATTGCTAGTGCTTCCCTTAGTTGAAGCACGTAAGTATAGAAATCAACACATTTCTTATATCCATGCAAAAATTATTAGTGGTTTGTATGTTATTTCTTTTCAACAGTATAACAAAACATCCATAATTAAAAAATGAAGTTTCAGCTTGGATGGAGTGTGTATATTTCACCTGGCATTATGTAGAATCTATGGATTCATCATGGTGCTCAACATCTACCTACCGTATCCAACATCGCTCGAGCGACTCACAAGGCAAACCAACGCCAACCCAAGACGCAAGTCCATGCTACCGCCTTGGCCGACCATTGGGCAACAGACCGGCGGCGGCAGGGAAGGGGGGCTCCTAGGCCACCTCGACCTATTCCCTTGTCCAGTCCCTTCCTCTTGCGGCAAAATTGATAAATATGATCCTTAGATGGTAAAAATTTACAAACTGGACTACGTTCAAAAAAATTTCACTCAGCTAACTCTTTTATGTGACGCCCGATACTTAGGCGCCACACTATACTGTGTGACGCCTAAGCCTCGGGCGTTGCACATGCTGCAGTGTGACGCCGAGAGCTTAGGCGCCACAGATGCACTTATGCTCGGCGCTCAGGCACTCCTCCAGCACCTCCACCCACAGAGCGCCGGCGCCCACGTCCGCGTACACATGGGTTGTGGCCTTGCCACTCGCCCGCGCCGCCACCACCACCACGGTGCGTGGCAGGGAACGCGTCTCCACCACAATGTCGTCGCGCGCCTGGGCCTGGCCCTGGAGCGAGTGCCCGACGCCGCGCGCGACCGCGGTCGCCCTCGGGCGTGGCGGCGCCGTCGACAGTTCGGTAAGGAGGAGCGCGATGTCGGCGGTGGACTCCGGCCAAAGGATCACGAAGGGCGCATCGGAGACCATGGCGCCGAAGTCGCGCGCCGAGGACGGGGTTGGCTCGACGAGCGCCACCAGGCCGAACACGTCGGTGGGGCTCTGGATGAAGGTCGCCGCGGAGCAGAGGAGCAGGGCGGATCCAGCGGCAGCCATGATGATGGTGGACACGGTCAGCGCCAGCACCTCCTTCATCGCCCACCACCCCTTCGACCACCACCGGCCCAAGGGGATCCACGCGCGCCGGACGCTCCATGTCGTCAGCTGCCGCCACCTGGGCACTGCCTTCGCCGGCCGCCGCCTCGTGGCACGGGTGGTGCCCACGAGGCAGCCCGCGAGGCGGCTTGCCGACTGGCCGGCCAGGGCCCTGGCCGCGGTCGGGTTCATCAAGGAGGCCGTCCCGCGGAAGGAGTTCCGGGGGATCCCGGGAGAGGGCGACACCGGCGGCCTGGGGACCGATGATGCTCCCCCAGCGGCAACGCCGTCGTGGCCGCCACGGAACAAGGCCGACGACCCTAGCCTGCACAACCCCCTGATGCGTCTCGAGCGCATGGGCTGTGGTTGGGTCGGCGTCATCTTCGAGTGGGAGGGCGTGGTGGTCGAGGACGACACGCGGCTGGAGCGGCAGGCGTGGCTGACCCTAGCCGAGGAGGAGGGCAAGTCGCCGTCGCCCGCGTTCATCCTTCGGCGGATCGAGGGGATGAAGGCCGAGCACGCCGTCTCCGAGGTGCTATGCTGGTCCCGGGACCCCTCGGAGCTCCGGCGCCTGCCTCGAGGGCGACCGTGGTCGCGCGCGGCGTCGGGCACTCGCTCCAGACCGTGGTGGTGGTGGCGGCGTGGGCGAGCGGCAAGGCCACCGCCCATGCGTACGCGGACGTGGGCGCCGACGCTCTGTGGGTGGAGGTGCTGGAGGAGTGCCTGAGCGCCGAGCATAAGTGCATGTGTGGCGCCTAAGCTCTCGGCATCACACTGCAGCATGTGCAACGCTCGAGGCTTAGGCGTCACACAGTATAGTGTGGCGCCTAAGTATCGGGCGTCACACAAAAGGATTAGCTGAGTGAAAAAAATTCAAACGTAGTCCAGTTTGTAAGTTTTTACCATCCAAGGGTCATATTTGTCGATTTTGCCTCCTCTTGCGCCTTTCACACCGTGGAGCCATGTGGCACATTCATACACGAGGGTTGAGGGCGTTGCATTGCATTTGCAGTTCCACACCCGTCTTGACGGGAGATGATGCGTCGTGGATGCGTGTATGGCAGCCCTTCAGCGTGGAGCTCGGCATCACGCTCGGAAGTGCTTGCTTCATATAATAGTACTTTCAGACATATCCTTTGCTATAGAAAGGATTTGTCTATCTTGCTACACATTTGCTACTATTGTTAGTTGACACTTGTTATAAATTATTTTGCTATAAAACTATCTATCATTGTTACTCACAACACTCGCAGAGAATACCTTGTTGAAACCGCTTATCATTTGCTTCTGCTCCTCGTTGGGTTCGACGCTCTTACTTATCGAAAAGACTATGATTCATATCCTATACTTGTGGGTCATCAAGACTCTTTTCTCGCGCCTTTGCCGGGGAGTGAAGCGTTTTTGAAAAATTGAATTTGGTAAGAAATATTTTCGGTACATGTTGAAATTTACTGTTGCTTGCTACTCTGGATAATCATCCTTTGATTGGTTTGTTTAGGGCATCTTTGCCTCGAACGGAAGTGGCAAAAGCCGCTCCTCAACCTACTGAACTTTCTAAAAATATTTATTTTAAATTTTCTTCAAGTATGTTAGCGAAAATGCTATCTAATCCTTATGCAGGAGATGGTACGACGCATCCTGATTACCGCTTGATATATGTAAATAAGATATGTGAATTGTTTAAGGTTGTAGGTTTATCAAAGGACAAAGTCAAGAAGAAGAAGCTTGTAGGTTTATCCGAGGACAAACTCATCATGATTATCACTTATTTAAGCTTATGTACAAGTGTATTTGGTCTTGAAACGATCAACGACAAAAACATGAAGAATCCACAACTACGAACGGACACGAGTTTTGGAAAATGATAGCGATGTAGTGCGAATGATGCGCTGATGAATGCAACTAACAAATGAAACATAAGGCGAAACTCAAAATACATGAAAGGTTTCTATAGCGTCAGTCTCGAGCTGTTACATTCACTTTGGCAATCATATATTTTCTTCATCCGCCTATGCATAGCTTCGGTTTGATACAACTTTGTTTTTTGCCGACATGATGTTTTGTCTGTTTGTCTTGGATGTATGCATCACAGCTATGCAGAGACTGGACATGTATTCATTATGATTGTATTCCTCAATGCTACATTATAAGTCAATTAAAAGCACCATTTATATTTAAAAAATAGGGTACACCTTCATAGGCGAGAAGTCGGCCAATACCAGCACGAGCAATCTTCCAAACCTCTACTGCTACGACGCAATCAAAGAACATATGAGAGCAAGCTTCTGCCTCACTTCGGAGCACGCATGGAAAATCATCAAACTGTTGCCTCTTGATCAGGTTGTCTCTACTGAGCAACCTATTATGAGAAAGAAGCCAAAGAAAATGTGTAGTTTAGACGGATACACTTAATTATCAAATATCTGGCACATACTACAGGAACAATATTGTTAGGACATTTTTTTGGTAAAGGACATTTTTATAGCAACCCCAACCCTTCGATCCATTTCGTCGGCACGTGTCTGTTTCAGTCGTCATGGACACAAAACGCAGCCCAGCGCGTCGACCCAAACAAATAACGTTCGTTTTTTGTCCGTCCGCGATCCTGTCGAAATGGACACGAGATGGATACGCACGACATCCACCTTTCTCCTCCCCCTGGCCCGCTCGTCGATGGGATAGCGTCACCATTTCCCTCCATTTTTCCAAGAACCTCCCGCCCACTCGCGCGCGCGGCATGGACGTTCGCTCCGGTCCTCGACGCCGTCGTCGGCCTCGCCTCCCGACCCTTGGACGGTCCCGTCTCTGACAAGGGCGGAAGCAAAGGGTCGATGACGACCAGAAAGAAGAAGTTTCTAATGCCTAAGGAGTGCACCGTCCAATCGGCGAGGAGGAAGCGTTGCCGACATGAGCAAGAGGCCATGGAGGAGGCAACAGCCGCGTCCAGCATTGCCGCCACCGTAGATCAGGAGGCCAAAGCCGCGAAGAACCACTGGGTCATCGCTGCCGCCACGAGGCAGACCCTGCTGATGCTAGGGTTAAACCCAGGCCAGCACAGGCTGGTCGTTGCCCCTGTGTCCGTGGCCAGCACCGGCTCATCGCTGCCGATGTCGTCGCGCATGTCCGCCGCGTCGCAAGGGCAAGGCTTCGAACGGCAGCACCCGCAAACCTCCTGGTTTTCCAATTCTGCGGGCTCCGGTTCGCCGTAGGTGAACGTGGCCGCTGAAAAGGATCGAGATGGACCTAGAGGGGGGGTGAATAGGTACAGTTCCAAATTTTAATAATTACTTCGCAATTTTAGGCAAAGGTGTGGAATATGAGCGTGAGCCTAATAATTGCAATGACAAGGAGTAAGCTATTTAGAGTGAAGTAAGGCAACCGGTAAACAATAATCAAATGCAAGTACGTAATAAGGATTAACACAAGTAGAGAGTTAGGGTTGGGAATAACCGAAACTCCAAGAAAGACGAGGATGTATCCCGATGTTCACTTCCTTGGAGGGAAGCTACGTCACCGTTAGAGGGGCGGATGTTACCACGAAGGCTCACCCTATTCTTCCTTTAAGATAACTCCACGAAGGCGTTTCTCAACCACTAGTGGTAAGCCTTTAGGTGGCTTCCAAACCTTCACAAACTTTCCGGGGGTAATCACAATGGTTTGATTCCTCTCCGAAGACTCCTACCGCCTAGGAGTCTCCAACCTCCAAGAGTAACAAGATCACGGGGATTGCTCAAAACTCGCTCAAATCACAAATCACTTTGGTGGAGAGGAGGAGAAGGAGACGATCTATCTTTTGATTGGAACAACACTCAAAGGGACTCACAAATGCTCTTGGGATCTAAGATTGGATGTAGACAAGAGTGAGTGAGGAGAAAGGTGTTCTTGTATGTGTTCTAGCTGTGTTGAACACCCTCCCACGAAGTGGGAGGGGGGTATATATAGTGGGAGAGTAAAACAGGCGTTGGGGACACTTTAAGTCATACAGGGGTCGGACATCCGGCAATTCACGGATGTCCGGGCGTCCACAAGGTGTCGGACGTCCGACAGGGGTCGGTCGTCCGAGGTATGTAAATATATCTCGAACCACTGTGTAGTTGAACAGGGACCGGACGTCCGGAGAAAGCCGAAAGTCCGAGTTATTCGACTCAAACTTCTGTGGTGCAAGATTCCGGATTTTCGAAAGTGGACGGACGTCCGGCCCTCGGACGTCTGGAGGGAGCCGGAAGTCCGAGTTATATGGCTCAAGTTTCTCTGGTGCAAAGCTCCGGATTTCCGAAGTTGGTCGGACGACCGGCCCTCGGACGTCCGGAGGGAGCCGGAAGTCCGAGTTATATGGCTCTGATTTCTCTGGTATAGGATTCCGGATTTCCGAAACAGGTCGGACGTCCGGCCCTCGGACGTCCGGAGGAGGCCGGATGTCCGAGGCATTGGTTCTGTTTTGAGATAAGAGCAGAGTAGTGAAGATGTGGTATGAGCAGAAAAGCAGAGATCTAGTATGAGCAAATTCATCACAAAACCTGTGATCCCCTCTTAATAGTGAGGGATCCCTATACTCAAGAATAGTAAATTTAAAGGATAGTCTACATCATCTTTTCTCAATCCCGAGCCTTCTTGACATATAAGTCCCAATCTTCTCAGACCACCTTGGCACATAATTCTCAATCTACTAAAGTACTTGCCATCCTGAGATACACTCAACAAATAGGATTAGTTTTCTATGTATGTGTTGTCATTAACACCAAAACTCGATTAAGGGCATGACTGCACTTTCAGTCGCACATGCCACGCCAGCGCCCTCATCGATCTCAACACGATACCTATGGGGTGGACCGTCCTCATGGGGTGCGCACAAACGGCCTCGCGAGCACCAGGTCGGCAGCCTGTTGAACGCCCGCAAGACAAGGAGGAGCAAACTAACGCCTTCATGGACATACAAAACAAGAAGCTCGCGTTAGAGACGAAAAAGCAAGCGAAGATGTTAGAGATCGAGGCCACCAAAGCAGCCACCAGAGCAAGAGAAGTCCGGCTCGCTTGCATGACGAAGGGAGTCGAGATCATGAAGGTGAACTTGAGCACGATCTCTCCGAGGAAGCGGTGTTGGTTCGAGAAGATGCATGCCAAGATGCTCAACCTCAATGATGAGTGATCTATGCCGTGGCGTGCGGGCATGATGACCATGAACGAGATGGCGTGGTGGAACTACATCCTCACTTTATGTGTTGCCATGTGTGTTGGCCCGCTCGCAAGTGCACCCATCTCGAAAACTACGTATTTATATATGTCCGTCGCTCGCATATTGTCGGCGTGAACTCTTGACGCTAGCATGATCTGTGACCACGGGCCTTTTTACCTTTGAAAAATATTATGCACGAACAAAAATGGATCGACGCGTTGGACGCACGGCCGACCCATTTGCAACTGGGTGCAGACACGTCGATCCAAAGGGACAAAAGACTGACAAAGCGTGCATTTGTTTGGGTCACATAGTTGAAGTTACTTATTAACTCAAAATATAGCATCAAACGGATACAAAACATGATGAGCAGCGCCCAGCCTCTCATAACAAAGAGGTACACAACCAGCAAAAACATGATGTGGATCAATCACTTTTGATACAACCTTATAAATCCCTTTTTCGTACAAACTAAACACCCATATTTCATCATTTGTGTACTTTATATTAGACTATAGGCTTATTTTGCTTGCAAGCGCATCGTCTGATTCTAGTGCGGAAGGATTCCCGTGGCCCTTCCGTACTCGACGACGTTGTCATAGATCTCATCCAGGGTCTTATACTTGTACTCAAACCCTGCCTTGACGAGCTTCGCCGATGAAACGCACACCCTCGGCATCTCGGGGAGATCTCTGAACCTGAAAACAAACAAACAAACAAACAAACATTCAATGCACATGCTTTGGAACTCGCCATTACCAGAGGGGCGTCAAGACTCAAGACTCAAGACATTCGCGCGTACCGATCTGTATCGACGTTGTACTGCGGGTACTTTGCGGCCAAGAACCGGGCTAGCTCCACGGCAGTGGCGTTGACGCTGGAGACGATGTACCTCCCCGACGCCGCCTCCTCCTCGGCGACGAACAGCTCCGCGCGGCAGAGGTCGTCGACGTGGACCATCGAGACCGCGCCCGACGCCCTCTGAATGTGCTCTAGCATTACCGCTGCTGATCTCTCGATCATGGCAGGGAGGGGTACTGCTCCGCCAGCTAAGTTGCCGCCGCCCAAGGTGATGTCTGGGAAGGGGCCGCCTCCGGCCGGGGCTTCGCACGCACCGCTGCCGTCTGGGGCGTCCGCCTCGCAGCGTCCTTTGCAGCAATCGGCGCACCAGGGGAATCAGCTGGCTGCGAGGGGGTTGACCCAGGGGAGTCGGCCGCCAGCCCAGGTGCCCAGGAACTTGCAACAGCAGGGTGCAGGAGGGTCTGGGGGGCCTGAAACGAATCAAGGGCAGTCTCGCAGCCGGTGGGGAGACAATGGAGTTGGTGCCTACGGTCATGGCCAGCATCGCGGTGCTTCTTCTGCTGGAGGCGGTCGGGGTGCTTGGCAGGGGCCTCCGGGGAATTTTGTGCAAGGTGTTGCTGGTCCTTCGCATCCTAAGAGAGGGGGCTATAGGCAGAATTGGGCTGCTCGAGGCGGAGGCAGAAAGTCTAAGCATTCGCTGCCAACTCCTGAGGTTCTTGAACCAATAGCGGAGGTGCAGGTTCAGGGGCGGTCTGGGAGCCCTGCTGCTGCGTTACTACCGGGGCCTGGAGATGCTGAGGGTCCGACTCAGCTCAAGGACAGCACTATTGTTAAATCAGATGGGGGAGATAGACCATCTAAGTGGGCGCGCAAGAAGGAAAAGATGACGTGCTACCGCTGTGGTGAGAATAGTCACTTTGTGTCCGAATGTACGGCGGAATTATGTGAGTTCTGTCTCAAACCAGTACATGGTCTACTTAAATGTCCTCTCACAGTTGGAATTATGCGGACAGTAGCGATTTATGGGACTTGTTGTGAGGACCTAATGTTTTTTGAGTCACCTGCTGGGACTTCTGCGGTGCATGCTCCCGATGTAACCCTTACTGGTAAGGTGACTGTGGCCAGTGGGTCTATGACTGCAGACCAGGTTGGCCAGCAACTGAGAGAGCTGGTGTCTTCTTCTTTTCGATGGGACCCTATTGCTGTTGCTGACAATGTGTTCAAGGTTGTTTTTCCTTCCAAGGAAGACTTGGCGCGGCTGCTGAAATTCGGTATGTGCAGAGTGCCAAGCACGTGCTGTATCTTAGAGTTTGATTCCTGGAAGGGTGATGAGCCTCAGGGGACTCCCCTGGATCAGATTTGGGTCCGGTTTGCGGGCGTACCGTCGAAGGCGGTGGGTGATTTTCATGTTGCTTGGAGCCTTGGGTCATTGATAGGAAAGACTGAGAAGGTGGACATGGTGTTTTCTCGCGCCAAAGGGGTTGCGCGGATGTTGGTCAGTGTGATTGATATTGGACTTGTGCCAGATGAGGTCCTTTGGGTTTATGAGGGTATGAGGTATACTCTTCGCTTAGAGATTGAGAGACCTCTCATGGTTGTTGATGAGGAGAAACAAACAGATGCAGATATGTTTGATGGGGATGATGAGTCCCGTGCTAAGGAGTCAGACAAGGACGAGGTAGCCTCCAACCATGCCGTTTTGCCGAATGATCCTAAGACACCGACTGCAGGTGGAGCGGGTATGTCCGCACCGGTAACACAGGTGCGTTTTGGTTCTTTGGAGCCGGCTTCTGCACCTGCAAGGTTCGTTGCCTCGGCGAGGGACGTCGGGCTGGGTAGAAAGGTCCGGTTGTCTATTCCTGGGAAGCAGAGATCTTCAACGGCACTGCAGCCCTCTTCGCCGGTGGTTGGGTTGCCGTCAGTTTCTTTGGAGCGGTATTTTGCTAAGGCTAAGGGTGACTACATGCTGCCGCAGCAGGTTGAGCCAGGCATGGCGGTAGATGCCACTGTGGAGGAGCACGCTCTGCAGGGTGGAGGCTAGGGAGTAACGTCCCAGTCTGTTGGGGCGGTAGCGACGTCTGCTGGAGTACCGGATGCTCCAACAGATGTGCTGGTGGCAGCTGATGCTCTTGCACCAGTGGAGGTTGCCGATCAGCAGAGGACTCGGGATTCGGGAGTGATGTTTCAGCTAGACTCTGTGCTGCCTCAGCTGGCGACAGAGGAGGGGTCGGCGCCTATTTCGGCCTCACAGGTGAGTCCGATTTTGGAGCCAGTTGAGCAGGAGGTGGCATCTTTCACGGAGGAGGTGTCAGCTACTTTCCCGATGCCAGAGGTGAGTCTGATAGTGGAGCCGGTGGCGCAGGAGGTGGCATCTTTCACTGAGGAGGATGTTGTTGCATTTGGGGGCCTCACAAATCCCATGACTCAGGACAGGCGTTCCAGTCAGCGTATTCAGATGCAACCTGACGCGGATGACTTGCAGTTGGGCCGTGCAATGCGAGCTGCAAAAATTAGAAATGCGAAATACTCCACAGGTATGTCTTTTCACAAAGACAATTCTATTCTTCATTTCTCTCCGCATGATATTATTGATAATGCTGCCGATATTGGGGTCTCCTTGGGTGATACTGGTAGGCAAATTTCGAAATCAATTAATGACCTTCTAGACTTAGAAGTAGATAGGGCTCTTGACATTATTCGAAATCTTGCGGCCGTTAAACTTATGAATGATTCTGCGATTAATGAGCTGGGGGGTCTGAACACTCTATGTGAGAATTTAGACATCACTGCTGATTTGGAGGAGACAGAGGCTTCTAACATACAGCTAAGTTCCGAGGAGACACTTTCTTCGCCAGTTGACCTCAGAACTTCTGGTTATATGGACCAGGAGGTTCTGGAGAAACCAAAACGACCTTGGAAACGGAAGGTATATCCGGTTTCCGCGGTTCGAAGGAGTGCTTGCGCTAGAATTGCCAAAAAAATTTATGATGAAAGATGAGAGGCATATTTTGGAATAGCAGAGGTCTTCGGGACTTGGCTAAAATAAGATTTCTTGCTGAGGCAACGTTAGAGCATCACCTCGATTTTATTGCGCTCATGGAGACTGGGAGAGACAATTTTACTTCCCAGTTTTTGAGTTCCTTAACCGCGGGTGTGGATTTTAGCTGGCATTGTCTCCCTCCAAGAGGAAGATCCGGTGGGATCTTACTTGGAGTAAGATGTGATACACTTCATGTTCAGGAAGTGGTACTGGGGGATTTTGTGGTTAAATTCCGAATTAAATCCAAAGTGGATGGATTCCAATGGGCTCTGGTTGCAGTGTATGGGGCTGCTCAACAGGAGCTTAAATCTGAATTTCTGGTTGATCTAGTTCGGATATGTGATGAGAAATTGCCGTTGTTGATTGGTGGTGATTTCAATATCATTAGGAGAGCTGACGAAAAGAACAATGACAATTTTGATGGCAGATGGCCTTTTATGTTTAACTCTATTATTGAGAGCCTCGATCTTAGGGAGATTGAGCTCTCAGGTAGAAAATTTACTTGGGCCAACTCCCTTCAAAACCAGACTTTCGAAAAACTAGACAGGGTTCTTACTAGCACTGAATGGGAACAGAAATTCCCCCTAGTAACGGTGCGAGCGCTTCAGAGAGCAATTTCGGACCACACACCTTTGCTGCTGGACTCTGGTAGTGCTATACATATGGGCAACAAATTAGGTTTCTCCTTTGAGCTAAGCTGGTTTACTAGGGAGGGGTTTTTAGATTTGGTTGCCCGGGAATGGAATCAAGAGTTGGGTGGGACATCCAACATTGATAGATGGCAAAACAAAATTAGACATCTTAGACAATACCTTCGTGGTTGGGCTAAGAACGTCTCTGGGAGCTATAAGGATGAGCAAGACAGGCTCATTAAACTTATAGACGATCTCGACCGTAAGGCTGAGACTATTATCCTGGATTTTAATGAGAGATCATTAAAGAATCAGGCTGAACAACGTCTTAGAGCTCTCCTTAGAGAAGAGGAATCGAAATGGGCGAGCAGAGCTAAAGTTCGGGCGATTGTTCATGGGGATAATAATACTAAATTTTTTCACCTGATTGCTAATGGCAAGCATCGGAAAAAGAGAATCATTCAGCTCGAGCAAGATGAAGGAACGATTGTAGGTCATGAGAACCTAAAATTGTATATCTCTAATTATTACAAAAGGTTATTTGGTGCTTCTGACCATAGTTTTGTGACTATGGATGAGCATCAAGTGGCGGATATACCTCAAGTCGGAGAGTCTGACAATGAGTTATTATCAGCCCCTTTTACGGAGAAAGAGGTGTTGGAGGCTATCGGGGAGATGAAGAGTGGTAAAGCTTCTGGGCCAGACGGGTTTCCGGCTGAGTTTTACAAGAAATGTTGGCATATTATCAAGGAGGATCTTATGGCAATGTTTCATGATTTGTATGCAGGTCAGCTTCAACTCTTTCATTTGAATTTTGGTACTATTACGTTGTTACCAAAGAAAGAGGGGGCGACTCGTATTGAGCAGTTTCGCCCAATCTGTTTGCTTAACGTCAGTTTCAAAATTTTCACGAAGGTGGGAACAGATAGGTTAACAAAGATGGCACATTCCGTTGTGCAATCTACGCAAACAGCCTTTATGCCTGGGCGGAACATTTTGGAAGGTGTCGTTGTGCTACATGAAACACTGCACGAAATCCATTCGAAGAAACTTGATGGTGTTATCTTCAAGGTGGATTTTGAAAAGGCCTATGATAAAGTCAAATGGTCTTTTTTGCAGTAAACCCTTCGTATGAAGGGGTTCGATGAGCTCTGGAGAAAGCATGTCGATTGTTTCATCAAAAATGGCAGTGTCGGGATTAAGGTTAATGATGACGTAGGTCACTTCTTTCAGACACTCAAGGGTCTCCGGCAAGGGGACCCAATGTCCCCTATTCTATTCAACATTGTTGCTGACATGTTGGCCCTTTTGATTAAGAGGGCTAAGGATAAGGATATGATTGGGGGGCTCATCCCGCACCTTGTGGATGGGGGAGTTTCGATACTACAATATGCCGATGACACCATTCTGTTTATGGAACATGACCTGGTTAAAGCTAGGAATTTAAAACTCATACTTTGCCTGTTTGAGCAGCTATCTGGGCTGAAAATTAACTTCAATAAAAGTGAGGTGTTCTGTTTTGGTAGAGCCAAAAGTGAACAACACACTTATAATCAATTGTTCGGTTGTGAAACTGGGAAATTACCCTTTACGTATTTAGGGATTCCTATTCATCACCGACGTTTATCAAACAAGGAATGGAAATGTATCGAGGATCGCTTTGAGAAAAAGCTGAGTTGCTGGAAGGGCAAGCTTCTTTCTTATGGAGGACGGCTAGTGCTGATAAGCTCAGTACTAACGAGTATGCCCATGTTTCTCCTATCCTTCTTCGAAGTTCCCGTTGGGGTACGGAAAAGACTGGATTTCTATCGATCCCGGTTCTTCTGGCAAAGTGATGAGCTTAAGGTCAAGTATAGGCTGACTAGATGGGATATTATTTGTAGACCCAAAGATCAGGGTGGTTTAGGAATTGAAAATTTAGAGATTAAAAACAGGTGTCTACTCAGCAGATGGCTGTTTAGATTATCTTCGGAAACCGAAGGTATGTGGGTACAAATTTTGAAGAACAAGTACTTACAGAACAAATCATTATCTCAGGTTACAGCTCATCCAACGGATTCTCCTTTCTGGAGAGGGTTGATGCGGACTAAAAATGTTTTCTTCTGTAGAACTAGATTCATCATTGGTAATGGTGAATCGACTAGCTTCTGGGAAGATACTTGGTTAGGGGAGATGCCTCTAGCATTTCAATATCCGCAGTTGTACCATATTGCACAACGGCAGCAAGCATCCGTTGCGTCAGTACTTAGCGAGATTCCTCTGAATATTCAATTCCGCAGATCTCTTATTGGGAGTAGATGGATCAGCTGGCTGCATCTTATGAGAAGGTTGATGGATGTCAACCTGTCTCACACTCCTGACCGTGTATATTGGAAGTTGACTAGCAATTGAATATTCACGGTTAAATCGATGTATTTGAATCTCATCGATTCTACACCTATTCCAAAATCGGCACATATTTGAAAGATCAAAGTCCCTCTTAGAGTCAAAGTCTTTATGTGGTTTGTTCATAAAGGGGTAATTCTAACGAAAGATAATCTTGCCAAGCGAAATTGGAATGGTAACTCTAGATGCAGTTTCTGTCCGGTTAAAGAAACAATACAACACCTCTTTCTTACTTGTCCTATGGCTAAGCTGGTTTGGCGTTCGCTACATATTGCTTTTAACATCATTCCTCCAAACAGTATAACCACGTTATTTGGGATGTGGCTAAATGAGGTGGATGTACATTCTGCTAAACTTATTCGTGTGGAGTCTTGTGCACTGTTGTGGGCAATTTGGAATTGCAGGAATGACTTGGTGTTTAACAGACAACGCGATTTTCACTTCCTGCAGGTTATTCACAGAGCTACCGCACTGATCCGCACTTGGTCATCACTCACTCCTGTGGTCGCCAGGGAACCTATGGGTACTGGGTGTGTCCGATGAAAGATGGTAGCACAGGATATCTTCAACCGGTTTGGATGGCGTCATGTTAATAGGATAGGTGTTTAGTCATCTATTTGTTTGTTTGCCATCTCCGGCTTGGGCATGAGTAATGCCTTGTATCGTTCTTGTCTTCTTTTCCCTTTTTGCTTCAGACATTTTATACTCGGTGGAGACTTTTTTTTTTGGCTAATAATATATGGCCGTATGCATCACTCGATGCAGAGGCCGGGGCTCGACCTCCTTTTCTAAAAAAAAATATATATATATATATATCGGTCCACCGGAGTGTGCGTCTTGATTCGTTTCAGGCCTCACCGGATAGCAGGGAGAGGACGAGGCCGACGCCGGCGAGGGCATCCGCCGCCGGCGCCTCGCCGACCGTGACCACGGGGCACACGGTGACCAGGCTGACGCCCTTCTCCTCCGCGAACGCGCGCGCCGCCTTCTCCACAAGCACCTTCGAGACAGAGTACGACTGCGGTATGGCGCGCCACCATCATTCGTCTCATCGTGACTGGAATGATTTTAACAGATCGAAAACACCGAAAGTTTGTATATGTGTACGTACCCAAGGTCCGGTTTTTGTCGATCCGAGGAACTCGACGTCGGACCAGGATTCCTCGTCGAGGACATGGCCGTCGCCTTCCAGCGGCCGGCTGGACACCGCGGCCGCCGACTACGTGAGGACCACCCGCTTCACCGTCCCCGCTCTCACGCAGGACCTCATCACGTTCAGGGTTCCCTGGACGGCCGGCTCGATCACGTCTTTCTGCGATCGCCAGATGAATTATAAGCGGCGCGCGAGTGGGACGGTTGATAGTTTCAGGGATCAGAGAGTGGGTGATGACAGCCTCAAGAGAGTGTGAGCTTGGTGGTGGTTGTCGCTTACCTCAGGGTTTTCTGGGTTGAGGTTCACCGGAGCGGCGACGAGGAAGACGTAGTCGCAGCCGGCGAGGGCGTGGTCGAAGCTGCCCTCTTCACCCAGATCGGCGCGGTAGACCTCCAAGGGGCCGAGCGCCGCCAGGGCCTTGAGATGCACGTTCTTCTCCGCGTCATCTGAGTATCCAAAACATCATTACCGGGGTATACGATCAGTTACAATCAGAGTCCCTTCTCCAGCAGCATCTTGACGGCGGCAAGTAATAAAAGATCTAACTACATTACCGGGGTTTCTGACGGTGGTCTTCACGGCGTACCCCTTCTACAGCAGCATCTTGAGCAGCGCCGACGCGATGTACCCGCTGCCGCCGGTGACGCACGCCGTCTTCCTCCTCGTAGTCCCATCGCCTGCCGCCGCCGACGCCATGTCCCCGGTGATCACTACTCTGCAGTTCTCCTGGCACTGGCAATAGCTCAAGCACGGGAGCTCTGTTTCTGTGAGGTAACTCGATTATGCTCGCACCTACACTTATGTAAAGACGTTGGGCAGGTCTTTTTAGACGATTGCGTTGGTCAGGTCTTTTCTGACGGTTGCGTTGGGCAGGTTGACACGCAAGTCGAGATTTCATGGGCTGCAACAGAAAAATGCCGACGAGCACGAGGGTCTAACAAGAAGTGAACAGATATCTAACATGATTACCGGAGTTTCTCCAGCAGCATATCTTGACGAGCACCGAGGCGATGTGCCCGCTCCCTCCGGTGACGCACGTCGTCTTCCGCATCGCCCCGTCGCCCGCCGCCGCCGACGCCGCCATGTCTTCGGTGGTCACCATTGCACCTCTTTTCTTGTGGGAATAGCTCGAGCACCGGAGCACAATTCTGATACGTAACTCGATTAAGCTCGCAGCTGCACGAATGTGCATTTACGTAGAGGAGTCGTTGCTGCTGGTTGCCACGCAGGTTGTGGTGAACAGCGGTGGCACTGGCAGCAACAACAAAAATGGCGACGACCATACAGTTAACTCTTACTACCTCCAAAGTCTATGACTCTGTCTCACGAGTGCAAACACCAAAGCGTGACGCTCTGCCGATCAAAAGAGGCGGCGCAAGTCGTGATGAGCAAAGCTAATGGAAGGAGGAGGAGAAACCACATTCCTCCTCTGTTGGGGGCAGAACGAAGAGGTCAATCATCACTCCCAAAAGGGTTTTAAAAAAGGAGTAGATCCTTCTCAACCATTTTCCTTTTTATTTTTTTATTTTTTGCTTTATTTTTTTCGACTGATATATATTTTATTTTATTTTTACAGGGTAATAAGTGTCTTATTTATATCCCAAGTATGATAGCAAACTTCGATCAAATCTCCCCTAATAATAAAAGGGCGCAGCCCTACTCCTGTCCGTCATGACGGTTTTGCAAAAAAGCCCTTAGCGTTTTGTGTATTCAACCCGCACTTCCTTTTTAAGGGGAGAAAACGAAAAACGATTCGTTTAATATGGTATATATAAAGTGCCACATCTGTTTCAACACAATCATGTGTCTAGCCCAGTGGCGGACGCACGATGGCTTGCTGCACCAGCAGGAGACTTGAGTTCGACTCTAGCGCCGGCCTGTTTTCCTTTCCCATTGCTTCATTTTTTGTGTAAATTCAAATGCTTTTAAAATATTCATCTCTTTTAAATCCTAACTTCAAATCTAACATGTTATATATGAAAATCGCTCAGAAAAAAGTGAAGATTTCAAATATGCTATTATTTTGCATGTTACTTTCCTGTTTTTCCTTTCCTATTGCTTCATTTTTTGTGTAAATTCAAATGCTTTTAAAACATTCATATCTTTTAAATCCTAACTCCAAATCTAACATGTTATATATTAAAATCGCTCAGAAAAAAGTGAAGATTTCAAATATGCTATTATTTTGCATGTTACTTTCCATGATAAAGCTTATTGTGCAATATTAATTAATACATTCTCTATATTGGTTATTTTGGAAATGCCTATTACACATATCGTCCAATACGTATAAGGGGGTGATTTTTTTTCCGTTGCAACGCACGGACACGTTTGCTAGTAAAATTAAAAAGACAGTAGGATGTTAGCCCTTACACAAAGTAACACAAGTCAAGAGAAAGAAAAATACAGTTGAGACCGAAGATTCCTTGAGTTTGACGCCATCATCCATTACCGGCGTTCGACGCCACAATGGTCACCAAAGAAAAAAAATGGATCATCTTCTCAACTCGACGCAGTTCCGTTGCTGATATGCAGCTTTATGGACCTTTAACATAACTCACAAAAGTAAAACAAATCATTTTCATTGAACAAATCAGACCGAGGCAAGACTCCAGACGCACCATCGAACTTCGGATCTGGCATCCCCGCATGACTAATATGTCGGAGAAGGAAATCATACCTGTCAGCCACGAATCACGAACCTAGCACACGATGAACCATGCTACAAATGTCCTCGATGCATACCATAATCTGCACCCGTTTCTGGACTATATCCCGATCTTCGTGCCACGGTTGGAGCAAACACCGTTGTAATGACGGAGCCCGAGGACACAAGTCCATCACAAGGATGTCATCGTCGCCACATTATCCTTACTTGAATGGAATGGTTTCCAAATCTATCCTCATAGGACCGGTTGCCTCATTGGTGAGTGATCAGAAGCTTCATTATTAAGCACCGTCATCATCGCAGCAAAAGGCAAGACGACGAACAGCCGAAAAAGCTAAGCTACTAGGGTCTAATCTAAAGCTACACAATCCACACCCGTAGATACATCGACACCCCTCATCACTGTCGGCCGAGGTCGCCTGCGGAGGGGAGCCGTCGGAGGAAGGCGACGGATTGACTCTCCTGACGGTTAGCGTTTCTAGTCGCACGCGTGAAAGGAAAAATAACGACACCTAGCGATAATGAAGAGCCACATTTTCAACACATATCTACTTTTCTCAAAACACATTGTACATTTTTCATCTTAGAACCTTTTTTTTAATACACCTTAGAACATTTTTTTATACACCTTAGAACATTTTTCTAATACATGATGTACCTATAGGTTTCGTACATTTTCTTATTAAACGTTAACGGCTTTTTCGAGTACACGTTAAACAAGTTTTTAGTTGGCATGAAACATTTTGTTAAACCACCTGATTTTTTTACATTGTTATCAACATATTCTAAAATGTTATAATAATTTTTTTGAACGTGGGAATATTATCTTTAGTTTCACATTATTTCTTTGAATGGTACGAAAAACAATAATGCTATGTAAAAAAAAATTAAACCATATTAACGTTTTTTGTAAATATCACATACATATTTTTGAAATACATAAATATTTCTTTTGAATGGTACAAAATCCTTTTTTTATTATGCAAACATTTTTTATGCATTTTAATCACATTTTGAAAAGCAAATCACATACATTTTCTTGAAATGCGGGAACATTTTTTAGTTGTCACAATCATTTTGTAATGCTATCAGCATTTATTAAATGTTGTGGAAACACTCTTTTACATGGAGTTAACATTTTTTCAAACATGTGGTAAACATTTGTAAAATTAAAAAATAATATTTTTGATTTTAAAATATAAATAAATTTTATTAAACATAAAGAAAGTGTGGTAGTGAGCCAGTGTTTCTCTTGCACGCTGAGCCGGCGAATTTATGGAGTACTGCACGTGATGTTGTGCTTTCTGTCGCAGCAAGAGATAGATAGTCGCTACTCCGATAGTTTTTGGTAATTCTAGTGCCATATTCAGGCGGCTACTCCGATAGTTAAAGTGAAGTCTTTCATCTAAACCATTCTTATGAGACTGTTCAGAGCAGATCACAACCATTGTTCCGAGAATGTTCACAATGGTATATACCACTTTTCATACAAGTATGTTTTACAAATCATTTTTCATATGAGCTAAACAACCACATTTCATCATATATGTACTTTAGGAGGTTATAAGCTTATTAACCAACAAAACAAGGAGGTTAACCCTATTTTGCTTGCAAGCGCATCGTTTGGTTCAAAGATCAATCAATCATACTAGTACGGAAGGATTCCCAACCCCCTCCCGTACTCGACGACGTCGTCGTATATCTGGTCCAGGTTCTTGTACCTGAACTCAAACCCTTCCCCGACGAGCTTCGCCGACGAAATGCAGACTCTCGGCTTCTCGGTGAGACCGGCGAACCTGAAACAAAACAAAACAAAACAAAAAACAACCATCACGCACGCATCCCCGGTGCACGAGCGTCGTCGGAACTCGCCATGACCACCAGAGTGGTCTACTAGTAGTCGAGGAGCTCGTTGGTACCGGTCGGTCTTGACGTTGTACTGCGGGTACTTGGCCGCCAGGAAGCGGGCGAGCTCCACGACGGTGGTGTTGACGCTGCCGCAGTTGTACCGCCCCGACGCGGCCTCCTCCTCGGCGACGAACACCTCGGCGCGGCAGAGGTCGTCGATGTGGACCATCGGGATCGAGCCGGTCCTCCTCTCGATGAATTCAAGTTTCCTCACCCTCGCATCATCGCCTGGTATATACATATTGTTTAGTTCATCATATTTTGCGTGTAGTTTAGTTTCAGTCCTCACCGGAGAGCAGGGAGAGGATGTCGGGCACGCTGGTGTTGGCCTTGGCCGCCGGCGCCGCGCCGACGGTGACGACGGGGCACACGGTGACCAGGCTGATGCCGTGCTCCAGGGCGAACGCGCACGCCGCCTTCTCCAGAAGCACCTTGGAGACAGGGTACGCCTGCGCGAGCATCATATATAGTTCTCATCCGCCACTGATATGATTGGAAAATGTCGACAACGCTGAAAATGCAGAAATATGTGTACCCAGGGACCGGTCTTTCTCGATCTGAGGAACTCGACGTCGGACCAGGACTCCTCGTCCAGGACATGGCCATCCCCTTGCAGCGGCCGGCTGGAGACGGCGGCCGCCGACGATGTCAGGACCACGCGCTTCACCGTGCCCGCTCTCACGCACGACCTCATCACGTTGAGGGTTCCGTGGATGGCCGGCTCGATCACGTCTTTCTGCCGTAACGGTGTGCGATTGGGTCAAGTACTAAAAATTTGTCAATTAATTACTGGGTGGTTTCAGAATTCAGAGTGAGTGACAGCCTGAAGAATGCGTGCCAAGTACTAGTACACGAAGGAACAGAAAGATGACAGTCACGACAGCAGAGCCGAGGCCGACAGTGATGTTAGTTAAAAGGGAAGTGGAGTTCGGTGGTGGTTCTTCACCTCAGGGTTCTCTGCGTAGAGGTTCACCGGAGCGGCGACGAGGAAGGCGTAGTCGCAGCCGGCGACGGCGCCGTCGAAGCTGCCCTCCTCGTCGAGGTCGGCGCGGAAGACCTCCAGGGGGCCGAGCGCCTGCAGATCCTTGAGATGCGAGTTCTTCTCCGTGTCATCTGGAATCACGTCAATCAAATCACAGTGCCTATCACAAATCTGTTGCAATCACGACAGACACGGGCTCAGATCGAAACAGAGGAGGAGGAGATTTGATCTGATCTAACCGGGATTTCTGACGGTGGTCTTGACAGCGTAGCCCTTCTCCAGCAGCATCTTGACGAGCGCCGACGCGATGTACCCGCTCCCTCCGGTGACGCACGCCGTCTTCCTCCTCCTCGTCCCGTCGCCTGCCGCCGACGCCATGTCGCCGTTGATCACTTCTACAGTTCTCCTGGAAACCCAGGCGCCGGAGTTCTCCGTCCCTCTGGCGAAGTGGGTGCTTGTGTGCACCCACTCGTGGCGAGCGACTGCAGTCGCTATTACAGAAGCGTTTGGTAGCTGGTGGCTGATCGGTGGGGTTCCTGAGCGTGAGCTGTCCAAGAGGAAAGCGGGTCGGTGTGGGTGCAGGTATGACATGGGATGGGGCCATGGCAGATGACAACCACCATCGACGGCACCAGACAGATACAGAGACACCACCTGCTTCCATGAATGATTCCTCTCTCGTTCATGGCCTATTATGTATTGCTATTTTTGGAAAATTGCCCCGTGCGCTGTTTAAGGAGGTGTAATGAGATTTTTTCAAGTTTTGTTTGTTTCCGTTGAGGTAGAGGAATTGTTTACCATCGCTCTGTTCTTGCTCGTCCCCTTACCAGCCACCATCATCCCCGTAGATGGCTCTGCTCTTGCTCGTCCCGGACCGAGCCGACCAAGATCTCAAACACCGCCGGCCGTTCCCAAATCCAGCCCTCGACCGCTTGGATCTTGTGCCACACCGGCCATCATGACCATGTGCGCTGGCGACCGTCACTGATCTCAAGCGCCGCAGCCTTCCTGATCATAAGCGCCGCCTGTTGTCATGATCTCCACGGGGAACTTGTTCAGTTCGTCACGGAGCCATGGATGTCGGCAAAGGTAGTTGTTGCAAGGGAGGCGGAGGGGGGCTCGAAGGGGATTTGGGAGGCATCGACGTCGGACTCGAAGGGGATTTTGGAGGCGGCGACGGACGAGGCAAAGGGGGCTGTGCAGGAGGAGAGGGCTAGTGGGGCAGGAGGATGGCTTGGGCTTGGTACCGTGACCTTACCGGTGGGGCTTGGGCGGTATCAAGCGATGACTGGGCTGGACCTGTTTACAGAGGGATGTGTTTACGATGTCGAGTTAACAAACGCTAGTAATGTTTCCCCTTTACGGCGTAAACAGTTGACGGGCGAAAATCTCTGAAACAAACACCTCCTTAGATATGGTAAACTTTTTCAGCTTGGACCGGTCTCGTCCACTCGCTATCTCTTTCCTCATCCCTGTGTCCTTCTCCTTCTTTTTTCCCAACCTCCCGGTTATCATGGAAAATCCTACCCCGTCGATCTTCTTCAGCGAGCCCCCGTCATCTTCTCCGGCGAGGAACCTCGAAACCTAACACCGAACCAATGTCATGTCCTCAATTTCCCCTCTCTCAACTGCTCCTTGGCGACCGCAGCTGCAACGGGCATGGTCGGCGAAGTTGCATCCATGGTTGAAGGCGTAATTTACTACATGCTTCAACCGGCATCGAAATTTGCTACAACCGACACCGCATTTTGTTAACCATCGGTGTCGCATTTTGCTACATCGCACATGGGGTCGTGATTTTTACAACAATCGGTGTTTCATTTTGCAACAACCGGCATAACGTTTTGCTACATCCATCACGGCTGAGCTGCGACCCGTGATGGCAGAACCATGCTCGCATTTGTTGCAACCGTTGACAGAAAAAGCTTCAATGGTACATGAAAAATGTTTCAACCGGCAATAGAGAAAACTTCAACCAGTCACTCCGTCCATCCATTTAACTCCACTCCGACGAGGTGAACCTCCACCCTGAAAGTTCCAACCAGCTGATCGAAAAGCTGCAACCGTCATCTAATTTTGTTATTATCGACGACGGATTTTGTTACATCTGTCACGGCGGATCTGCGGCCTATTACGGTGATGACTTTCTTTTTGTTGCAACCGTCCCTCGGATTTGCTACAATCGGAGAGGTATTTTGCTGCATACATCATGGCGGAGTTAGGACCGACGAGGAGGGCCGCGACCGAAGACGAGGGGCGGCGACCAGGGATGACTAGCGGTGAGAGAAGATGAGGAGGCGAGATGTGGGGTGCGGCGTGTGCAGGGGCGGCGCCTTCCTTTCTCTCTCTTTCTCCCGTGTGGGAGGTTGAAGGTGGGATGCACAAGAGGAGTGGGAGATCTGACGGCTACGCACGTGCAAATCCGACGGATCCGGGCTGACTGAAAAATTGGGCCGGCGCGCTGGCGCAGAGCATTGCCCTTTAGATATTTTCTCAATATTTCTCCAAAGTATGCTATATTTGTGTTTTATTACTACTACTACCTCATTTCCGGTTTATAAAACTTACGCATATATCTAGGTTTATTTCTCTAAATTTTTCCTTTTGTACAAATCGTATTCATGGTGTTTCACCTGATAAATTAAACACAAACATATAACATACTCCCTCCGTCATGACATCTCGAATGCACCATAACTCCCACCCCGCGTCCCAAAATAACGTGTGGGAGTAGTGGATTGTGTTCAAAATAAATTAAAAATCTGCATGACTGGGAAAATGCGAGAGACCGACATGACATCCCGAATGCACCATAACTCCTACCCCACTCTCCCCTCACCGTCCAAACCCCATTTTCACCTCACTCTCTCACCACCCTTCCACTTGTACAAAAATGGTTATCCATAATCTAAATTGGTGGTGCCCCGGTTTAATTCCACGCCATTATTTTTAACCACTAATGGTGTGGGTATATATTTGGTACATCACCTTTAGGCTTTGTTCGGTTGTTGGGGTTTCCTTTCCCACGGGTAACCAACACCTACATGGATTTGATGAATCCCCTCGTGTCACCCATCCCCGATCAACCCCTTCTCCCACAGATCCACACAATCCCTTGTCTTAATTCTGTTTGGTTACAGCTTTCAATCAAGAAGAGGACTAACAGCGTACTGGTCTACTGTTCGGGGAGAGTCACGCCGACAGCTGCCACCGCTCGCGCCGTGGCTGCTTCAAATCACCACCCAGCTCGCGTCGCGGCTGCTTCGGATCACCGCCCAACTCGTGACGCTGCGATTGGATGCGGTGGCGTCGGTGGGACAAGGAAGGGGACGGGGAGGAGGAAGGGGAAGGGAGGAGGAGGGGAAGGGGAAGGGAGGAGGGGAAGGGGATGGGGAAGGACGCCGCCGCCGTCTCCACCAGTAGCGCTGCTGATGTCCATTCTTCTCCGGCGTCGTCGCCGTTGACGTCAACGTCGCCGAATCGAGAAAGGGAGTCGGGGTGAGTGAAAGCGTTTGGGGGAGAGAGACGGGGTTTGCTTCCACAACATCGGACGCGTGGGTCATTTCCCTGCGGTTTCCACGGGTTTTGGGCGGGATTTGGGAGGGGATTAATCCAGGCCGGGTTTAACCGAAGGCTGTTATAAGCCAGACCGGGATCCGACACCGGGCAGGGAGAAACCCACTAGGACCGAAGGGGTTTGGGCCAGATCCCGACGGGGTTGGGGTTAAACGAACAAAGCCTTATAGGGTTAGTAGTGACATGGCTCCTTTTAACATATCATAAGTTTGTAGGACCAAGTGTACTGACGAGGAATTGATTGGTGGTACCGTGTGACTTAATTTCAGTCCTTACTCAATTAATAATCTTCTACGTACCACACTAGTTAGCTCCTCTTAGTTTTGTTCTTTCTCTCTTAGCCACGTGGCCGTTAATGAATCAACCGGAGCTTGTAGAACCTGCACGAGCCCATGCCGTCCAAGAGTGCCGAAAGATTATTCGGGCTCCGCAGCCTTGGCCATCCTTCCATCCGGCATTGTTCGCTCGGCTATTGATGTCCTGCAAGTGTACATGGTTTAATAATACCTTTTTTAAAGTAAGAGTATTTATCCCACGAAGAGCCCAGAAACCAATCTTTTGTCTCTCGAAGGGTTAAAAGAAGATGCCTGCAAGTTGTGAGCTATTCAAAGCGGTAGTAAAATAAAGATAATGATGTAGGAAGCATAAAAGTAAATAATGCAAGAATAAGTAAATAGTAAAGGTTGCACAAATAAGCGGTGAAACCAATATGATTAAATCATTGATACATCTTCATCATATTTGTAAATTTTGAATATTTTATGTCACTATTTTACTATTTTTACATACTTTTAGAAATAATTTATATGATTTCTGGGCCGAACATATTAATCTAGTGTCAAATGTCAGTTTTTGTTTTTTGCGTGTTTCTGTATTTCGTAAAAAATCCATATCAAATAAAGTCCAAACACGACAAAAAGTTATGGTTATTTTTTATGAAAATACTCCTATATGAGAATTTTTGGCGCGAGAATCAACAGGGGGGGGGAGGGCCCCACAAGCTCAAGGGGCATGCCCCATGCCCTAGGGTGTACCAGACAGGCTTGTGGCCTCCTCAGAGGCCAGTTTGAGCTATCCTTCGGGCACAAGGAAGCTTATATCCGAAAAAACGTGTTAAATTTTTAGCCCGATCGGGGTTATGGGTCTCCGGCTATAAAAAAATGGTATTCGGTCACAAATCCAGATCGTGAAACAAAGGAGAAAACAGAGAGAGGTCCAATCAAGAGGGGCTCCTGTCACTCGGGGGCCATGCCGTCCAAGAACCAGAGAGGAAAACCTTCCCCTATTTAGGGTCAAGGCCAAGGAGGAAGAAGGAGGAGGGGGGACCGCTCCTCCACGTCATCAATATCTTCTACTGACCGCATCTCCGGTGTTGGCATACCGAAGGTCCGAGGAGGATCAATGCTTCAACCTCGACCTCCTTGTGCATCAATGGCTGGCAGGGGGGATCTACGACGAGAGGGGACGTCGTAATGGCCATGGTCACTAAGGACTTTTTCCTTCATCGACCATCAGCAGGCTCTCTTTGAGACTGTGCATAGCGCTCGTGCCACCCGGTATGGAAGGTGATTATGCACCCTCAGTGCACAGGACCGCGCCGGCTACAACGCGATTGTAGTGGACACGATGCTAGTGATTGCCGGTCAGATGTTGCGGCCACCATCATTAGCGGCGCCACGTTCGTGTTGGCCCGTAATGACTTGGAGGCGGAGTTGTCCGGGTTGTTCCTCGACCTCACCTGCACCGGCAAAGTCATTGACTAGGCGACAAACTCCGGTGAAGAGTAGGACATGGGACACAGACGTGTCCACGTCCGACGAGGCATGGGATGTGGTACATGGACGTGAATGTCTCACGAAGCGTAGATTAACTAGGTTAACTGTTGTGTTATGTAAAGTATGCATCAAATATGTCCAGTTTGTACAAATTCCGTTTGAAATGTGTATGAACATTTGATGGATAGAGCCGAACGCATCCACAGATGGATACTATGTTCGTTTTAGGGGATAGCGTTGGAGAAGCCCTAATGGCATGCTATTGTCCATTCTATTTTCTCTGTATTTGTTGCCCTCCGTCATGTTTTTGTCGACTCGTCCATCACCACCCTCTATCAACCACGGCTAACATCGCTGTAGTGCCTCCTCATGTTGTAAGATCCGCCTCCTCTCAACCCCACACATACTACCATCTCTCGGATTCGTCGACCCTTTGCCACGCCTCGGCGTTGCCAAAATCATTTTTTTGACCTTTGGATAAAAGTTCAGCATGATTTGATCCTATTTAAAAAATTATTTTACGAGTTTTGAGACGCCTCCCACCGTGGGGTTTGTGTAACTCTGAAGACGTCATGGTCTATGACGCTTCCGCCAAAAGCCTGAACGTTTATGTGTAGGATGAAACGCCATGAGCCATGACATCCATAGCCGTGATGTTTCCATGCAATGCAAAACATCACGATGAGCAGATGAAGTCAGAAAAAAAGAAGACTTGATTATGAAGAACTTTCATAGCGTGTTCAAATATTTCTAGACTTTAAGGGCTCGTTTGATCCAAAGGAATTCCATGGGATTTCGAAGGGTTGGAATTCATAGGATCTTTCCGTACGTTTGTCATTTGATTCACATCGTTGAGTCCTATGAAACCAAGTGTGGCTGCTGGATCCAGCCCAACCTTTTCGACGTTTGTCGTTTGATTTATTGGAAATCTAGCATCCGGTCCAGCTTTTTTTCAACTCTTTTGTTTTTTCAATGACATCACACATTCCATGCTAATCCTATATGATTCGAATGTACATGTCATTTAAATTCTATTTTTTTCTATTCCTGCATTTTAAGAATACAGCAAATCAAAGAGGGCCAAAACAAGAATGATTTTGCTCCCTCGGCGTAGCGACGCCGCGTCGTCTGACTTTGCCCCTGGCTCATCGCTGACCAGCGTTTGGTCTCCGTCTCTGACTCGGTGCTGCGCGTTTGTTCAGTGCGAAGGACCAGCTGAACGCATCTCGTGCTCCCTCCATCGGGCGGGCCCATTCGCCGGCGAGTTTCACGCCCGGCCCGCCAGGACACGGCTCCTCCAACATTTCAATCCCGTTAAATTCCGCGCTCAAGTCCGGTAGAGCGTGTAGACTATAAAAAAATACGCGGCTAGCCGTCCGCCACCTCCATTCCAGCCCGACCTGCCCACGCAAGGAATTTCCAGCCTCCGCGCCTCGTCCCCACCAGCCAGCCGCCGGACGAGGAGGAGGGGAGAGGAAAGCGGCCGCTGGATCGACGATGATGTGGGGCGTCGCAGCCGCCGTCGCCTCCGCGGCCGCCGTCGCCGTGGCCTCCGGCGCCGAGCTCCTCGCCTGCGACTGCGCCCCGACGGACCCCGCCGCCGCCGTCGCCGTCGGCAGATGCGACGACTTCCTCCTCCGCCAGCGGGTACGGATCACGGCCTCCTCCCTCGCCCGCCTTCTCCCCCAACCTTCCCCTCCCTCCCTCCCCCAAAGAATCCCCTTTCCCCGGTCCTCGATTTGGGATCACGGGCACGGCGGACGGCTTCTTGTTCTTGAGACGCTCTCTTCTTACGCGCTGCTTATCCGCAGGAACCCCCGTCGTCGAGCGCGGGGAGCGGCGTCACGGACGACAAGTTCGCGCCGCGGTTCGACGGCCTGCGCTTCATCGAGACGCTCGTCACGGCGCACCGCTGAAACCCCCCTGTTCCTCGGGGGATTCTTTCTCTTCGTGCGATTCGCGGGGAGATGCGAGCGAGCTGCTACCCTATTAATTCGGCGATTGGCGGCCAACGCGCCGCCAAATTTTTGCTACTAGGACAAATTGAGGTTTTTTCGTTTCTTTTTCTCTTCCTTTGCTGATGACGATTATCGTCCTATTGTTGTTGAGTGATGCGATTGAATTGGAACCTTCAAGTATGTGATGATTGTGTGTACCAGTGCCAGTACCGGTTCTTTACCTGATCCGTCGTGCAAGCATGGTATTGGTATGCTATGATTTCACCTCCAAACTTTGCCGTTCTCATGTGTGGTAGGTCTGCCGTCCTCTGTTTGTGGTTGGCCTCGTTCCGGGATTGTCCTTTCCCCTCTTTGCTGCACGCGTATCACATGGCTCAATGCTTGGAGTGCATCCTGTCCATGGATTTTGGGGTAAAATTAGCAGCTAGAGCACCTCGATGTATGTTAATGATTACTGATTCTGCTCGGCCAAATTAGTGGCTCCTTGCCGTCCATGTCTGCTTCCTGATTTGGATAACCATTTTCAGCTCATATTCACTTGTTTCTGTTCTGTACAACAAGTAGAAGAATATGTTTATCATATCTTATATCGCGCACTTGTAGATTCTTGTGACCAGGCTTTGAATGGATGACATCAAAAGAAGGTGCTACCTTTCAAGGTCTTGATTATCATAAACATTCGTCCAAAGCATTGTTTCCAGATGGAATGCTTCATGAATACTACTCCTTCCGTTCATTTTACTCCGTATATAGTCTTTTAGTGAAATATTTAAAAAGACTTATATTTAGGAACGAGGGAATATTAGTAATCCATGCATCTCTTAATTCTTAACTGGGCATTATGGATTACCCACCCTACTTCATGTCTCTTTCAAGGAATTCAGTCGCCCTTCCAGTTCTATGGATGCTTTAAAGAATGACCATGCCTTGCAGAAACTGCATTGTTGGACTGAAGTACCCTACCAATCCAACAGAACAGGATGGATTATTGTGCCAAACGAACTACACCCCAAATTGACTGTTTGGAACAGGCGTTGTAAGCAATTTACACGATAGGATAAGAAACTATTCCGGCAATACAATTTTATTCGCAACATTATGGGTGTAAGGTACATTGAGTACCACTATGTTTGCAGCGAAAAGGGTGCATAAACACAAATTCAATATAAACAGGATGCTCACTTGCTCAGTGAAAAGGGTGGACTCGCAGCGATAGACCAGATCTGATGGCGGCTGCTGGATAGGTCCCGGATCTAGGGCAGAGCAAGGCGGCGTTGTGGGGCTACTCTTCTCGACCAAGGTAAAGAGCTCCGGATCATCCATGTCGATGACCTGCACGAGCACGGACATAGGAGGGTGAGTCAAACCGGAGGGAGAGATAGATAAGGAGAAACGAGGTAGAGAGGAAGGAGATGGAGGGAGCATCGGGGTTGGTAGCCGGTGGCGAGGTGCTCCAGCAGGGGAAGACCGGTGAGGTCCTGGACGCCGGCGACGCGTGGCGGCTTCCTCTTTCAGCACCATGGAGGATGCGCGAATGGGCAGGAGCCCTGTGAGAGAGCCTACGGAGAGAGGGGGAGAGTGACATGAGAGAGGAGGGATTTGGGAGAGGAGATGGGGATTTTATACCCCGTGTAATGAAGACCACTTAGTAGTAGCGCTTTTATTAAATCCCGCGCTACTAGTAAGTAGTAGTAGCGAGTGGTGAAAACCCACGCTACTACTATCAACTTAGCAGTAGCGCTTGTTTTATAACCCGTGCTACTAGTATGGCTTGTCCCCGGGGGTAGAGTGAACACCACTTAGTAGTACCGTGGGTTTATACTGCGCGCTACTACTATCAACTTAGCAGTAGCAAGTGATAAAAATTAGCGCTACTAGTAAGTACCAGTAGCATGTGGTAAAAACCAACGCTACTAGTAAGTGACTGTCTATAAGGTTTTTCCTACTAGTGCCTACCTCTCTATATATAAGAGGAAGTCTATATATAGGAGGAAGAGAGAGGGGAGGGCGCCCTAAGGTTACCCCCTAGGGGCTGGCAACCAAGGGAGGAGGGGCGGCGGCTAGGGTTAGGGTGCCCCCCCACTTGGGTGCCTTGCCACCCCAGTTGGGCTGGCCTGCGCCCCAAGGAGGCCCATCCCCTTTGACTGAAGTGGTTGGGGAGAGGGGCTTCGCCCAGCCCCTTGGTGGGATGCGGTGCCCCCTCTCCTTGGCCCATGAGGCCCCCAAACAATTGTCGGGGCCTCCCGAAACCCCTTTTGGTACTCCGTAAAACCCTCGGTACGCCTCAGAACACTTTCGGACTCCGATGACCTTCATCCTATATATCAATCTTCACCTCCGGACTATTCCGGAGTTCCTCGTCACGTTCGGGATCTCACCCTGGACTCGGAACAACCTTTCAGTCACCAACACTGTGCTTATATCGTCACCGAACCTTAAGTATGTAGACCATACGGGTTCGAGAACTATGCAGACATGACCGAGACACTCTCCGGTCAATAACCAACAGTGGGACCTGGATGTCCATATTAGTTCCTACATATTCTACGAAGATCTTTCATCGGTTGAACCTCAATGTCAAGGATTCAACCAATCCCATGTGTTGTCCCCTTTGTCCTTCGATATGTTATGTGCCCGAGATTTTCGATCGTCGGCATCTCCATACCTAGTTCAACCTCGTTACCGGCAAGTCTCTTTACTCGTTCCGTAATACAAGATCCCGTGACTAACCTCTTATTCACATTGCTTGCAAGCTCAACTCGCTGTTATTGAGTAATAGAGTATATCCTCCGAGCTTGCTAAACTTTTCATATACATAAATACTGCATGCCTGATTATTTTTATTATTGCTTATTACTTAAGATTTTGTCTGCTAATTGGCCCAGCAAAAAATTTATTAGTGTTCCCTTGCTATATCATTTTTATAACTTCGATTGCAGTCTGCAGCCCACTAAGAATGAAATTAATTCATGTTCTTAAATACTTAATTAAAGCATTTATATAACGACAAACATTTTTATAGCTTCACCGCAGTAGTGTCTTGTTTAAATGAAGAGATTATTATTCCTCCAACTTGTGCTTAGCATGTGTGAGTCAGGATTCAGGAGGCCTTCACACACATCAGACATACACACCACTGCGGCTTAATCTACTTATTCTTTCTCTAGGTTTCACTTTAGAGCATACACCTTTTACTTTTAATACATATCATTTGTGAGGTGCAGGTTTTGTTACACAACGCTATAAGAACTTGAGGTGATTCGTGGGTTGTAGGGCATGTGGAGCTTCACAATTATGTTACATATTGAATGTATCATAAGATTGTTGTGGTTACTTTTCATTATTTGGTACATGAAGTCATGGTAGGAAAAGTTGTATGCATAGCTTGTGATACATGGTGATGCATCTTTGTGATGTTAATTGTGCGCCCCATTTATTGATACTTTGACAGTTTCCGATTTATTGGATTATACTGTAGGTGCATAGTATCAATGAAGATATGATCAAGCTTAAAATATAACGAGAAAAATATGGTTATATACAGAAGTTAATTACACATGATTCGTTGCTTTCGTAAAGGATGGAGTTATGAAAATAGATGAAATATACTCAATGTCTAACTTACTTTTACATGTTGTGTTATATGGATCCTGAGACGATGATCAAGTTGTTTTACTCTATGTGTGTGTTACTTGATTGTCAATTGTGGAATGAAATTGACTACGATGATGTTGCATGTAATATGTTTTTGTTAAGTCTATATGGTTGAGAAGTCCATTATGTGTGTACGTTTGATCCAAGATATGATGCTCATATGAGAAAAAATAAATATGCAAAGCTATATTCAGTTTAAATTAAGATTTATGTTATATTATTGCGCGTTCATTTTATTAAAATAATTGTGCCCTAACTAAGATGACGGGGGAATATTTCTTTCTATGATAATTATACGTGCGTTGCATGGCATACTAACTAGTTGATCTGAAAGGAGACGCGCTGCAGCTGCCCGCCGTCGTAAACTGTCACTGCTTCATCTTCCTGTAGTAGAGTACCTCCTCCGGCAAAATTGATAAATTTGATCCAGGAGTCAAAGTATTTTACAAACTGAACTACGTTTGAAAAAATTCCACCCAATTGACCCTTTTGTATGGTGCCCGACAGTCAGGCGCCACACTACACTTAGGCGCCACACAGTATAGTGTAACGTCTATGCCTTAGACGTCATACTAGGTCTCAACTTTACACAACGTAGTGTCGGGCGTCACACAGTGTAGTGTGGCGGCTAAGACAAAGGCATCACACAAAAGGGTCAGCTGGATGATTTTTTTTTCAAATGTAGTTCAGTTTGTGAATTAGTTTGGTTTTTGAATCAAAATTTTCCATTTTGCCACCTCCTCCTCGTCTGGCTGCCGTTGACCATGTCAGTTTACAGTTGTTGTCCAAGTTTCAAAAAATTCAGATTCTCGTAGCAGTAAACTGTTAGAATTCAGTTTCGTCAGACAATACATCTTTCTTCCGTTTCGTCACGAAATACAGTTTTCATGGAAGAGCATTGCCATGGCAGCTGTTTCAGCACAACACGCACACGGACCACATCAGCCTAAGACGCTAGATATTAATAACAGCCACTTCCTATAATCACGGGTCATCACCCCACGTTGCAGTTTCCTTCTATTCAGTCGAGCAGAAAACAAAAAATATCAGAAAAACACGGCTAGATCCGAAAATTATGGTGCCATTTGAGGAAGAACTTCACGTCAGATTTGATCCTATAATCCCGGCAAGACCCACACAAAGGAAAAAACTGTTATTGAACAAATATGTGCCGCCCAGCTCACACCTCGTCCACCTTGCCGTCGGCGCTCGCGCATGTCACCCACATCGCCACAGCACTCGCGCACGTCGCACACCTCGCCGCTGCACCCATGCAAATCGCCGCCGGTGGTGGTTGGCCGGTCCGGTCCTTGAAATCAGAACCGTCATGCTGCTCGGTCCGGTCTGGCCCGGACCGCCGACGGTCGGTCCAATCGACGGCTCGGACCGGGACCGGACCGGATCGGACCGTGTCCACCCTGAGGTGGAGTCCATGGCCGTCGGGCAACATCATCCATCGACGCGGATGGAAGCGCGGGTCGGCGACGCCACGCCCGCGTGGGCAGATGGTGCTGGACCGCCAGTGCGTGCACACGGCGCGGAAGCGGACGTAGTCGAGCAGGTCTCCGGCTAGCACCCGCTGGTCGACCGGCTCTACCAAATCAGCGGGCATGGACGCCGGCAGAGACATGCCGCCGGAGCACGTGGCGGAGGCAACCGTGTGATGATTGCTGGAGGGTGTTTGCTTGCGTACGCGGAGGAGGACTTTGATCTAGCGATCCTGTAGACAAAATCATTAAGCAGATCGATCATCTAGGTTCTTTCCTGTTGCCCTACGGTATTTCCTCCGTAAGAAAACCTTCGATTGACTTGGCGACCAACTATAAGGAAGGATGGGCCCTGAGATGCTACTGTTGGAGCAACTCTAGCAGACCCCGCATCCGTCCGACCCGCAAAACGTGTTTGCAGTTCACAGAAAAACATTTTTACGGGCCGGCGCGCACGTCCACGGATGCAAACACTGCATAACGGATTCGTAAAAAATCATATTCGTGGAATATGCTTTTTCAGACCCCGCGCGGGCTGAAATGTCCCTCCCATCAACCATTCCTGCTTATATACAGGGCACCGCAATGGCGAGGGGGAAACCCGCGAATACGCGGGTTGCCGAGATTTTGCCGCGTTCCGCAAAAATATTTACGGACCGCGGCGGGATGCGGGGTCTGATCGGGCAGGTTTTTTCGCCCCAACCCGCATTTTGGCGGTTATTTTCCAGATCGAAACGGGATGCAGGGTGTGCTAAAGTTACTCTTAGGCCTGAGATAACGTGTCCAATCGCCCGCCGGCAGGGCTAATATCGGGCCCGTCATTCTTTATGCTTGTGTGAGCGCGTGATTGGCATGCTCGGATTGGTAACACACTTATATCGATAATACACTATGTTTTGAGATTAATAATAAACAATGTTTTTTAAAGATATAATCATTATGTAAATCTACGCAGGTGTTTTCCACAAATAAATATATAATGATGTGTTTTTATTATTACTTGTAGAACCCAGGCAGTAATAAAAACGCCCGGTCAATCTCACAGGATACTTGATATCGGTGTTTTCCTTTTCTTTTCCTCTCTCACAACGCGACCAGGGAAAGCCTTCCAACCCTCGATTTTTGTTGATGTGCCCGTGAATTCGTCACCCCTCCGTTCGCCAATCACGGACGATGACAAAGAGTGGATTTATGATGTCACCGCTCCGTCTAGTAGATACGTAGGGCTTTAGTCCTCGTAGAGACGAACCTCGAATGGATGACAATGCTTTTTCTTAGAGTCGGTGTTCAGGCTTCGATTCTCCTCAAGTTCATTCGTCGGAAAGGATTACACGAAGCTCCCGCAAAGATTCCTGACAGATTCTTAAAAAATAAAATAAAACTTTGGACGGTATTGTTTCTAAAAAAATAATGTGTAGCAGATTCTTAAAAAAAAACGTACGTGTAGCTATGTGCAGCGTAACACAAACGGGGGATGCCGTACTGTAATTCGGAGTCGGAGCCGAGTCCGAAAGGTTCTCTTGTCGTGCATGGATGCACTTATAAAATCTACAGTACGTACGCCCCAACCTCTTACCTCTAAGTAGTGCCCCGATCGACGGATCACGAGAGAGATCAGCCAACGACCAATATCCACCCACCGGATCGACGACGATCGACCAAGCAGCGCACACAATGCCGGCAACAACGGCATCGGGCCAGTGGGCGGAACTCCCGGCCGACCTGCTCCGCGACATCGCCTGCCGTCTCCACATCGCGTCCGACTCCGTCCGCTTCGACGCCGTCTGCAGGCCATGGCGCAACGCGCTCGAAGATCAAGAACTCTTCCTTCCGTGGCTCCTCGCGCCGTCCGAGGCCGGCGACGGCTCACCGGAGGACCAGCGGTGCCGCTGCGTCTTCTCCAGGACGAGCTACCGCGCGCCCGGCATCTGCACCCGGGACAGGAGGGTCGCCTGCGCCGACGGCACGGCGGGGTGGCTGCTCAGCGCCCACAAGGAGCTCTCCCTCGTCGACCCCTTGAACGCCGACCCCCTGCCTCTGCCTTTCCCCAGCCAACGCCTGGACCGCAAGTGGCTGGAGCACAGGCACCGCATCATCTCCGATGATGGCACCGTCCTATTATAGAACTTCAGTCCGAACCCACCGCGACATGCTTGTTATACCTATCCATACCGCAGAGACAGGTTCCGGGCATCCATCCTGCGCCCCGGCGACGGCGAGGGCCAATGGCAGCGTGTATCGTCAGATCTCGGCGGCACCGGCACCGGCACCGGCACCGACCGCTTCTGCGCCGCCGCGCACTACCGCGGCTACGTCGTCTGCGTGGGTTTGGCTACCTACCACGTGCTCCGGCCCAACGGGGAACCACTCGTCGATGGCTTAGCGTTACCGGTCGTGCGAGGAAAGGTACGCCGGCGCAGCCACCTCGTGGAATATGACGGTAGGCTGCTGCTGGCCAGTGTTCTTCAAGTCGACGGCGGCAACGCCGATGACCTGTCGGTGTCGCTGCACAAGCTACGTGTGAAGAAGGGCGGCGAGGTGGTACGGTGGAGGCGCCGTGACTTCTACTGCGACGAGGACGACGTCCTCTTCTTGGGCTTCCCGGGCAGCTTCGCCGTGGACGTCGAGTCGTTCGGCGGGGAGGTGAGCGGTGGCACCGCCTACTTTGTCATGCCCAACGCAGCTCCGCGGCAGCCGTGCAGCGTGTACAGGTACAACTTCAAAGGTGACGGCGCCGCCACGCTGGTGGAGACGCTGCCGTCCGGATGGAACGACGCCAGCTGCATGTGGTTCATACCCGCTCCTGATATAACCTTGTTTCCAGCAGCCACCTGCAGCAGCAGCACCACCACCACCATCATCAATCCCATTCCCTTCTATTATTTCTTTGTCATGATGCTGCTGCTTCTCGCAATCTTTTTTGCATTACTGTTTTGTAGATTCATCGGCCGGATGATGCATTATAAAGTTTAGACCTTTTTTAAATACATATGGATTGAAAATTATAAATGATAATTTTGGCTGTACTATCGTCAATGCCCTTTGTCCTTCAAAATATTCTGAGTGCCAAAATGCTAGACCTACTAAATTCTACTTACGTTTATTAAATCTTCCAACTAATCTAAACATGCCTCCCTGATTTTCAGGGATGGGTGGGCCTCACCCTTCTTTTAATCCAATCAATGATTGTCAAATCAGACTATTCCCTAAACGTACGTAATGTTGCAGCTTTCATTAAGAATTGAAATGGGTAAACACATTTCTTATATATCTATGGACATAAATTTTACTTGAAAAATGTGCAATTTCAAACTTGGCTTGCCACTCAAAACTTGTCCAACATGCATATAGTTCATTGTTGTCGTATAGATAAAACATATAGATAATATAGATAATATATTACATATAGATAATAAAACTAGTTCAACACATAAATAATATAAACTAGTCCAACACACAGATAATAAAATTAGCATATATAGATAAAACTACTCCAAGTCGTCACTGTGAGTGTTGTCCGGGGTAGATAGAAATGCGTCCTTCCAACGTTCATCGTCGGAAATGAAGATGGACGGCAAACCGCTGTTGACGCCCCGCACTGTGATATAGCGAGTAACTTGCGCCGACGTCTGTCCTGCCGCTCCGCGCGACGCCTTGCCTTCCTCTCCGCCTAGAAGGCGTTTTCGGCGGTGACGTCCTCCGGGTGGCGTCGGCGCCACTCCACCATGGCTCGCTCGTCCTCCTCGGCGACCAGGAGCCGGCGCTGCTGCCGATGGTGCTCCTGACGGTCTTGCTCTGTGATCAGACGAGGGGGAGGGGCGAGGTCCTGCGCCTGCTTGCGCGTGTAAACGTCGTGGAAGTTCATCTATGCGTGAGGCCTTCCTAGTCGCCACGCCGCCGCATCGTACGCGCGGGCGGCCTCGTGCGCGGTCTCGAGCGTGCCGAGGCCGAAGCGGACGTCGTCGGACCGGATCTCGGCGTAGTAGGTACTGGAAGGGCGCTCGCGGACGTCGCGGTAGCCCGAGGATACACGGCGGCGCGGCGGCATGGTGGCAGAGGGAGCGGCGAGGGAGAGGCAGAGGAAGAGGCAGAGGGAGAGGTGAGGAAGCAGCGAGGGAGAGGTGTGTGGCTGTGGGCAGCCGTGTGGCGGGTGCGGCATTTTATAGCGCGCGGAAAGCGGTGCGTCAAATCTGGCGCGCGGCCGCTCGCTTTCTCCCGCGGCGCGCGTAAAAGTTTACCGTGCGCGCTTTTTTGCCGCGTCCTGTGGAACGCGTGATTTGGTCCCGCACGCGCTAAAAATCGTATTTACCGTGCGCGCGCTTTTTACGGTCACTGTTGGAGATGCTTTTAAGTCATTAAAAACATACGTACCTCACATCTTTTATTGGTTGATTCTTTTATTTATGAAGAATAACAAAAAACAAGGTGAGAGGTAATGCATCGCGCCTAACTGTTTTAAAATTATTTGATTTTTGTAACATGACTTAAGCATCGGAACGGAGGGAGTAATATATAAACCGTAGTCGCTGCTTTATTTGTATAGGCTAGGATGTGTGTCCCTGCGTTGAACCCGTTGAAAGCAAAATCCTCACACTTCTATCGATCCATCCGTAATGAGAAGTGCCACTTCTTATTTTCAATACCACCGTTGATAGTTGTTACATTGCGAGCCTATTCACGAATAATGTGATGATCAATTTCAACATGACGAGCTTCATCGTCACACTCTATTCACGAATCAGCCATCTTTTAACTTGCCCTCACATCACCTGTTGGTAACGAGACTTTAGCCAAACGCCAAGAAAAAACCCTCACCTTGCAGGCAACATCAATGTTCCAGAGTTCGGACCAACTCTTTCTCATGCGCTCCCCGTCGGGAATTAACTCTCGCCCAACACTAGCATCTCACTGCCCAGCTCTATTCGCCAAGTACATCTGCGTCCCGACGGATTTAACAACTAACATCAAATCTTAATGTATCATACGCACAACCAAAAACCCTAACCCGACACCCTGAGGATCTGCTGGGAATCTTTTCCAAAGCTTCGTGTAATCCTTTTCGACGAATGAACTAGAGAAGAATCGAAGCCCGAAAGACTGACTCCAAGAAGAAGCATTGTTATCAGTCTGAGGTTCGCCCCTACGATGACTAAAACCCTACATATCTACTAGACGGAGCCGAGACACCATAAATCCACTCCTCTTCACCGTCCGCTGGAGTGGCGGACGGAGGGGAGGTGAATTCATGGGTTCAAAAAGGGTCCCCCGCTTTGTATTACAAAGCAACCAACCGATACAGTCAACGATAGATGCTGGGGCGGAAGCGGCAAAGTCACACCCAAAAGAGACGAAAGAGAAAAAACAAAAAAACAAAATGCTCACAACGGCGGATCTACAGAAACGAAGAAGCTTCGCGACTACTGCACCCACCGAAGATCTCCCACCAAGCTTCAAGGCTCCAAAGCGCCGATACCAATCAACACCTCCAAGAAGGACCACGACGATGACGACGCTGCTGCCAAGGGTTTCTCCCAGTACGCGACGAGGCGAGAGAAAGGGTAGAACCCGACGCCCTCTCGAAAGGTCCGACGGCACCCACAGGCGCCACCGCGTCGGTGTCTGTCAGGCCGACAGGGGTTTCCCCCGATCCCAACCTTCACCTTGGATGCTTCGGAGCCCGCCACAAACCGGCCACCATCCGGCGCCAAAGCGGTCTTGAAACCTCCACACCGTCTCACCACGGCACCACGAGGTGAGGTCGGCACAGTGAAGAATTTGAGTCGGGACTAGGGGCAGCAACACCGTCGGCACACGGGAGAGGTCAACATCCACAGTCAACGACGCTAGCCGGTCGGACTCAATAGCATGAACATACGAGGGCCGTAAAGCTCCCATTGTCGCGCTGCAACATGCACGCCATCGGCATCCCCCCCCCTGTTGGAAATATGCCCTAGAGGCAATAATAAAATGGTTATTATCATATTTCCTTGTTCATGATAATCGTCTATTGTTCATGCTATAATTGCATTAACAGGAAACAGTAATACATGTGTGAATAAATAGATCACAATGTGTCCCTAGCAAGCCTCTAGTTGGCTAGCTCGTTAGTCAAATAGATGATCATGGTTTCCTGATCATGGGCATTAGATGTCATTGATAACGGGATCACATCATTGGGAGAATGATGTGATGGGCAAGATCCAATCCTAAGCATGGCACTAGATCGTATTGTTCGTATGCTAAAGCTTTTCTAATGTCAAGTATCTTTTCCTTCGACCGTGAGATTGTGCAACTCCCGGATACCGTAGGAGTGCTTTGGGTGTATCAAACGTCACAACGTAACTGGGTGACTATAAAGGTGCACTACGGGTACCTCCGAAAGTGTCTGTTGGGTTGGTACGAATCGAGATCGGGATTTGTCACTACGTGTGACGGAGAGGTATCTCTGGGCCCACTCGGTAGAACATCATCATGAGCTCAATGTGACTAAGGAGTTAGTCACACGATGACGTGCTACGGAACAAGTAAAGAGACTTACCGGTAACGAGATTGAACATGGTATAGGTATACCGACGATCGAATCTCGGGCAAGTTCTATACCGACAGACAAAGAGAATCGTATACGGGGTTGATTGAATCCTTGACATCGTGGTTCATCCGATGAGATCATCGTGGAGCAAGTGGAAGCCACCATGGGTATCCAGACCCCGCTGATGGTTATTGGTCGGAGAGGTGTCTCGGTCATGTCTGCCTGTCTCCCGAACCCGTAGGGTCTACACACTTAAGGTTCGGTGACGCTGGGGTCCTAGGGAATTGTTATAGGAGGTTACCGAAAGTTGTTCGGAGTCCCGGATCAGATCCCGGACGTCACGAGGAGCTCCGTAATGGTCCGGAGGTAAAGATTGATATATAGAACGGATGGTTTGGGATACCGGAAGTGTTTCGGGCATCACCGGTAACGTACCGGGACCACCGGGACCACCGGAGGTGGCCCCGGGGGTCCACCGAAGGGGGGCAACGACCCCGGGAGGTAAGGTGGGCCAAGTGGGGAAGGGAACCAGCCCCTAGGTGGGCTGGTGCGCCTCCCCACTTAGCCCAATGCGTGGGGGAGAGAAAAGGGGGGGGGGCAAACCCTAAGCCAGGTGGGCCTAAGGCCTACCAGGGGTGCGCCACACCCCTCCTCCCCCCCTTGGCCGCCGCACCAGCCCCATCTAGGGCTTCCGCCCCCCCCCCTATATATAGTGGGCACTTTTGGCCATTGGAGATCAGATTTTTGCCTCTCTCTCGGCGCAGCCCTGCCCTTCTTCCTCCTCCTCTCTGCCGGTGCTTGGCGAAGCCCTGCCGGGAGACCTCGTCTCTCCATCGACACCACGCGGTCGTGCTGCTGGAGTTCTTCCCCAACCTCTCCCTCCTCCTTGCTGGATCAAGGTGCGGGAGACGTCACCGAGCTGCACCTGTGTTGAACGCGGAGTTGCCGTATTTCGGCACTAGATCAGAATCGCTGCGAGTTAGACTCCATCAACCGCGTTCTAGCAACGCTTCCGCTTAGCGATCTTCAAAGGTATGAAGATGCTCTTACCCCTCTCTCGTTGCTGGTCTCTCCATAGGAAGATCTGAATATGCGTAGAAATTTTTTGAATTTATGCTACGTTACCCAACAGTGGTATCAGAGCCAGGTTTTCTATGCGTAGATTCTCTGCACGAGTAGAACACAAAAGTTGTGGGCGATGATTTGTCAATTTGCTTTCCGCTACTAGTCTTATTCTTTTCCGGCGGTATTATGGGATGAAGCGGCCCGGACCGACTTTACACGTACGCTTACGTGAGACTGGTTCCACCGACACATGCACACCGTGCATAAAGGTGGCTAGCGGGTGTCTGTCTCTCCTACTCTAGTCGGATTGGATTTGATGAAAAGGGTCCTTATGAAGGGTAAATAGCTTTGGCATATCATCATTGTGGCTGTCACGTAGGTAAGAAGGCGTTCTTGCTAGAAACCCAAATCAGCCACGTAAAAATTGCAACAACAATTAGAGGACGTCTAACTTGTTTTTGCAGGGTTTGACATGTGATGTGATATGGCCAAAGTTGTGATGTTGCATGTATGATGTATGAGATGATCATGTTATTGTAATAGGTTTCACGACTTGCATGTCGATGAGTATGACAACCGGCAGGAGCCATAGGAGTTGTCTTAATTTATTGTATGAGATGCAACGCCATGTGCTTACTACTTTTACTTCATTGCTAACGGTTAGCTATAGTAGTAGTGATAGTAGTAGTTGGTGTGACGACTTCACGGAGACATGATGATGGAGATCATGATGATGGAGATCATGGTGTCACGCCGGTGATGATGATGATCATGCGATGCCTGAAGATGGAGATCTAAAGAGCAAAGATGATAATGGCCATATCATGTCACTATATGATTGCTTTGTGATGTTTATCATGTTTTACATCTTATTGCTTAGAACGACGGTAGCATAATAAGATGATCCCTCTTAAAATTGCGAGAACGTATTCCCCTAAGTGTGCACCGTTGCGAAGGTTCGTTGTCTCGAAGCACCACGTGATGATCGGGTGTGATAGATTCTAACGTTCGCATACAACGGGTGTAAGCCAGATTTACACATGCGAAACACCTAGGTTGCTCGACAAGCTTAGCATGTACAGACATGACCTCGAATACAAGAGACGGAAAGGTCGAACATGAGTCGTATGGTTGAATACGATCAGCATGAAGTTGCTCACCATGGTGACTAGTCCATCTCACGTGATGATCGGACACGGGTTAGTCAACATGGATCATGTATCACTTAGATGACTAGAGGGATGTTGATTTAGGTGGGAGTTCATACTTAATTTGATTAAACGAACTTAATTGTCATGAACTTAGTCTAAAAGTTGTCTTTATAAATATTGTAGATGGCCAACGTCAACCTCAATTTCAACGCATTCCAAGAGAAAAACAAGCTCAAAGATGATGGTAGCAACTATGCGGACTGGGTTCGCAACTTGAAGCTCATCCTTGAAGCAGCTAAAAATGCTTATGTCCTTGATGCGCCGCTAGGTGACCCTCCCACTCCCGCAGCAGCCCAGGACATTCTGAACGTCTGGCAAACGCGGAGTGATGACTACTCTCTGGTTAGGTGTGGCATGTTATACAGTTTAGAAACGGGGCTCCAAAGGCGTTTTGAGCAACACGGAGCATATGAGATGTTCCAGGAGCTGAAGCTAGTTTTTCAAGAAAATGCCTGTGTCGAGAGATATGAAGTCTCCGACAAGTTCTTTAGCTGTAAGATGGAGGAGAACAGGTATGTCAGTGAGCACATACTCAAAATGTCTGGGTTACACGGTCGTTTGACTTCACTTGGAGTCGAACTTCCGGATGATGCTATAATTGACAGAATCCTCCAGTCTCTCCCACCAAGCTATAAAGGCTTTGTGCTTAACTACAACATGCAAGGGATGGAAAAGACCATTCCCGAGTTGTACTCGATGCTCAAGTCTGCAGAAGTAGAAATCAAGAAAGAGCATCAAGTGTTGATGGTCAACAAGACTACTAGTTTCAAGAAAGGCAAGGGTAAGAAGAACTTCAAGAAAGACGGCAAAGTTGTTGCCGCGCCCGGTAAGCCAGATGCCGGGAAGAAGAAAAAGAATGGACCCAAGCCTGAGACTGAGTGCTTCTATTGCAAGGGAAAGGGTCATTGGAAGCGGAACTGCCCCAAATACTTAGCGGACAAGAAGGCCGGCAACGTTAAAGGTATATGTGATATACATGTTATAGATGTGTACCTTACCAGCGCTCGTAGTAGCTCCTGGGTATTTGATACCGGTGTTGTTGCTCACATTTGCAACTCAAAGCAGGAACTGCGGAATAAGCGGAGACTGGCCAAGGACGAGGTGACGATGCGCGTCGGGAATGGTTCAAAGGTCGATGTGATCGCCGTCGGCACGCTACCTCTACATCTACCGTCGGGATTAGTTTTAAACCTTAATAATTGTTATTTAGTACCAGCTTTAAGCATGAACATTGTATCAGGGTCTTGCTTAATGCGAGACGGCTACTCATTTAAGTCAGAGAATAATGGTTGTTCTATTTATATGAGTGATATGTTTTATGGTCATGCTCCGCTGGTGAATGGTTTATTCTTGATGAATCTCGATCTTGATGTTACACATATTCATAGTGTGAGTACCAAAAGATGTAAAGTTGATAATGATAGTCCCACATACTTGTGGCACTGCCGCCTTGGTCGTATCGGCGTTAAGCGCATGAAGAAGCTCCATACTGATGGACTATTAGAGTCTCTTTATTTTGAATCATTTGACACATGCGAACCGTGCCTCATGTGCAAGATGACTAAGACTCCATTCTCAGGAATAATGGAGAGAGCAACCGACTTATTGGAAATAATACATACTGATGTGTGTGGTCCAATGAATGTTGAAGCTCGCGGTGGCTATCGTTATGTTCTCACTCTCACCGATGATTTGAGTAGGTATGGGGTATATCTACTTGATGAAACACAAATCTGAAACATTTGAAAAGTTCAAGGAATTTCAGAGTGAGGTCGAGAATCAACGTGACAGAAAAATCAAGTGTCTACGATCTGATCGTGGAGGAGAATATTTGAGTCACGAGTTTGGCACACACCTAAGGAAGTGTGGAATCGTTTCACAACTGACGCCGCCTGGCACACCGCAACACAACGGAGTGTCTGAACGTCGTAATCGCACCTTATTAGATATGGTACGATCTATGATGTCTCTTACCGACTTACCATTATCATTTTGGGGATACGCATTAGAAACTGCAGCATTCACTTTAAATAGGGCATCGTCTAAATCCGTTGAGACGACACCGTATGAACTATGGTTTGGCAAGAAACCTAAGTTGTCCTTTCTTAAAGTTTGAGGCTGCGATGCTCATGTGAAGAAACTTCAACCAGAAAAGCTCGAACCCAAAGCGGAGAAATGCGTATTCATAGGATACCCTAAGGAAACTATTGGGTATACCTTCTATCTTAGATCCGAAGGTAAAACCTTTGTTGTCAAGAACGGATCCTTTCTAGAGAAAGGGTTTCTCTCGAAAGAAGTAAGTGTGAGGAAGGTAGAACTTGATGAGGTAATTACACCCCCTCTCGAACAGGATAGTAGCGCAGCGCGGGAAGTTGTTCCTGTGGCGCCTACACCAACTGAAGAGGAAGTTAATGATGATGATCATGAAGCTTCGGATCAAGTTACTACTGAACCGCGAAGGTCCACAAGGGCACGCTCCGCACCAGAGTGGTACGGCAACCCTGTAATGGAAATCATGTTGTTAGACAACGGTGAACTTTCGAACTATGAAGAAGCGATGGCGGGCCCGGATTCCAACAAATGGCTTGAAGCTATGAAATCCGAGATAGGATCCATGTATGAGAACAAAGTATGGACTTTGGTGGACTTGCCCGATGACCGGCAAGCCATAGAAAATAAATGGATCTTCAAGAAGAAGACTGATGCAAACGGTAATGTAACCGTTTATAAAGCTCGACTTGTCGCAAAGGGTTTTCGACAAATTCAAGGAGTTGAATACGAAGAGACTTGCTCTCCCGTAGCGAAGCTGAAATCAGTCTGAATCATGTTAGCAATTGCCGCCTTTTATGATTATGAAATTTGGCAAATGGACGTCAAAACAGCGTTCCTTAACAGGAACCTTAAGGAAGAGTTGTATATGATGCAACCAGAAGGTTTTGTCGACCCTAAGGGTGCTAACAAAGTGTGCAAGCTCCAGCGCTCCATCTATGGGCTGGTGCAAGCATCTCGGAGTTGGAACATTCACTTTAATGAGGTGATTAAAGCGTTTGGGTTCATACAGGTTTACGGAGAAGCCTGACTGTACAAGAAAGTGAGTGGGAGCTCTGTAGCTTTCCTCATACTGTATGTGGATGACATATTATTGATGGGGAATAATATAGAGATGTTGGAGAGCATAAAGGCCTATTTGAACAAAAGTTTTTCAATGAAGGACCTTGGAGAAGTTGCATACATATTAGGCATCAAGATCTATAGAGATAGATCAAGACGCCTCATAGGTCTTTCACAAAGTACATACCTTGACAAGATATTGAAGAAGTTCAATATGGAAAACTCAAAGAAGGGTTCTTGCCAGTTTTGCAAGGTATGAGATTGAGTAAGACTTTGTCGCCGACCACGGCAGCAGATAGAGAGAAGATGAGTTATGTCCCCTACGCTTCAGCCGTGGACTCTCTAATGTATGCCATGCTGTGTACCAGACCTGATATAAATCTTGCCATAAGTTTGGTAGGGAGTTACCAAAGTGATCCCGGTATGGAACACTGGACAGCGGTCAAGAATATCCTTAAGTACCTGAAAAGGACTAAGGAAATGTTTCTCGTTTATGGAGGTGACAAAGAGCTCGTCGTAAAGGGTTACGTCGACGCTAGCTTCAACACAGATCCGGATGACTCTAAGTCATAGAACGGATACATATATGTGTTGAATGGTGGGGCAGTGAGCTGGTGCAGCAGCAAGCAAGAAGTCGTGGCAGCATCTACATGTGAAGCGGAGTACATAGCTGCTTCAGAAGCAGCTCATGAAGGAATTTGGATGAAGGAGCTCATCACCGACCTTGGAGTGGTTCCAAGCGCGTCGGGTCCAATGACACTCTTCTGTGATAACACACGGGCCATTGCCATAGCCAAGGAGCCCAGGTTTCACCGGAAGACGAAGCACATCAAACGCCGCTACAACTCCATCCAGGACCATGTACAGAGTGGAGTGATAGATATTTGTAAAGTACACACGGATCTGAATATTGCAGACTCGTTGACTAAACCCCTTCCACGAGCAAAACATGATCAACACCATAATGCTATGGGTGTTTGATACATCACAATGTAACTAGATTATTGACTCTAGTGCAAGTGGGAGACTATTGGAAATATGCCCTAGAGGCAATAATAAAATGGTTATTATCATATTTCCTTGTTCATGATAATCGTCTATTGTTCTTGCTATAATTGTATTAACAGGAAACAGTAATACATGTGTGAATAAATAGATCACAATGTGTCCCTAGCAAGCCTCTAGTTGGCTAGCTCGTTAGTCAAATAGATGATCATGGTTTCCTGATCATGGGCATTAGATGTCATTGATAACGGGATCACATCATTGGGAGAATGATGTGATGGACAAGACCCAATCCTAAGCATAGCACTAGATCGTATTGTTCGTATGCTAAAGGTTTTCTAATGTCAAGTATCTTTTCCTTCGACCGTGAGATTGTGCAACTCCCGGATATCGTAGGAGTGCTTTGGGTGTATCAAACGTCACAACGTAACTGGGTGACTATAAAGGTGCACTACGGGTACCTCCGAAAGTGTCTGTTGGGTTGGTACGAATCGAGATCGGGATTTGTCACTACGTGTGACGGAGAGGTATCTCTGGACCCACTCGGTAGAACATCATCATGAGCTCAATGTGACTAAGGAGTTAGTCACACGATGACGTGCTACGGAACGAGTAAAGAGACTTACCGGTAACGAGATTGAACAAGGTATAGGTATACCGACGATCGAATCTCGGGCAAGTTCTATACCGACAGACAAAGGGAATCGTATACGGGATTGATTGAATCCTTGACATCATGGTTCATCCGATGAGATCATCGTGGAGCAAGTGGGAGCCACCATGGGTATCCAGACCCCGCTGATGGTTATTGGCCGGAGAGGTGTCTCGGTCATGTCTGCCTGTCTCCCGAACCCGTAGGGTATACACACTTAAGGTTCGGTGATGCTAGGGTTATAGGGAATTGTTATACGAGGTTACCGAAAGTTGTTCGGAGTGCCGGATGAGATCCCGGACGTCACAAATGGCTCCGGAATGGTTCGGAGGTAAAGATTTATATATAGGACGGGTGGTTTCGGATACCGGAAGTGTTTCGGGCATCACCGGTAACGTACCGGGACCACCGGAGGTGGCCCCGGGGGTCAACGAAGGGGGGCAACGACCCCGGGAGGTAAGGTGGGCCAAGTGGGGAAGCGAACCGGCCCCTAGGTGGGCTGGTGCGCCTCCCCACTCAGCCCAATGCGTGGGGGAGAGAAAAGGGGGGCAAACCCTAAGCCAGGTGGGCCTTAGGCCCACCAGGGGTGCGCCACACCCCTCCTCCCCCCCCTTGGCCGCCGCACCAGCCCCATCTAGGGCTGCCCCCCTATATATAGTGGGCACTTTTGGCCATTGGAGATCAGACTTTTGCCTCTCTCTCGTCGCAGCCCTGCCCTTCTTCCTCCTCCTCTCTGCCGGTGCTTGGCGAAGCCCTGCCGGGAGACCTCATCTCTCCATCGACACCACGCCATCGTGCTACTGGAGTTCTTCCCCAACCTCTCCCTCCTCCTTGCTGGATCAAGGTGCGGGAGACGTCACCGGGCTGCACGTGTGTTGAACGCGGAGGTGTCGTAGTTCGGCACTAGATCGAAATCGCTGCGAGTACGACTCCATCAACCGCGTTCTAGCAACGCTTCCGCTTAGCGATCTTCAAAGGTATGAAGATGCTCTTACCCCTCTCTCGTTGCTGGTCTCTCCATAGGAAGATCTGAATATGCGTAGGAAAATTTTGAATTTATGCTACGTTACCCAACACCCCCCCCCCCCCCCGCGTCCGATTTGCTCCTCCTCCTCACCACACAGACAACGACAAAGCAACGCCGAGGGCCGGCCCGTTAGGACCCAGACGGGGCCCATAGGGCCTAGATCTGGGCCGGGAACGCGCTGCCCCGCCGCCAAGTGCCACACCACTACCTCGCACGCTGCCAGCCACCACCGCCGGGTGATCGGGTCGCCGCCTAGCCGAGGAGCACCGCCGCCGCCCCATACCCCGGGCAGGGGAGCCGCGCGTGCAGGGACTGAAGGTCCCGCCGCCGACGAATCCGCGGGTTCACCGACAAAAATCGAGGGTAGGAAGTCTTTCCCTGGTCGTCTTGTGAGAGCAGGAAGGAAAACACCGATATCATGTACCCTATGAGATTGTCCAGGTGTTTTTTTATTACTGTCTGGGTTTTACAAGTAATAAAAAAAATTCATTTGTATTTATTTATTTTATGGGTGTTTATGATTTACATAACGATTATGTCTTAAGAAAAAAAATCATTATTAATTACAAAACATCGTGTATTTTTGATACTAGCGTCGAAAATGCGCGGCGCAGGCCGCGCCCGTGGCAGGCCTCGTTGTGTTCCAAATAAAAGTATTTGGTCATTGGCATTTATTACATTTCTTCAAAAACTCAGAGGAAGTATACCCAAAAAAACCTGAATATTGTGCTATCCCATAAATTTAACTTTGGATCATGGATGGTGGTGTGTTGATAACATGCGGTAAGAGAGAACCTGTAAACCTCGAATTAAACTCTATATGTGGTTTATTTTCTTGATATTATCCATGGTGAAAGAGAACTACAGTTTCAATCCTTGAAAAACATAATAAGAAATCCCTACAACAGCCATTTCTAGAAGCATAGGTAATAGGTCGCAAAGTTGTGAGAGAATATGCCCCAATAGCTTCTCAAACTTCGTTTTGTTTTTAGAATCATAGCTGCTCAAAGGTTTGATAATGAGGTCACATAACTCCCAAGAGTTTTGGCGCCTAGGAGAGCAGCTCAAGAGAACCTCTTCTGATGATAAGCCCAAGACCATCGTGGATCAGCTAGAGGCCGGCATGCTGACTCATGAAGTATCTACTGGTCCTATAAGCAATCAATTGAGAGATAGTTATTGGTTAGCTTACATTCAAGAAAAGAAGAAGTAGAACAAAATAAAAAAAGGGTGCCAATATCGAATAGCATGACATTAGTTATGAATTAGTTACAGGGACGGAACCAGGTTAGCATTCAGCCCCGGCCAATCAATCTGCTCCACCTCGGTAGCTTATAAAGTTGTCATGCTAATCAAACTTGTTGCAAACCAACAACTTTCAACAAAACACATGTACTGATAAAAAATACAGACGATAGGTCGCTAACCAATTAAGTAATTTTTCAGTTCTCATCTCTTTATATACCTCAGTCCTGACCTCTTTATCCACCGCAAATTTTTGTCCCCTAAGCTGCAAAATAAACAAGATGAGACCAACCTTTACAACTAACAGTAAAGAACAACAAATCATCGGTTTGGTCAAACCTGGCCTGAATTTTAAAAAATTCATTGAAACCACACAAGGAAACCTTGGAATTTTACCCGAAAAGGAACAAAAATTGAGAGGAGAAACTCGAACTAGTTAAGCACATCATGTATTCTACATCTCTGCATCCTTTCCAAGAAATTGTGTATAGATCGAAGTATGAAACAACTTTCACATATCAATCAGAGAACAATTTGGATGAAGTAACACAGGGATTTTGCCTCACCGGTGGAGCATATTGTCAGGTGATTGGAGTGACATACCAGACCCCGTGACCACCAGATGTCCATACTGGTAGCAACGCACCCCGTGCCATTCCCCACGCGACGGAACTTGACGCACGATATGGACCTGGCAGACCATCGTACGGACAATGACCCATTAGGGGAAGGCGCTGCCTAGAATCTAGAGCTCCTCGTGGCAGGGCGGCCTGGCTGACCGGGTTCAGAGCGGAGGAGTGAGGCAACACGAGGGGTGAAGGGGAGGTCGGCGCGGATCCCGACGGCCCTGGAAATCAATACATCAGAGCAGCGGGGAGCCGAACGTGGTGGTGCACGGGTGGTCGCCGCTGGGCAGACTGTGAGGAGCAGCGACGGCGGCGGTGCAGGAGGAAGGTTGTGCAGTTTTTTAGATGTGTGCGTGTGTTCTCTTAAATGAGGTCTGGGTGTATTGAAACTGTAAAGCCAGAAGGTCTAGAAGAATTCTACACGGTGGTTAGATAGGAAACTGACACGTAGAGGTCAAAAGACCACCTAAGCCTTTCCCAAAACCAGCCGACGGTAAATAGCCAGGAAGGACTAAAGAAAAAAGTCCAAAAAACAGGAAAAATCAAACGGCTGCCGCTTTATTAGTAGTATTATTATTATTACTAGCGTCCGTGATTGATTCCGTCTGTATTTTACTAATATGAAAAACATGTATTACATGGAAAAATAAAATGACAAAGAGAACACGAATTCTATATGTATTCCATGATCTGTGTAGGCACGTAAAAACCATGAAATGAATTAACAAATTAAGTAAACGTGCTAACCTATTACTATTTATTCGTAAGCACACATTTTACACTTTCGTAAATAAAAAAAGTGTGATGAGCGTGGTAGCAATATTTATGTGGATTCATTTTCATATGGCATGTTTGATTAACAATGAGATTGAACGGGATTGTTATCAATGTATAGACCTTATAGCAGGGAAAAATATTTCTTGTCTAGTTTGTGCATGGTTTTTACCTGTATTTCATATCCAATTCCTAGCCGTCACTTTTTTCATTCTTTCTCAACATGGATTTATTTAGTAAAATTCAAATTTAATGTTTGTTAGTAATTTAAAACCCAAATCTATCGTGGAGTCAGAATGGATAGTAATTGACGGAGTGCTGTCGTGGTGTATAAATGTATAGTAATTGACGAAGAACTTATTTAAATGTAGTATTTATGAATGGCTAATCTGAAAATGAATGCTCAAACCGGTGCGGTGTTTAAACCATGATATATGAAAAGTGGTATATCCATACTTGCAGAAATTTTGGCGGCTGAGGAACGATTGGTTCTAAATAGTTTTTTGAGCAAACACTAGATTATTCACTATCTTGTATTTTTCTTGTTGTCTTTGAACTGGTCAAAAAAAAGAATAAGGAATGAAGTGAAGAGGTTGGTCGAGTGACAATTTTTATTTTCATGTTGCCTCTTCTTATTGGCTCCTAATAGAATGTCGTGATGGAGCCCATCGTAGAGGTGCCTTCAGTGACCGGATTGTGGTTGAAGCCATGGTCTGGTTGGCAACATGAAGGAGAAGGTGAGGTAGATGACGGCAACAACATCGGCTACTTTCCTCACGTAACTGACCGTACAGAGGAAAGAGTCTTAGTTCTTTTTGATATTTCTTCTGGATTACTGCTAACATGAATGTATAGTGCCGATTTACTATTTTTATTGTTCCAATTTATTGGGGTGTATTGGTCTGGGTTAAAATCATGTACTCTTTCTGTCTATGATTTGGGTGGGTTAGTATTTTTGGTTTACTCAGGCATTGTTCCATTTCACAGGATCTATTGTTCTGAGTCGAGAGGAGCAGTCTAGGTTGTTTTTTTAGGTATGTCTTTTGGATTGCTGCTCATGTGAACGCATAGTGCCGATTTACTGTTTTTATTGTGCCAATTTATATGAATTTTATTGTTGTGAATTGCAATTCAGGTACTGTTCTAGTGTACAGTTCGAGTGGGTTACTATTTTTGGTTTATTCAGTTATTTTTTGGGTTCACTTCTTTATTGTTCGGTGTTCTTCGGGTTTGTTGTATCGGTTTATTTGGATTATTGTTTTGGTTATCACTTTCAATTTTATATGTATATTGTTCCGGGAAGGGGGTAGCATCGCTATGACAGGTCCTCGCTAAGGAACGTCGCACGCGCAGACACGGCGCTATCAATGAAGCGGGAAAAGGGAGGGGCAGACAAAAAGCATAGAGAGCATCCACCAACCTGACGGGCCGAGGGCTGCGTAGCTAAGTGCTGCCCTATGGGGAGCCGCCCGATGCATCGGATGGCCTCCACCGCATGGCGGCAACAGCCGTCTAAGTCAAGATGGCAAGGTAGAAAGGAGGGGTGGGAGGAGCGTCGCTCTGGCATGGATAGCCTTTTGTTCGATAATTGTTGGTGCATTGTTCATTGATGGTGGTGTAAAAATGGACAGTAATTGGCAAGAACTTGTTTTCCTACGGAATACTGTTCATGCAAATATATTTTCTCGTTTATTTTTATGTGCGTCGGCAGCATCGTCATTGGAAAGGTGTGGGTGACAATGTAGACGGCTCTGCATTGTAACGCCTTGGAGACAAATGATGTGTCAAAAAATCCTAAATCTTAACCTTCTATATAAGGATGCAAGGAGGGAGGGAGAAAAAAATGATGTGTAAAAAAATTCTGTTTTTATTTTTGAACCGCAGTGTATTCTTTATCTCCGGAACTATTCACACATGCACCGTTATTTGATGGACATTGTTTATGTGCTGAGTGCTGACACTGTTCATGTCTGGGCACTCTGCGTTTTTAATGTTCGGTGTTGCCACGTACATGAATAAATAGAAGTGAAAAAAAGTCAAAAAATGAGAAAAATTGGATGCTTCCCGCTTTAGTATTGTTACTTATTATTACTTATAAGTGTGTTGCCAATCCGTGCATGTCAATCACGCGCTCACACAAGCATAAAGAAAGACGAAAAGGCATTTGTTTTTCATTGACACGCACTAGAGTATGACGGGCCGCCATCGGCAGGCGATTGGACACGATATCCCAGGCTCAACAGTAGGGCCCATCCTTATAGTTGGTCGCCAAGTCAATCGAAGGTTTTCTTACGGAGGAAATACAGGAAAGAACCTAGACGATGATCGAGGATCGCTAGATCGAAGTCCTCCTCGGCGTACTGCAAGCAAACGCCCTCCAGCAATCATCACACGGTTGCCTCCGGCGGCATGTTTCTGCCCGCTGATTTGGTAGAGCTGGTCGGCCAGCGGGTGCTAGCCGGAGACCTGCTCGACTACGTCCGCTTCCGCGCCGTGTGCATGCACTGGCGGTCCAGTACCATCTGCCCACGCGGGCGCGGCATCGCCGACCCGCGCTTCCATCCGCGTCGATGGATGATGCTGCCCGACGGCCATGGACTCCACCTCAGAGACGGCAGGAAGCGTTTCCTCAACCTCGACACCGGAGTGTTTGTCCGCCCTCGGGTTCCTCTTCTCGAGGGCCATCTCATCCTCTGCCCGGTCGAAGGCCTTCTCCTTCTTCAGCGGCAATGCGGTGACCAACACGACGTCATCAGCCTCCTTCACCCCTTCACGGGGGACGTTGCCAAGTTCCCGCCCATTACCTATCACACGGTAACCCTGGGATCGAATAATCCAGATGGCAATGGCTTGCGTCCTAATATTCTGCTGCCCGGCAGCGCGACGGCCTCCTTGAGCATTAGTGCCAATGGAGTCGCCATGATGATGATGGTGCTTCCGCGCATGTCTCGCGTACTCTTTGCTTCCACTGTAGATGTTAATCATGTTGCTCATGTAGGATTAGGAAAGAAAGCCAAACCGAGTCCTAGTAGTATTAGGATTCCTAGTCCTAGTCTATTTCCATAGTCCCTTATGGACGTGTATAAAAGACACCCTAGGGGTGTTGATTGTAACACCAGAAAAACGAAAAGCAATACAAAGCAAAGGCTCGACACGGGCCTTTAACCATCAAATCCATCGATCAGTTTTATTCGTGTCGCTAGTTACGCAAGTTCCGTCAAGTAGCCGGCCGAAGCAAGAATCACGTAGGCACGCCTGTACAGCTGCATACGCACGTTGAAAAGCCAACAATTGGTATCTAGAGCCTCGACGATCTACGATCTACGATGACAGACAGCGACGTTGAGTCGGTCAAGTCCGGCAAAAGCGGTGCCAAGGCGAACAAGAACGGCGACAAGGTGAAGAAGGGCGTCAAGTCAGCAACCAGTGGTGGAGGAACGAGCGGCGCCAACGTCCAGGCGCATCGCAACATCCCCATCCAGTACCCGATGCTCACCGACGCCAACTATGGCGTGTGGGCGGTGAAGATGAAGATTATTCTCCGAACCCTTCGAGTGTGGCAGGCAATCACGGACGACGACGTCGATGACGAGTCCGACGAAGGTGCCATGGCCGCCATAGCCCAGTCCGTGCCGGATTCCGTGCTAATGACATTGGCGGAGTTCGAGACGGCAAGAGAGGCATGGAACGCACTCAAGGAGATGAGGATCGGAGAAGATCGCGTCACCAAGGCTCGGGCACAAGTGCTGAAGCGCCAATTTCACAAGTTGCAGATGGAGGAAACTGAATCGGTGAACGACTATGCCATGCGTCTTACTACTTTGGTGGGAGAGATCCGCGCGCTTGGTGCAAAGCTCGAGGAGACCGAGATTGTGGAGAAATTTTTCAGTTCAGTGACTGACAAATTCACGTACATCATCGGCACACTCGAGCAGCTTTACGACATCGACGACATGACCATAACGGAGGCGATTGGACGCCTGCGGACGTGGGAAGAGAATGCTCGTGGCTGTCGAAAAGGCAACGGAGGAGGTAGTGACCAACTCATGTACTCGCGTACAGATTGGGAGTCCCCAAGTAGCAAAGGAAGGCGTGATGGCAACGAAGGCTCAAGCAACGCAACGCGCGGCGGACAAACCGGAGAAGGCAAAGGAAAAGGCCAACCACAAGGTCGTGGTAAGGCAGACCGATCTAAAGGGCGGAAGCAACGGAACTTGGATATGTCCGAGGTCAAGTGCTATAACTGCAACGAGATGGGTCACTTTGCAAAGAATTGTCCGGAGCCTGACAAGCGGGAGATCAAGGCAAATTTGGCAAAGGAGGAAGACGAAGGTCCAGGTCTTCTGATGGCCGAAGTTTGTGATCTCGCTGAAACAGTGGTTGTGAAACCAAGCCGGAAGGTGCTACTTCATGAGAAGAATGTGACACCTAAGTTATCCGGGGATCACAACGTGTCGTGGTATCTCGACACGGGTGCCAGTAACCACATGACGGGATGCAAGGAGAAATTTCTCGAGCTGGAATATGATGTTGAAGGCTCGGTCAAGTTTGGTGATGGTTCAAATGTGGAGATTTGTGGGCAAGGATCTGTCCTCTTCGAGGGTCTCACAGGCGAACATCGCATACTCACCGGAGTGTACTACATCCCACGGCTTCGCAACAACATCATCTCTATCGGGAAACTTGACGAGAATGGATGCAAGGTGGATATCGAGAACGGAGTGATGACGATCTTCGACAACCTCCGGAACGTGCTAACTCGTGTTAGTCGCACACGAAACAGGCTCTATATCCTCAACCTTGATCAATCTCAGCCGGAGTGTTGGCTCGCCAAGAGTGATGATGATTCGTGGTTATGGCATGCTAGATTTGGACATGTTAACTTCTACGCCTTGAAGAAGATGTCAAAGATGGAGATGGTATCAGGGATGCCAGTTATCGACCATGTTGATCGAGTATGTGACGGGTGCTTGGTTGGAAAACAGCACCGCAGGCCGTTCCCTGCTCAGTCTACCTATCGTGCAAGTGATGCACTCGAGCTGCTCCATGGTGATCTATGTGGCCCTATCACCCCGGCAACTCACGGAGGAAAGAAGTACTTCTTCCTTGTGGTAGATGACTACTCGAGATATATGTGGGTCGTTCTCCTACGGTCTAAAGATGAGGCGTTTGAAGCATTCAAGAAGCTGAAGGCTGCAACAGAGATGGAACACAAGCTGAAGGTTCGCGCTCTACGGACAGATCGCGGCGGAGAGTTTACGTCGAATGAGTTCAACGACTACTGCGAGAAGATTGGCATAAAGAGGTTCCTCACGGCACCTTACACGCCGCAGCAGAATGGGGTCGTTGAAAGGCGCAATCGAACCGTCGTTGACATGGCAAGGAGTTTACTCAAGAGCAAGAACCTGCCAGGGACCTTTTGGGGAGAAGCTGTCTCGACGGCGGTCTATCTTCTCAACCGGGCTCCAACGAAGGCGGTGATCGGCAAGACTCCGTATGAAGCAATTTACGGACGTAAGCCGAATGTGTCTCATCTACGGACATTTGGGTGTGTGGCACATGTGAAGACGGCGGAGCCGCACCTCTCAAAGCTTGCCGATCGTAGCACCAAGATGGTGTTCATCGGATATGAGAGCAGTTCTGGCACCAAGGCCTACCGTTTCTACGATCCACAAACCAAGCGTCTACGGATTTCACGCGACGTCGTGTTTGAAGAAAACCAAGCGTGGAATTGGAGCGCCGCAGCCGACGATGCTCCAAACAGTAACATATTTGCAGTTGAATTTCCAACTGATGATGATGCAGGGGAGGATGTCCAGGTGATTGGCAAGACGCCCAACCAAGGTGACCACAACGGTAGTGATCATCATGGTGCCGACACCGACGACGACGCGCATAGGTCGCAAGGAGATAGCGACAACGCCGCGCACGACACAGGCGGAGATCTCGACGACAACATCGACAATGAGGCGCATAGTGACGACGACAATCAAGATGATGGTCACGGTCACGACGACTACGCCGACGACACGGATGTCGATGACACATCAAGGTCTCAGCCGTCTTCCTCAAGTGCATCAACGCCGACACAATTTGTGTCGCCTCCTTCGCAAGCCACAACGGACTCCTCAGGGCCTCGTCGCTACAAGACCCTCAAGAAAGTCTACAAGTACACAAAGCCAGTTATGCTCGAGTACTCCGGACTATGTCTGTTCGGAGTTGAGGAGCCGGCGAACTTCGTAGAGGCGAGAAAAAGTCCTAGCTGGACGCACGCCATGGATGAGGAGATGAAGGCAATTGAGAGCAATGGCACGTGGACTTTGGTAACCCGACCTCCAAACCAAAAGACGATAGGTTTGAAGTGGGTTTACAAGTTAAAGAAGGACACGGAGGGTGCCATTGTGAAGTACAAGGCAAGACTCGTTGCAAAGGGCTACGTTCAACGTCAAGGAGTTGACTATGATGAGGTGTTTGCACCGGTTGCTCGAATCGAGACGGTGAGAGTGCTCCTAGCTTTGGCAGCACAAGAGGATTGGAAGGTTCATCATATGGATGTTAAATCCGCTTTCCTCAACGGCGATCTCACAGAAGAAGTGTACGTGGAACAACCCCTCGGCTACGAGAAGAAAGGCGAAGAAGGGAAAGTTTACAAGCTCAAGAAGGCACTTTACGGGTTGAAGCAAGCGCCAAGAGCTTGGAACTCAAAGTTAGACCGAAGTCTGGTCTCGCTCGGGTTCAAGAGATGTCCCCTCGAGCACGCAGTCTATACAAAGAACTCCAAAGGCTCAAACCTGCTAGTTGGAGTTTATGTCGACGATCTGATTATCACCGGAGATAGCGTACAAGAAATTGAACGTTTCAAGGCGCAAATGAAGAACAAGTTTAGCATGAGTGATCTGGGATTACTCAGCTATTACTTGGGCATCGAAGTGAAGCAAAGCTCCGGAGAGATTTCCCTATGTCAATCGGCTTACGCGGTCAAGTTATTGGACAAGTGTGGCATGTCAGATTGCTACGCGACACAAGTTCCAATGGACCAACGTCACAAGTTGAGCAAGCGTAGCTCAAATCCGCCGGTGGACACCACAATGTATCGAAGCGTTGTGGGCAGCCTAAGATATTTGGTGCATACCCGACCTGACTTGGCTTATTCAGTCGGGATAGTGAGTCGTTTCATGGAGAATCCGACAACCGAGCACATGAGCGCGGTCAATCAAATCTTGCGCTATGTGAAAGGCACCATTAATCTTGGTTGCACGTACAGAAAGGAAAAGGAAGGATTGATCCTTCGTGGATATTCAGATAGCGACATGGCAGGTGATGTTGATGACCGAAAGAGCACAACGGGCATGGTTTTCTACCTTGGCCCGAATCCGATTAGCTGGAATTCTCAGAAGCAAAAGGTGGTGGCACTGTCTTCATGCGAGGCAGAATACATAGCGGCAAGCACGGCGGCTTGTCAAGCAGTGTGGCTGAGAAGACTCCTAGCTATTCTTGCAAAGCGGGAGGTGCAGAAGGTGTCACTGAAGATCGATAACCAAGCTGCAATCTCGTTGTGCAAAAATCCGGTTCATCACGAAAGGAGCAAGCACATAGATACCCGGTTCCACCATATCCGGGAGTGCATTGAAGAAGGGTTGATCGAGGTTCAACATGTGAACACGAAAGACCAACTTGCCGATATTTTCACCAAGTCCCTCGGTCGACAGAAGTTCATCGAGATGAGGAGGAAAGTCGGAGTGCAAGAAGTGAAGTCAAGCAACAAGATTAAGGAGGTGAATGTAGATGTTAATCATGTTGCTCATGTAGGATTAGGAAAGAAAGCCAAACCGAGTCCTAGTAGTATTAGGATTCCTAGTCCTAGTCTATTTCCATAGTCCCTTGTGGACGTGTATAAAAGACACCCTAGGGGTGTTGATTGTAACACCAGAAAAACGATAAGCAATACAAAGCAAAGGCTCGACACGGGCCTTTAGCCATCAAATCCATCGATCAGTTTTATTCGTGTCGCTAGTTACGCAAGTTCCGTCAAGTAGCCGGCCGAAGCAAGAATCACGTAGGCACGCCTGTACAGCTGCATACGCACGTTGAAAAGCCAACATCCACCAACGACAATCAATGGAGTTCCTCTCGTCCTGGAGTTTCTCCCCAAATGAGACCGCCATATCGTCCCGGGGGAGACTTTACATGCTGCACAAGCTCACGGTTACCGGTGAAGTGCGGATCTTCAAGGTCGACCCGCCTCATGAGATGTATGGGTTCACCTCGATACCGTCTTCGTTTCCGCCACTCAAGGTTATCCTCCTATGGGCGAATCAGATCGGCCACCCTTTCGGGTTAGTGGAATGCGACTCGGAGATCCTGCTCGTGGCTGGCATAAAAGTCTATAGAGTAGATGATCTTATCCTAGGAAAAATTGTCCCGCTAACAAGCATCGGGGAAAACGCTCTCTTGATGGGTCAGGGTGGCATCGGAAGGAACCTCAGTGTCAGTGTCAATGTCAAGGCTATGCCTACCATTAGGGGTGACACTATCATACGTCCTAACCCCCTAGGTGACGAATCGCTTGGACAATATCACCTCGACACCGGCACTTGGTCAACAAGGGAGGAGCGATGCATCAAATATGATGATGGCCATAGGTTGTGTACTTGCAGCACCGTTCACCTCATTAACCACATGTATGGTATCTGCCATTGTTCTGTTAACTGGCGAGCTGTTCTTTTCCACTCCTGATTTACTTGGCCATTTAGTTAACCGTAAAAAAGTGCAACTTATATTTCCTTCGTTCCTAAATATAAGTCTTTCTACACCTAGTGAAATATCTTAAACGACTTGTATTTAGGTACCAGGCCGAAAGAGCCTATGGTATATGTTTGTATCATGCAGGAACCCAGGCCGAAAGAGTTGGTAGCTAGTGCCAGGCCGAGGGAGATTGTGTTAGTTTGGTGCTACTTGCTTTCTCTTTCATGGGAAGATTATATTCACTTAATTCGACAATTATATGCATATGGCCAGGCTTTTCTGTACATGTAAGATGTAGGAAGGAAAATATATACTTCCTCCGTCCTAAATGTAAGTATTTTTAAAAATTCTACTATAGACTGCAGACGAACAAAATGAGTGAATTTACACTTTAAACTATGTCTATATATATTTGTATATAGTGTATACTTATACTAACATCTTTAAAAAAAACTTATATTTAAGAACGAAGGAAGTATTAATTGATCTTGGTTATTATATCATATACACACACGAGATGAATGAACCGATTACCCCTGGCCCCTATCAATTGTTATTCATATATGTAAGCTGCAGAGGGTGTAATGAAACTCATCTTTGCCAAGTTTTTTCCGGAGTTTACTTACTTTTTTAGGTGAAGGAGATTGGTGAGTTTCTTGCCCTTGGGGGAAATGTGAGCAGGTTTTTAATCTAGCGGAGGAGCGAAAGATTAATCTTGAGGGAACTCAGCCTCTCTTTTCAACCGGGTGAATCAGAGGTTTCCCACTAAGGGCCTCTTTGATTCGTGGAATTTTAAAAACGTGGGAATAGAAAAAATATACAGTTGGAGTGGCATGTCCATTTAAAGTTTGAACCCTACGAGATTAGTAATGAGTGTTTGATATCACAGAAAAAACAAACAAATAAAAAAAAGTTTAAAGTGGATGTTAGATCTGGTATGAAATATAGTAGAAAAGATTCCACTAAAAAAATTCTATGGGATCCAATCCAATGAATCAAAGGACCAACAAACATTAGGTCTTTTTTTTTTCCATACGCCGGTCGTCACATTTATTTATTCATTCCCTGCAAAAAATTAAAAATCATGATTCATATGTACCGCCGGCCATCCACATGCTTGCTTTGTTCTGCGCTGGCGGCTGTTTGCACCCTGCACCACACTACGTACACCTGCACCTCCCTCCTCCAAAATGCTGCAGATGCAGAGTCGAGAGACTAACATTTTAATTAAATGCTGCCAAGCTTAATGAGAAAAACACTCGAATCATGTTATTTCCGGATGGATATCCCCTCGTGCATGTCATGTTCGGTTCAGAGTACCTTACACTTATAACATACTTAAACGTTATCTTAGACTATGTTACTACCTTCATAACGATAACATGTAGTGGCATACAAAGCTTTATTTATTAGGTTATAGACTCATTTTATCTTTATATATACTCCCTCCTTTCCTAAATATAAGTCTTTTAAACGATTTCACTAGGTGTCTACATACGAAGCAAAATGATTAAATGTACACTCTAAAATATGTCTATATACATCCGTATATAGTCTATTAATGAAACCTCTAGAAAGACTTATATTTAGGAACAGAGGGAGTATTATGTTATTCATAGAATGAATAACTAGCTGAGTTACTCAATTTACCTCTTTCCTCGTTAACTCATTGTCACATAGACAAATTTGCTGACTTGAACCCTATGTTACTCTTGATACAGCTCTACTCTTGAAGTTACCCCCACTATGGTCAGTCTCAAATATAACAGCACTATGCAATGTATAAAGACGTTTTTTGTGTTCAAATTGAACTACAAAAATGTCTTATAGTTAGAAACAGAGGGCAGTGATTTTTTAGGCCAGTTCTATTAGCGGGATTCATATGACTCATTCAGCAAAAACGTCCAAGAATTCGTTGCCTAGACCCTCCAAAGAAATTATAGGCTCCATTCTTCCCCAAAAACAAAACAACGGCCTTGCCATGTAAACTGCATATCAGATGTAAATATAATCGACACAATATCCTTATGACAGTCAAAATTTCCAGGCACCAATTGCAAAGAAGCAAAACTCGAGCCCCCATTACTTCCAGGCCTTCCGTCCCCTGAACTGCTTTCCTGAGTGCTTCGCTTTGGTCTTCTTCTCCTGGCGAGAACGCGCTGCCTTTGCTCTCTTTGCCGCCAGAGGCATCCTCTTCTGGTGCTGTTTCTGCTTATTGCTCGAGCCACCCGTCTGACAGACACCAAAAAGAAAGTTATCAGACAAGGAACAGAAGATCAAACAATTTCCCAGAAGAGAAAGCTAAGACATCAATAACGTATCTGAAATGGCACGAGATCACATTTTCACAATCCACGAACATGTGGCCCAGGGTAACATATAAGGAAATAAGGTTCTCGGGTTACCTTTTTCTGCTTAATAGCTGCTCTTGCTTGGTATTTTCCTCTGTCCTCCCTTCCAGCTTTCACCATCTCTAATCTCTCTTCCTTGGTCATCTTCCTCTTGACGTGAGCCTGCATAAATAGTTCATATAGGTCAAGCGTATGTGCTTTTGCTCGTGCGGTGGGTGGGGAAGGATAAAATGTATGTGATTTTGTGTGCGGGGAGCGAGAGGATACCGCAAGCTGTGATGGATCAACCCGCTTCAAGCTAAGCTCATCAGTAGAAGGAAGTTTGAAGGTCACTGATCTTGTGTCACCCTTGCTCAGTCCATGTTGAACCAAAGCCAGCTTGGCTGCTTTCTTTGCCTGAAATTCATATACACTTTCAGTAAAATGTTCGCTTAACAGCAATTCTAGTTTCGAACAAGGGTAAGTACTATTCAGCTTGAACCACAATGGATGTTTAACACAAGTGGAGTACCTTGAGCTCTTTTATGCGCTTAAAATCATCATCGCCAAAAATTCTGCCTGCTTCATCTGTTGAAGCTTCAGCCTTCTTGGCTCCTGCTAACTTCTTCAGAGCTCGAAGGCTTGCATCTGCCGCATCAAGTTGTCCAATATAATCACTCAACTTCCTCTTCTGGACATTGGAACCACTGCCCTTTGATTTATCCTCCTCATCACTGTCTTCAACCTCCTGGTCCGAGTCTTCATTCTCTGAATCATCATTGAGCTCCTCGGCGTCATCCTCATCAGATACATCAGTGTCACCATCCATGTCAGAGTCGTCATCTAGTTCATCCATATCTTCATCACTATCATCCTCGTCTAGTTCGTCTGCATCATCTTGTTCCCCAGATACTTCCTCTTCCCCTTCATTAGCTGCATCGGCATCAAGCTTGTTTGATAAACCCTCCAAACTTTGTAGGGTACCACTCGCAGATGGCAACACTTCCTCATCATCGGAATCAAAAGCATCAGACTCATCATCTGAACCCCCTTCTAATGACATCTCTTCATCTAGCAACTCAGCTCCAGGCACATCACTAGCGATAGTGGTTTCTCCAAATGCTTTTGGCCGAGCAGTTGGATCAATAGGACGGCCACGATCTTTCTTGACTAACAATGAAGGACAGATCTGTATTCAGAACAAAAGTAGGTTTAGCTAAGTGATACAAAACTGTAAATGACAAAACAGACACAGAATCTGCGAGAACATATCTGACCTCCCTGAATAATGTGATAAGTGAGCGAGCGGCAATAGAAACAGCTTTCTCGTGGGACTTCTTATATAAAACAAGGTCTTGGAGTAGATCCTCATTCATCATCTGCAGATTTAGAGAAAGAACCAAGGGAACTTAGGTGAGTAAGCGAACCAAGATTATCTTCCTGTGCATTTTAGAATCCATAGAGCACCCAAGGACACAAGGTATGCAAGACTGCATGTGTATTTTACATGCATAAAAAGAACAGCATCAATGAAACTTGCCAAACTTAAGATCGACGATAATGGTAGAATAGTAAAAAAGAAAGGGCAGCCCGGTGCATGTAGCTCCCGCTTGCGCAGGGTCCGGGGAAGGGTCCGACCACTTTGGGTCTATTGTACGCAGCCAAATGTACGCCCAAAATAAACTAAGTGTGGTCAAATATGGCCAAATGTATGCATCTTAGTTATGCCTAAAAGTTGTAGTTACACCACTATCACAATCTTTTCAGTCTACCATCCACGAGTCTACAACCAAAATTTATGATTTAATTACCACAATGGTATAATCATACGTGTCCCCTCAGCTTGAGCCCTGAGGATTCAAAGGTACAAGGTAGGAAAAATATGCAACATGACCAGGATAATGATTCTAGGTCAGTGATTTAAGGTAGCTGCAAACCATGTAAATGTACTAATTGAGATGTCAGAGAAGAGCAAGTTAAGTACCAATGGAATTCGCATGCAGATCTCTCTCACAACATTCAGGCCAACAGCAATAGCCTGAAAGGAGTGAATTAGTTACACATATGCTCATATTAGCCAGGAAAACACACATTCCAAAAGATGAATAAGCGAGTCATGCAAACCTCCGGACGGGAACGATCGTGCACAAATTGATTTACTATCTGCTTGAACAGCGGTTCAACAGCATCAGGAGGCACCTGCAATCGATACAAATTAATTCCATTGTATTTTAAATATATCTAGAGAAGCGACATCATTGGCTACAAATACAGGAGAAAAGTAGTGTCTAACCATCTCATGGCAAGCCTGTACTGCTGCAGCAAGTAGAGTGGTCACATCTCGTTGATGAGGCTGCATTGCATAAGGATGAAAAAGATTATGACCATATCAGCATAGAATAAAACTAGTAATTTTTCAAAGGCTGATGCAAGCTAGGCATACTCTCAGTTAAGTAACATACTTGAACATATCTTTGAAGGTATGGATAGAAGTTCAACAAAACCAAGTGATGCAGCCCAATAGTCCTTGCTATGACCTTCAACATCATCATCCTTACCTGCACATGCAATGGTTTCCCTTTATACTGTATGGTTCGTGTTTACTAAAAAAAAGTAGCAGAAACATACGCTACAGAAGAGCATGCAATCGCATACTAAATGTGGAAAAGGATGATATGATAGCGAGCATATCAAGTCAGAACAAGCCAAATAATCAGAAGAACGGGATCTAAAGATCTTAACCATTGGACGAAAATTAGCTCACACCAGCCACCTAAAGCAACTTGTTTTTGGTTTCAGTCTTTCAGATAACACTTCTAATAATTACACCCATGTAGACCACCCTTTAACCGCCTAGTGAGCTGACCAACCGATCTTGCCGTACACAATTCAATAATTGAGATTTAAGTCTGTATTCTCCTACTTTGAGGGTTATTCTTACTCGTGTAACACAAGAAATATTAGAATCTGCATCAGTGAACTTTGAAAGATTGGTCATCAACATAAGAAATTACAGGCATCTATGACACCAAAATGATATAATACGTTCATCATGAAATATGAGTAAACATATTTGCATAGTAGATAATGGTCACTGTGTAACCGAGGAAATCGTGTAAACCTAAAAAAGGACAGTAACAGCATGAAGGAATAATAGATATAGGAATAATAAGACCAACCTCAAATCGTTCATTGCATTTCTGTAGCCGAGAGAAGAGTTTCTCTGCAAAACCCTGTAAGAGCCCCAAAAGGAGTTTCAGCATAATAGAATATTATCTCATCAACAGCAAGAAGTGGATGTGGATGTGGCATCTCATATTATGGTGACAATGACAACAGCTTGAAAATTCATGATGTTACTGTACCTGGGGATCCTTTAAATATGTAAGTGGCGAATAGTAATTGGAGCCAGTCTCCTCATTGGATTTACGTTGTTGCCTTTTCATACTACGAACTACACGCTCCAATTTAGCTTTCTTCTTTTTCTTACTAGCAGAGGTACCCTTGTGATTTGCCTGCAAAAAAATATCAAGAAAAGACACAATGCATCAGAAGAGACAAATGAAACCATATGATCTAAAATACTACCAATAGAGAGCCAATATGCAGAAACATCCAAATCACCTTGTAAACATCCTCTTTACTAAGTATAATATTTGGGTTTTGAATTGCTTCATCTTCACTGCTGGCATCACTATCGTCCTCTTGCTCAACATTTTCATACCCAATGAGCAATGAAATAGCAGATGTCATAAGCCTGCATGTAGAATACACTTGTTTAGAGGGAAGCAACCAACAGCAGACACCTACATTTCCTTGCAAAAATGCACCTCGAAGAAGGATGGAAACAAGCATCGCATATAGCATTTGCTGTGCGGTCATCAAACCAGACCCTTCGACGGTGAAGATCGCATAGGATAGTAAAAGCCCTCTTTGCTCTCGACTCTTCCTCGCCCTGAGAAACAGGATATAATCAGATAAGGTGGAAAATGGTCTCAAGTGTATGCTTACCAGCTACAATGTCAAGCACAATAATTCTTATCAAACCAAGTGTAAGATGTTGCAAACCTGTACTAATTTAAAAAGGATGCCTTGCAGTTTACGATTCTTGGCTTCATTCTTGTGCTTCTGATTCATCCTTCTGATGCTGTGTACAATATGTGAAAATGCAAGCTTTTTTACTGCTCGATCTCCAATGACTTGAAGCTCCATAAATAACTCCATGGTGTCTTCCAGATCAACAATCTAAACATTTAATTAACAAAAGATTACAATGATATAAGGTTGCAAAACTGAACTCTACAGGGCAAAGAAAAAAAACTCTAGGTTCGGTAATAATCCATTCTCTAATCCTCCTCCATTACCAAATAAAAAGCGCCTCGCTCCACTGCGACCCAGAGGGCCTTAAATGTTAAACATGACAGCCAGACAATCACGGACTCCAGGTCCAGTTACACTTCCTAATGGGGCTGATAGAACATCAAATTTGAAAGGAAGAAAACCAAGACCATATACTCGGGGAACAGTGCTGATTACAGTTCTGGTCTAAGTTCAAAACTTTCCATTCAGCTGATTTATCCTAGGCTTCAGCCATTGCACTATAGTAGTATCGGTATGAATGAATTCCTGGACGATGATTTATCATAGTATCATAGGTATATCTGGCCATCTCTTGGGCCGGGCCGGGCTTCAGGCCAGGCTTCGGGCCGGGCCAGAGCAAGCCCGACGTAGAAAACCTGGGCCCGAGCCCGGCCCGGACGTCGGGCCTAGATTTCAGGCCCAGGTCCGGCCCATCACTGCTAATTTTCGTTGGGCTTCGGGCCTCGGGCCGGGCCCCTTCCTTAAAACGCAAAAACAGCAAGCCCAGGCCCGGCCCGAAATACTCTTCGGGCTCAAAATTCAGGCCCGAGCCCAGCCCATGGGCAAGGTCGTGCCGGGCCAGGTCGGGCTTTTTTGGGCCGACCGGGCCGGGCTGCGCATCGCCAGATATAATCCTAGGTTTCGAGTTTCTAATTCCCTATAGTATGTTTGAATCATGGATAATGAGTCCAAGGACTAGTCAAAACTAGTCTATGAAGCTCAACTCCAGGGCCGACTACACCTCAGTGTTGACTAGTCTATGTGTCGCAACTTCAATGTCCACTAGTGTTGATTAGTCACGCTTAGTCTATGAGTCTCAATCTCGGCACGACTCGTCGACTCGTAAACCTTGGTATGAATTGGCTGATCTATGGTATATTGACAATAAGATAATTGTGGTTAATATAGCCTGTGTTGCTGTTATCTGGAGCTTATAGACGATGTGAAATGATATTTGTTTCCAGGATACTGTGGATAAGTATTCGAAATCTGCTGGGACGTGTGAGCGCCATGCTTCATCAATTGAAAATCTTGTGCATGGATGATCAGTCTGTGCTACTGCAGAGATGTCTCTTACTCCTGGATCGGCAAAGAAGAGAACTCCTGAGAATTGACTGGAGATGAAGAATCTGGCGGGCAAGAGGAAAGTGCAGAGAGGCATTGGCTTGGATGTACAAACGCTGTAATAAGTTTAGCCTAACTTCGATTTTCTTTCCTGCTCTGCTGGAACTTTGCTCCCTCCTTCCACAACCTGATGTGGCCCATGTGTGGGGGTTGGGGTTTCTCTGGCCTGGTAACTTCGGCTTGAGCCCGAGTGCTGTGAACAGTGTAGTTTTTGGCTTCGTTGCCTCGTTTTAATGAAATGAGGCAGGGAAACCCATTTTAATCAACAAAAATAAATGAATTCCTGGACAATGCAAAGCCCATCAGTCTAATTTGCTGCTATCCTAATGTAACCAACAGGCCCAAATCCTCTAAGTGGTTATCAGAAGCAAAGAATAGTACTCCCTCCGTTCCTAAATATAAGTCTTTCTAGAGGTTTTACTAATGGACTACATACGGATGTATATAGACATATTTTAGAGTGTAGATTCAATCATTTTGCTCCGTATGTAGACCACTAGTAAAATCGCTTAAAAGACTTATACTCCCTCCGTTTTTAAATATAAAACCTTTTAGAGATTGCACTACAAACTACATACGGATGTATATAGACATATTTTAGAGTATACATTCATTCATTTTGCTCTGTATATAGTCTCCTAGTGAAATCTCTAAAAGGTCTTATATTTTGAAACGGAGGGAGTATTTAGGAACGGAGGGAGTACATCCGAAACAACAAAACTGAAACAGAACATTTTCCCAATGTACTAGCAGAAAAATCATCTCAACTAAACTTCGACCACGACAAACAGACCCCACTTCAATGAATTTGAACAACAATTCGTACCAATATCTCAGCATCCCTTCTAACCCACCAATACCAGATAAGTTTCCATCTGAAGGCAGCTAATGGATAGAACAGGACCTCACCTTCCGATTGACGAGCAGTATGAGCGCCTGCACGAGGTGCACCCGGAGTCCCGACGGCAGAGCGCGGGCGTTGGTGTCGAGCAGGCCCCCGATCTGGTCGGGCAGGTCGGCGAGGTCGTTGGGGTAGAAGGGCGCAACGTGGGCGAGGAAGAGCGCGAGGTCCCCGAGCTCCTTGGCCGTCTCCCCGCCGCCGCCGCCGCCCGAGGAAGACGAGGACAGCGCCGACTGCTGCCGGAAGAGGAACACCGAGGACTCGAAGTGGCGCTGCAGCTGGCGGAGCTCCGTCTCGTACCCCTCCGGGTCGCGCTTCATCTTGGCCTGCAGCGCCGGGAGGCTGTGCCGCTCGCCCGCGCCGCCCGTGGCCGACGCGGACGCCGCCTCCGGCGTGTAGGCGGGGGCGTGCTGGCGCATCGCCGCGGGAGGGGGGAGGAGTTCGGGCTGCCGCCGCCGGGGATGATCGCTCTAAAACCCTAGTGGGACGGAGGGAGGGAGGGGTGTATGAGGCGGTAGTTGGGCTTGGGCCTTCGGGTGCTTACTTTGTCCAGTACTGCGATGGTTTGCTGGGCCATTCATAAAAAAAATCAAGAGAGCCATGTCTCTACTATCACCCGCTAGCAGTTCCATCGATTTTTTCCATCCCTCCATAAACCAATCCAATTTCCATCCCTTCATAAACCAATCCGGTTCAGAGGGGAAAAACACCCTCTACCTCCCCACCTCGGTTCAACCACGCTCGATCACACCTCGTCTTACCCAACCCCGGAAAAAAAAAGCGCACAAAAAAATCCCACCTTCGAGGCGAGCGAAAAACCGAAACGACCCGCACACCCTCCACTTTCCCCGTCGGTCTCCATCCCCAGATCTCTCTCCCTGAACAGAAACCTCCCCACCCCTTCCCTCGCGACCACCCCCGATGCCTCCTTCTTCATCGAAGGATGCCCTCTTCCCCGAGACCCGGCGGCGCACGGACAAGCAGGGTCGGCGCCTCGAGGTCTACAACGAGGTGCTCGCCTGCCTCCACGCCGCCGAGGGCGCCGAGATCTCGCCGACTTTCCAGGACGCGCTCTGGGCGCACTTCCACCGCCTCCCCGCCCGGTGAGCCCTCTCCCCCGCCACCCTATCGGCACTGCCGGTCTCCGCATGTTGTCCTGTTGACGTCGTCCGCCGTGCGCGCGACGTCTGTTCTATGCAGGTACGTGCTGGATGTGAACACAGAGAGGGCGGAGGACGTGGTCACCCACCAGCGCCTGCTCGAGGAGGCGCGCGACCCGCAGCGCCGGCCAGCTCTGTCGGTGCGCGTCGTCGAGGTAACGTCTTTCCGACACAACGCTGAATCTTGCAAAGTTAAACGCTGAATTTGTGTGGGCTTATGTCATGAATCTTTTGACAAATTCAATGTTCATACGTTGTGTTTGCGTGTCATTGAGCACGTCTCTGTCCATGATTTTCCTAACAGACAGTTGCTGTGTTTCGTGCTTGATCTTCAGGTGTCCAGGATTATTGATGATATAGACGATTCCTTTGATCCTGAGGTGGAGACGCTTGCTTCCAATAACTTGCCTAGCCAAATGTACGTACAACTTCTGAATATTTGTCACACACTTCCTTATCTGCTCATGTATGCTAATTGTGCCCTGATTTGCGCAAATATTCTTTAGGGTTCACCCTCCTCCTGCATTCAGCTCCTCCTCCAATCTAGAGGCGCCAGCTCTCGAAGCAAATGAATCTGATGTTGGTAGCACCAATAACGACGATGATAACAGCGTTCATCTCGTCTCCAGGTATACAATTTCTTTTCCAGTTCAGGTGCTTCCTTGCTTTTTTATTACAATATTTCTTACAGTAATATGATTCTGTTTCACAATGTTGCTATTCCGTTTAAAGAGGTTAGCCATAATATAACATGCTTCCGAGCTTTTATTTGTCAAACCATAGTAAGTGGTATTTGGTGCCGCTTTGCAGTTGTAGAAGTAGAAACACACCCCCACAATCTAAATAATTAGTGTTTAGTTGCAAATCTATTCCTAAATTTATACTCCCTCTGTTCCATAATATAAGAGCGTTTTTTGTATTAGTATAGTGTTAAAAACGCCCTTATATTACGGGACGGAGGGAGTATAAGACATTTGCTTTAGATCACTTCCTTGCTGTCCTCGAACGATGTTGTGAATTTGTTTGGAGGAATAAATTGGTGCCTTTATATTTTTATATGTAGTTGATTAGTTATCTCTATGTTTTGAATATTGCAGGCCAATGCAGGACTGCATGAGATAGCATTTGCATCAACTGATAAGCCAAAACTACTTAGTCAGGTAAACAAACGTACCAGGACAAGGCATAATCCCCATCTAAGTAGGCCTCTCCTGCCATGACATTGCAATTTTATTTACAGAGTCGGTCAACCTGCTCTTAGCACAACAAATGAAATTTAGTATATGCAGAAGCTGGCAAGTGGTCAGTAAGAAATGAAACAGAAAAATAAATAAATAGAAGAAGAATTTAAATAAAATAAAATATAAGAAACAAGCTATCAAGATGCATTGACAGCAGAAATCTACAGGCTTTTATTGAAATCGCCTTTTCTCTAACATGCATCAAAATGAATGTCATTGTACTGAAATCACTTGAACTTTACTGTCAAGGATTTTCAGACCATGTCCTCTACTCAGCATCTGGTTGGATTCTTATACTCACACTTATAATTTACAGGTCACTTGTTTGCTTGGTGAGCTCGGTCTTGACATCCAAGAAGCACACGCATTGTCAACAATGGATGGCTACTCACTCGAATTATTCGTGGTCACTGGTTGGCGTCTTATGGTATGCAATAGCTAACTGATTCTAGCACATTAGAGCGCGTCCTTTTCCTTACTACTATTTTAGTATTTTTTGTGTTGATATATTCTCTTTTACTGCCATTCATAGGGTACTAAACAGCTGCAAGAAAAGATGATTGAGAAATTTCGCAGTGTTGAGGTATAGGCTTCTGTTTGACCTTCTTTTGTGAAGTTTAGTTTCACTAAATTTGCTAACTTTACCTGAATAATACAAAATGCAATCTCCTAAGTGTTCTCGTTTGATGACACAAAAGAAATGTTTGTGCAGACATGCATTGTGTTTTTCTCAGATAACACGCATATGTTATGTAATACGGAGTACTAAATTGGGTTGTGTGTGTAGACACAAGCTTGTACAGTATCAAGCGCATCATCACCTTCATTGAAAGGCCTGCAAGGTGGAGAGAGTAGGCCCACATCTACCAGTGTGGAAATATCATCGGATGGAGCAGATGTTTGGGAAATAGACCTGAAGCTGCTCAAGTTTGGGAACAAGGTTGCATCTGGATCAAACGACGACCTGTAAGTTCCTGTTTGTTTAGTGAAAACAGTTAAAACTTGCAAAACCTGGCAGAATGTCATTTTATTCTTTGGTTTATTAGGTACCGTGGATCATACTACATCCAAGATGTGGCCATTAATGTAGTGAGACCTGAGTGCATCAGTGCAGATATGTACCGAAAGTGTACAATATGAGGTTAGCTTAAAATATTAGTCTCCATATACATGAGTCATCTCTCATTTGTTTCCCCTGTATTCAAATGTCTGACTGAGTTACTGGCAATCATACCTATGCCAATATAGAGTGATAGACTTTGTGCTTAATCCATGCTCGCATAAAGGTTCGTCACAGGAATGTTGTGCAGTTTATCTGTGCATGTACAAGAGAGCCCAACTTATATATTATAACAGGTAGATTATAATGGGATTAATGCAGATGCTGCTAATGGTGTTTGACACTTTTTCTCCCTTTTGGTATATTCTAGATTTCATGTCGGGAGGGAGTGTATACGATTACATCCATAAATCGCCGACAGAGGAAGGCGAGGTCGTGGTTCCAACGCGTGGCAAATCGGCTCTGCTGATTCACGGTTGTCGACTTCCTTGTTTGCGTCTGGCTGTGGGCACGGCGCACCTTGCGGCAAGCAAGAACCGGCCCGTGTGCATGGGCAACGCAACGACGCAAGCGTCGCGCTTTGGGGCAGCGCAGCGGGAGGAGGGAGGACCCCTCCATGTGGCTGTCGCCGTTGTCGTGCTCGGTCGGGAGGAGGAGGTCGCTTATGGGCAGGTATATGTTATAAACTTAATTTGTCTTATTTATAATGGAAAACTCTGCTTCAACCTTTTATTTGTTTGCAGACTGGAAGTGGAAAGACACACACAATGCTTGGTGAAATCAGTGAGTTGGGAGTGAAGCTTGGTTCACAATGTGACATGGCACCACGTATTTTTCAGTTCTTGATCGCGAGAATCAAAGCGGTATTTTTTTTAAATCTGTTGATAACAAAAGACTTGTTGCTGAGCATAGGGTAATGTGTCTTATAATGCTATGGTTTCTAAATCTGCTATGTGCGAATCCTAAAATTGCAGGAAGAAGAGAGCAGGAGGGATGAGAATCTTAAGGACAACTGCAAGTGTTCTTTCGTGGAGATCTACAATGAACAAATTACAGATCTTCTTGACCCGTCATCCACAAATCTTCAAGTATGCTTTCTTGCTGTTACTTTAAGTGAATATGACTTACTAGGGTGATGCCGTCATTCATTACTTGTACTACACATGAAACCTAATGTGCAGCTCCGTGAAGATACGCGGGTTGATGTCTATGTTGAAAATTTGACTAAACGCGAAGTTACATGTGTCAGTGACATCATAACACTTTTGATGCAGGTAAATATATTTGTTCTAGGAATTTTTTTCTTGCAAGTATCCTATGGTGATTTTCAGTGTATTTAACTAAATGCATATGCCTGAAACCTACTGCAGGGTTTAGTGAATAGGAAAGTGTCTATGACACACTGGAACCTTTTTATCTTTTTAGTTTCTAGCACCACCTAGCGCATCTGCTATAGTGTCGCTTTCGTCGTTATTTGGTATTACTATGGAACTGCACTTGGTTTCTTCCAACCATAAGCATGCTTTAACAGTCGCACTTGAGTACTCTATATGATTGTGCCGATGAGCTCATCAGATTCTAACCGATGAATTTGTGTCCAAGGAATGCTAGAAAGAAAGAGAACCATGTCTAATGTCACCATCTGGCTTGAGTATTCGCGGGTTTCCACCTCGTCGTTGTGGTGCCCTGCATATGAGCGAAAGCGATTGGTGGGGGACATTTCAGCCCGCGCTTTTCCCCACCAAAGCATATTTCGCGAATATGCTGTTTTACGGGTCCGTTTGGGGGTCTGCATCTGTGCCAGCCCGGGCCAGCCCGTAAAAGCTGTTTTACGCGAACTGGAAACATGTTTTGCGGGCCGGACGAATGCGGGGTCTGCTAGAGTTGCTCTAACAGCACATGCACATAAACCACTATGTTCTGCTGACATGCGTCTGGGCTGTTGAGTACAGTCTTGGGAGTAAGGAAGCAGAGATACTTCTTCAATCACAAAATTTATGTTGTTCTGAGAATTACCATGACAAGCAAGCACCGAATCTTTCTTCGCTATCTATAAAATCTATTGCAGCGGTACATGGCTTCTGAAGTGCCGAGTAACAGCGATCATGCTGATCGTACTACATGCTTTTGGAAAGCTAGAGCATGAGAAGGTAGAACCATCAACTCAAAGTGGCGTGCAAGCATAGTAGCCAGGTAACTCATGGGCGGAACAAAGCGGGAGTAACCAGCCAAATTTTCTGTGTAGAAACATGCCACCTTCACTACAGGAATCACCTTCTTTGCCGTCTGCCATCACAGACGGCAAAGATTGTCACGGCCGGCAAAATTTCTGCGTCAGCCTACGACGACATAGGACCTTCTTTGCCGTCTGCCCCCCCCCCCCAGAGCGGACGGCAAAGCTCTTTGCCGTCAGCTTTCCTTAGGAGCAGTCGGCAAAGCGCTTGAGACGGCAGCCGATAGGCGTTGCCTCCGTTAGGGGTTAACGGAGCCTTTGCCGTCTGCCTTCTCCTCCATCTTTGTCGTCTGCCTCCCCGCCCATCTTTGCCGTCTGCCTTCTCCTCCCCTCCCCTCCCCCTCCATCATTGCCGTCTGCCTCCCCGCCCATCTTTGCCATCTGCCGTGTCCTCCCCTCCCCCTCTTTCCACTCTTTGTCGTCTGCCTCCTCCTCCTCCCCCCTCCTCTGTGCCCTCTTCTTTGTCGTCTGCCCCCCAGGAAGCACACGGCAAAGAGACTATATGGCCAGCTGCTACTGCCCAGGTTGCACAGCTGGGCGCCACGTGGCACCTTTGCCGTCGGTCAGCTGACGGCAAAGGCCTTTGCCATCAGCTGGCAGACGGCAAAGAGCCTATATTGTCACATTTTTATTTATTTTTTCTATTTCACACCACATATACATATAATTCATAGCACATATATCATAAATAGGTCACAACACATATATGATATACATATAAAGCTCATCAATGCCATTTGTTCATCAACGTACATCCCATATATCAAAAGAACCAACACATACAAAGTTTCATCCATATATACATACATATAGTTGCACATATATTGTTCATCCATATATACATATACATATAGTTCCACATTGTTCATCAACTCAAATAAAAACGAAAACTAAAGCACTCCAACGCGAGTTTCCATGCATGTAGTACATCCAATCTGCAAAATGGGAATAAGAAAGTCAGAAGAAGAAGAACAACAACATATATATGACAAATAAGCTAAATTGAAGAAGAGAGAGAAGAAGCAAGAAGAGAACAATGAGAAGAAAAACAAGAAGGAGGAGGAGGAGGAGGGGAAGGGGAAGGAGAAGGAGAAGGAGGAGGAGGAGGAGAAGAAGAAAAAGAAGAGAAGAGGAAGGAGAAGGAGGAGAAGAAGGAGAGAAGAAGAAGGAGGGCCCCTTCACCTTCTTCTCCTCCTTCTCCTTCTTCTTCTCTTCTTCTCCTCCTCCTTCTTCTTCTTCTCCTTCTCATTCTCTTCTTCTTCTCTTCTTCTTCTTCTTCTTCTTCCTTCTCCTTATTTTTGAGCTAAATGGGCTAATTATGTCATTTTAGAGGAAACAAGCTAAGTATATAATATTCATGAGCTAACCAAGGTTCTTATGCCATTTTGAGCTTATTATGGTATTTTGGAGCTAAATGGGCTAATTATGTCATTGTTGGGTTAATTAAAGCAAGGATAATATGAAAGAGGAGGAGGAGGAGAAGAAGAAGAAATCAAGAAGAAGGAGGAGAAGGAGGAGGAGGAGAAGGACTAGAAGGTCCTTGGCCTCCTCCTCCTCCTCCTCCTCCTCCTCCTCCTCCTCCTTCTTCTCTTCTTCTTCTTCTCTTCTTCTTCTTCTTTTATCTTTTCATTTTGCCTATTTATTCTCCTCTTCTCCTCTTGTTGGAGCTAAATTACCTAATTATGTCTTTTTTGAGCTAAATGTTCCAATTATGTCATTTTAGAGGAAAACAAGCTAAGTATATAATATTTCATGAGCTAACCAAGGTTCTTGTGCCATTTTGAGCTTATTATGGTATTTTGGAGCTAAATGGGCTAATTATGTCATTGTTGGGTTAATTAAAGCAAGGATAATATGAAAGAGGAGAAGAAAGAGGAGGAGGAGGAGAAGAAGAAGAAATCAAGAAGAAGGAGAAGGCCTCCTCCTCCTCCTCCTCCTCCTTCTCCTTCTTCTCTTCTTCTTCTTCTTCTTCTTCTTTCTTTTCATTTTGCCTATTTCTTCTCCTCTTCTCCTCTTGTTGGAGCTAAATTACCTACTTATATATTTTTGAGCTAAATGGGCTAATTATCCCATTTTAGAGGAAAACAAGCTAAGTATATAATATTAATGAGCTAACCAAGGTTCTTATGCCATTTTGAGCTTATTATGATATTTTGGAGCTAAATGGACTAATTATGTAATTGTTGGGGAAATTAAAGCAAGGATAATGTGAAAGAGGAGAAGAAAGAGGAGGAGGAGGAGAAGAAGAAGAAATCAAGGAGGAGAAGGAGGAGAAGGACTAGAAGGTCCTTGGCCTTCTCCTCCTCCTCCTCCTCCTCCTCCTCCTCCTTCTCCTTCTTCTCTTCTTCTTCTTCTCTTCTTCTTCTTCTTCTTCTATCTTTTCATTTTGCCTATTTCTTCTCCTCTTATCCTCTTGTTGGAGCTAAATTACCTAATTATGTCTTTTTTGAGCTAAATGTTCCAATTATGTCATTTTAGAGGAAAACAAGCTAAGTATATAATATTCATGAGCTAACCAAGGTCCTTGTGCCATTTTGAGCTTATTATGATATTTTGGAGCTAAATGGGCTAATTATGTCATTGTTGGGTTAATTAAAGCAAGGATAATATGAAAGAGGAGAAGAAAGAGGAGGAGGAGAAGAAGAAGGCCTTCTCCTCCTTCTCCTCCTCCTCCTCCTCCTCCTTCTCCTTCTTCTCTTCTTCTTCTTCTTATTTCTTTTCATTTTTCCTATTTCTTCTCCTCTTGTTGGAGCTAAATTACCTAATTATGTCTTCTTGGAGCTAAATGGCCTAATTATCTCATTTTAGAGGAAAACAAGCTAAGTTTGGAGGATAAACTTACCGTAGTGATCATCAAGGAGGAGAAACACCACGGTTGCTCGCGCCGGCTTCGTTTGGAGACGGTTGCCCTGGAGAAGGGTCATGCGATGCCGCTCGGGAGTTATTCTGCGGAAAAGATATTTTGCAATGTCTCAGTTAGCATGATGACACTCAATTATTAATACTAGTTTATAATGAAACTCACCGTGCCAATCGAAGAGAAGACGGGCATCGACGGAGGGACTTGACCGCTCTTCTCGCACAGACCCTGAAGAGTGGGTCGTATTAGTTAGTATTGAAACAGACATTACACACATGATTTGGCTAATGTGAAAAAAAACATACCACAAAAAGCTCGTACAGGGCCCGTTGACCTGCCTCATTCCGGGCCCTCTCCTCCTCAAGCAATCGTGTCGTGGTCTGGTCCCTCTCGTCAAGAGCAGCCTGAAGAGCACCCTGGCTTGCCAATCTCTCTTTCTCAAGAGCAGCCTGGTTTGCCGCTCTCTCTTTCTGAAGAGCAGCCTGAAAAACCATTCCTTGTTACCACAGTAATGATCTATGGTGACACACATAATGAAATGGATGAAAGTGTTCTTAGTCCGTACAACTAACCTCGATGGCAAGTTCGACTCGCCGTGGACGAGGCGTTATCTCAGGACATCTGCTCGACTGGCGTGCCTTGATCTCCGGAAGAGTGAGTGGACAACGTATTATCCCATCTCCAATGGCTATCGAGCCATGGGGCCTCCCGCCACCAGATATCATCACCAGCTCTGGATCCAAAGGTTCCTGGCTAGGGTTAAAGTCATCCCCTTTCGTAGCCTTCCCCGCGTCCCTGTATGCCACGAGCTTCTGGTGGGATGATATGTTGGTGAAGTTACTGGGATCATCCAGGTCAGACTCAGAGAATGCCTTCGCCTTCTTGTACGAGGCAGTATGGGCCATGCCATAAAGGTCGTACAAGTGTGGCATCTCAGTCTTATTGTGATGCGCCTAAAAGAGAGGAACAAAATATTAGCATCAAGAATGAATTGCATGAATCATGAAGCAAATCACATACCCAGTTTCGTCCAAACTGAAGTAAGTTGGCGCTGCCTTGATGGTGTGGCACACCAACCATTTGGCTACACCGATCCTTCGCATTCTCGTGGACGGCTCGCCAGCTGCCTGTGCACCACTCATCAACCAACGCCTCCCAACAATCCATCTTATCCGCACACCATCTCGGGGGCACCTGTAAGTTATTAGAAAGAATTTTCAGCGCTACGCCTATGAATGAAATCAAGAAAACTATGTAGAAGGACTTAAGAAAAGGTAATTACCTTCATGTATTGCTCCTTCTTCAGAAACTTTCCGCGGCAATCCTTCTTCTCCTTCTTAATACCACGCGTGGCGTAGTAATCTCGAATAGCCTGCGGCCGAGCCTCATGGCGCAAGTTCTGTAGTAACCGCCTACACTCGACCTCGAGAACCCTGGCCTCCTCCTCCTCATATCCATCCTCACACCTATAGAAGGTCTGCAATCAAACGTGAAAACACCGATTAGTACAATAATTAGGTATATTGTTAATTTTAGATTCTGTAAAAGGATAATTTACCCAAAAGCTCCTGATCACCATCTCGGCCCTCGTGTGGCACAAGACACCATCTATAATCTCCTCCGGCGGGGCCTGCGCAGCCTGGTAGTGCTCCCAGGTAAATCCTAGTGTAGGAACCTGACCCTCACCAGGCAACGTGACAAACCCCGGCAAATTTGTCCGGCAAAGCACACCAAGGACGGAGTTCGGCCTGCGGACTCCAAGAGGGTGTACCCATCCCCTGCAGTATGATAAGGGCAGCGCATTAGATATTTGAACAAACTTGAAGGCAAAAGCTAAAAAAAGGGTAAATGTACTTACCTATCTCCTTCAGGTTTAATCACGGACCTCTGCTCGCGGGTAGCCGGGGCGACCGGGAGACGTGTACTACCATGCTTGTACACGGTGGCCCCGTCCACCTGCACATCGCCCTCACTATCCGTAAGCTCATCCCCGCCATCCCCGCGCCCCTAAGCCACCCGGACTCTCGGTCCAATCTGGCAACTCGGTACGATCCGGCCAAGGCTCCCATCCGGGCCTCTCCACGTCAGGTGAAGCCCCCGGAACCGTAGTCTCCTCCGGCTGCTCCCGGGCCGAATGCACCTCGACCCGAGGCTGCTCCTGGACCGGAGTCTCATGGGACGAATACCCGTGAACACCAGGCTCCTGGACCGGAGTCCCCGTAGCCTCCTCCGCAAACGGGTCGACCATACTAGTCCTATGCTCGGGTGAATGAGCTGGTGGTGGTGGCAAGGACGGCTCAACAGTCCTCCTGGATCTTCCGCGGCCACCACCTCTCCCTGTACCCTTCCCCTTCCTCCCTACCCGACCAACACCTCTCCTAGTGGGCAATGCCGCCGACGAAGAAGAACCCCCGGCTGGTGTCGAAAGACTGTCTGCCAAGGCTCTATGGAGAGATAGGGGTGGAAGGGAAGTACCACCCCTCGTGCGGGGCGCCTGGGAAGAACCCGTCGAGCGCTCTGGACCCGCGCCCACCATCTTTCAACACCTGTCATGATAAAGATTAAAAGAAATTAGTACAACATAAAAAAATTGAATGACTGACATGAATAATAATATATGTACATGAATAATAAAGATTAAAATATATATAATTTAAGTTGTGAATCTTACAAACTAATAATCATCATCAATAAATGCATCATCATCATCACTATCACACATGTCTTCATGAATGACGTGCTCATCGGGTTCAACGGCGTGAAGTTGTGAAAGGCTTTCCTTTAATCGTTGAAGCATCGACAGGTCATCCGCATCAGTAACCTCTACGAGTTCCAGGTCTTCTGGTTCCGGCTCAGAGCTGGAGTCGGATTCATTGTCGCTGTCTACTTCCATGTTCTTGGATGAAGCACGGCGATTCTTGAAATGTTTCTTGGAAAGACGTGCTTCTTGGAAGAATTCTCCATCATATGTGTCTGGGTTAATGTGAGGTTCATAATCCTGTTCATTTGGGAGAGGTGGTCTCACATGTGGCGGCACTTCATAAATAACATACCAACCTTCCAGATTCTTATCCGTTTGGCATGCCCACGGTAGATAGAAAACTTGGGTCGCCTGTTGAGCCGTAATATAGACATCGGGAACATCTAAATGGGTGTTTGGATTGATTTCGACTAGTCCTATATGTTCATGAGTCCTTCTAGTCTTTTTCGGCTGGAACCAATAACATTTGAAGACTACGACGTTCGGTGGGTTTTCACCATAGAATTGAAGTTCATAAATTGCTTCAACTCTTCCATAATACTCGATAACACCTTCGCCGATAGCAGAGACACCACAATTTGTAGATTTCCGGTCGGGCATAGATAGCTCTTTGCCAAAGGTACGAAAGAGATACCCGTTGAGGTTGTATTTCTCAAATGAACAGACCTTATAGTCAAAACCATTAGCGACTTGTCTCAATTCGGCGTCCATAGACTCTGAATTAGCCTACAAGTTTAATACGAAACGGTTGTTGCATTAGCCGCAAGTTAGACCAAGAATGAAATGGTCCATTATTGATAATTACCGTTTGTTTGAACCAAGAGATGAAACCGGGATAGCCGCCTCCTGTCTTTGACAGAAGCTCATACTCTTCGACGGAATCATTTTCGATCACCGCTCCATCCGAGAATTTGACGACGTAACGGCTGTTTGAAATATCCGGGAATAAGAGCAGTTCAAATGAATTAGAAGTTACGGGAAAATGTGCCGAGAACTCACTCGATGTACGACCGCACTTCTGTTAGGTTGTTGAAGATATACAACGAAATGTTCCGCCATTCTTCGATATCCAACGTTATTGGTTTCGAAGCACCGGCTGGTGCGAGCTTCCCTTTGAATAGGCTGAGGTTGGACCCACCTTAGGGTCTCCATCATTGTGCCGAGGCTTCAGATTATGCAAATGATGATTTTTGGCTTCGTAGTGTGCTGTCACAAAGTTTGCCACCTCCTCAGTAACGAATGCCTCAGCCATCGATGCTTCAATTCTACGCTTATTTTTACATTTAGCTCGAAGGGTATTCTGCATCCTCTCAGTTGCATAGCACCAACGATCTTGCACGGGCCCACCCAATCTTGCCTCGGTCGGTAGATGTAAAATCAAATGCTGCATTGGATTAAAGAAGCCCGGTGGAAAGATCTTCTCTAACTTGCACAACAACTCCGGTGCAAACTCCTCCATGTCTTCTACCACGCCAGGCGACAATTCTTTCGCACAAAGAACACGGAAGAAATAGCTCAGCTCCGCCAGTACTAGCCATTCATCCTCAGGAATAAAGCCACGTAACATCACCGGTACTACCCGCTCTAGCCATATGTGCCAATCATGACTCTTGAGACCAAAGATTTTTAATTTTTCAAGACTCGCTCCCCTCTTTAGATTCGCTGCATACCCATCGGGGAACATCAAGTGCATTTTGACCCACAAGATAATTTCCCTCATAGCTGGCCTTCCAAGATTGAACCAGGCCTTTGGCTTCGACCACTTCTACTTTCCTTTGCCTTCTCGCATGTTTTGTAACGGTCTATGACATAGTGTCTCTTGATCGACTCTAGCCTTAATATTATCCTTTGTCTTCCCAACTATGTCGAACAATGTACCAAAAATAGCCTCTCCGATATTCTTTTCAGTGTGCATCATGTCGATATTGTGTGGAAGAAGGAGGTCTTTGAAGTAAGGCAGATCCCAGAAGCATGGCTTGTGAGTCCACGCATGTTTTGAATTATACCCCTTGAAATACCCTGGACGCTCTCGATCAGGCTCGAGGGCGTTTAACTGATCCAGGATCTGTTGACCTGTGAACGCAGGTGGTGCCAAGTTTTTGACAACTTTACCTTTGGTAAAGTTCTTCTTGTCTTTTCTGAACTGATGGTCAGGATCCAGGAACTGTCTATGCAAGTCAAAGCAAGAATACTTCCGACCCTCCTGCAACCAATGGAACTGAAGAGCTGCCTTGCATTGGGGGCAGGGGAACCTTCCATGCACACACCATCCAGAGAATAGCGCATACGCTGGCAAGTCATGCATAGAGTACATGTACCACACATGCATTTTGAAGTTTTCTTTTCTAGCGGCATCGTATGTCTTGACCCCATTTTCCCAAGCTTCTTCCAATTCATCCTTAAGCGGTTGCAGGTACACATTCATATTCTTCCCCAGATAATTGGGCCCTGGAATTATCAACGTCAGAAATATGTTCTTTCTTTGCATAATCTGCCCGGGGGGGGGAGATTGAGTGGAATGACAAATACAGGCCAACAACTGTATTGGGTTGCCGTCATGCCGAAGGGATTAAAACCATCCGTGGTGGCGCAGACTCGAGGATTCCTTGGATCTGCCGCTTTATCCTGATGCAATCCATCGAAATGTTTCCATGCTTCCCCATCCGATGTGTGTACCATCATCTTATTCTCATCTGCATCTAGTTCGGTTCTTTTGCCCAATTTGTGCCATGTCATCTGTCTGGCTGTCTCTTCGACCATGAAAAGACGTTGAAGTCTTGGTACGATTGGCATATACCGAAGAACACTAACTGCGATTTTGGTCTGCCTCTTCTCACCCATACCATTGTCTACCAGAAGATACCTGCAAGACTCGCAATTGGGACAATAGTCCAAGTGTGCATACTCCTTCCTAAATAAGACACATCCTTTCTCACATGCATCTATCTTCTCATAGGGCATCTTAAGTACACGAAGTATTTTGTCCGACTGGTACAGGTTTGCAGTCATGACATCGCCTTTGGGTAGGAAACGTCCAAATAGTGTCATCATCGCGTCGTAGAATTCTCTTCCCAAGTTGAACTGAGCCTTCAGAGCCATTACTTGTGCAATTGCATCCAGCTGACAGAGCTCAGTGTGCTCATGGAGAGGACGTTTTGAAGACTCCAACATTTCATAAAAGGCCTTTGCAGATTCCTCCATCTCATCTTCCAAATCCCGAGCATCATCAAAGTCTTGGACCATGTCTTCGATCCCAGTACCATGATCGTCCGTGCGACGACGGACCACCTCAGCTCTTGTGTGTTGTATAGACTCACCATGAAATGTCCACACCATATAATTAGGCTTAAAACCCCTCCTCTGCAGGTGTTTAATCATTACAGCCTCTGTCGTCTTTTTATAGTTGTCGCATCCAGGACAGGGGCTATAGTTTCTTTCCTGGCCATTTGCGAATGAGCTTTCACAAATTCCTTTGTTTTTAAAAACCATTATTTCGTCATCTCTTTCTGACTAGGGTGACCGGTATACATCCACGCACGATCACTCATCTTGCGTAGCTACTAAAGACAGAAGAAATATATTTATATATAATTTAGCATTTATATTCATCGGTTAATCAGGTTCGCCATTTTTATTACGTCCAGGCAACCTACACGCTAATAGGTAAAGATAGGTCCTAGTCCCACCCGAGTATGTGTACATTGGGTTCGTTTTCCCATGCTCTGCTCCGGATCAAACGCAAAATTTCGGCAGCACCTCCCCGCTGTTCTCCTGATACACGTCTCCGCAATAAACAGAGAGGATGTGCATCCGGAGAACAACAGGGTGGCACTGATGAAATTCCGCACCGGATCCAGAGCACAACATACGGGAAAACGAACCCAATCTACACATACTCGGGCTCTCCATGGATAATGTTGGACAATTCGAAAGGATGGCGGTTATAAATATGCAAAGACATGCATATTTATAAATGTCGCCCTTTCGAACGGGAGACGCATACTGGTCACGCATACTGATAAATTAATTGAATTACCTAAATCTAGAAAGTTTCATCCGGAAACCGAGCCACACTAAATGAAGGGGCGGGAAGGAGATGAAATTTGTACTGACCCATGAATGTAGGGGCGGAGCTCGTACAACGCACAGGCAGGTCTTCGCACAGCAGACCTCACAGCGACGAGACAACTATCACATGTAAATCCACCCGATCAACACAAATATTCCAATTATGTCATTTTAGAGGAAAACAAAGCTAAGTATATAATATTCATGAGCTAACCAAGGTTCTTGTGCCATTTTGAGCTTATTATGGTATTTTGGAGCTAAATGGGCTAATTATGTCATTGTTGGGTTAATTAAAGCAAGGATAATACGAAAGAGGAGAAGAAAGAGGAGGAGGAGGAGAAGAAGAAGAAATCAAGAAGGAGGAGGAGGAGAAGGAGGAGGAGGAGAAGGCCAAGGACCTTCTATCCTTCTCCGGCCTTCTCCTCCTCCTCCTCCTCCTCCTCCTCCTTCTCTTCTTCTTCTTCTTCTTCTTTCTTTTCATTTTGCCTATTTCTTCTCCTCTTCTCCTCTTGTTGGAGCTAAATTACCTAATTATGTCTTTTTTGAGCTAAATGGGCTAATTATCCCATTTTAGAGGAAAACAAGCTAAGTATATAATATTAATGAGCTAACCAAGGTTCTTATGCCATTTTGAGCTTATTATGGTATTTTGGAGGTAAATGGACTAATTATGTCATTGTTGGGGAAATTACCCTGCTGCATGGACATGAACCTACCACGCAAAGTTCGCAGGTCCAGAAGTTTCCCTTTTGGTCGAGAGGACTTTCCAGGTTACCTATACTACTTTTCAGTTTATATAAAACTTTTCGATATTTTCTACATTTGAGGATGGCAATATTATTTAAGTTGTCCTGTTTTGCTCCGGTACCAATAAATATAGACGATACATTATTTTGACAGACTTGATTTCAACAAAAGAACATGTGATCTTCTTTGAAGTAGTCTTGAACCTAAGCAATAATGATGGGCGAATAAACTAACAGAATCTACCACTAAATCTACTAATTAACTAACAAAATCTACCACTAAAACTACTAATTAATTCCAAAAAACTAAATACCAAACATGTGATCTTCTTTTTGTCTTCTCCTCCTCCTATTCTTCTTCTTCTTCTCCTCCTCCTCCTCCTCTTATCATCCTCCTCCTCTTCTTCTTCTTCCTATTCTTTCTAGTAAGCTAACTAACTAACTAACCTAACTAACCAAGCTAACTAAACCTATCGCTAAACCTAGATAGCACTAAACAGCAAAAAAATAACAAAAACAGAATCTACCACTATAAAAAAAACAGAATCTACCACTATAACAAAAACAGAATCTACCACTAAGTAACTAAAAAAGAATCTAGCTACCACTAAATACCAAACAATAAAAAATCAACTTCTTCTTCTTTTTTCTCTTCTTCTCCTTCTTATTTTTTTCTTATTCTCTTCTTCTCTTCTTCTTTACTTCTTCTCCTTCTTATTTTTTTCTTCTCTTCTTCTTCTTTTTCTTCTTCTTGTCCTTCTTATTTTTTTCTTCTCCTCTTCTTCTTCTTTTTCTTCTCCTCCTCCTCCTCCTCCTACCCCTCTTCTTCTTCTCTGCTTCTTGTCCTCCTCCTCTTCTCCTCTTCTCCTCCTAACTAAATCTACTAACCTAACTAAAACTACTAACCTAACTAAATCTACTAGCCTAACTAAAACTACTAACCTAACTAAATCTACTAACCTAACTAAAACTACTAACCTAACTAAATCTACCATTAAAACTACTAACAATAACAACTACTAAAACTACTAAAAAATAATAAAACTAGTAAAAAATAATGCGGGTGGGGGGTGGGGGTGGGGGTGTGGGGGCTCACCGAGAGGGACGGCTGTGGAGGGGCCGGGGTGGCGGGGCGGCGCCAGGTGCGGCGGCGCGACGGTGGTGGGGCAGCGGCAGCGGCAACGGGGGCGAGGTGGGGAGAGAGAGAGAGGGGCGGCGGCGGGGGCGACAGGGGCGGCGGCAGGGGCGGCGACGCGACGGGGGCGATGGGGCGACGGTGGTCCTGGCGGCCGTTACAGAGAGAGGAGCGCGCGGGGTGGGGAGAGAGAGCGAGGGGCGCGCGGGGATGAGCCGTTACAGAGAGAGAGGGGTGGGGTGGGGGGGAAGGAGCCGTTAACGGAGTTAGCGCTTTGCCGTCTGCTGGCGGACGGCAAAGAGTCTAGACTCTTTGCCGTCTGCCTCTGGACTCTTTGCCGTCGGCTAGCAGACGACAAAGGTCCCGACTCCTATTTGACCTAGCCACCCCGCGGTCAGGTGGGCCTATCTACATCTTTGCCGTCTGCCTCTGGACTATTTGCCGTCCGCTAGCAGACGACAAAGAGGTGACAGATGCCAAAAAGACTGTATGCCATCAGCCTGTGCTTTGCCGTCTGTTTTGCTGAAGCTGACGGCAAAGACAATCTTTGCCATCAGCTAGCAGACGGCAAAGACTAGGTTGATGGCAAAATACTGATTTCCAGTAGTGCTTCATATTCTGTAAAGAGAAGGTGGTTAAAGAGATGCGAGCAAAAAGTGTGAGAGAACGGTATTTTGCACACTACATGAATAAAATGACATGCTTGTAAAACACATATTTCCAAAACTAGAATAATTGTTTGATCAATGATGTTATATATTTTTATATTTATTATGTGGCAATGCATGGGCATTCAGTCCTAATGATTTTCTCATCCACTTTGTCCAGTCATTGTTCTTCATTCTTTTTTTTCATTTTCAAGTCTATGTTGTTGTTCTTGTAGTATCTTAATATGTCTTTTCCATTATGTTGTTTTGATAACACACATTTGTTGATGGAGTTTGACACAAGATGCTAGAGGTCGAGGACGTGCAGTTTTGTGTTTAATTCTACATGCAAAATGAAGGGACACACTCTGCGTATGTCTTTTAAAAAGACAGGTCATTTAGCGCACCACATTTGTTGATGGAGTTTGACACATGATGCTAGAGGTTGACGACGTGCGATTTTGTGTTTAATTCTACATGCAAAATGAAGGGACACACTCTGCGTATGTCTTTTTAAAAAACAGGTCATTTAGCGCACCCTTTTCCACATACAACTTATGTTTCACTTATTTTTTGTATTTTTTAAGGGTGGGCAGGAGAAGGTTTTCCTTGGGTCTGATTTTAGATAGGTTAGATGGGCTTATCAGTTTTCATTTGTGTGACAGGAGGAACCATACTTCATGAGTATTTGATGCTCTAGATAGGATGCGTGGGAGGTTGCTTCAAAATTTATGTCCATGTGTTTTTAGCCAAGCCAATGTGCAGTTCATGATATGTGGTGTGCAAGAATATCGTGTGTGTTGGGTTTTTCATGTGCACTTTCCACTTATGGCATGAATAACATTATGAATGACTATGTGTTGTACATATGAGTCAAGCTTCTCGTAATATGCCTTTTCTCTCACATGAAGAGAAAACTTGCACGATTTTTCTAAATAGCACAAAAAAACTACTAATAAAATACTTCAAGAATGTTCAACAGAGCAGTGTTAATAGGAAACTAGAATTATGAGATTCTCAATTACCACAATTATTTTCTAATTATATTTTGTTATCCCGTGGCAACGCACGGGCACTTAACTAGTCTAAGTTAAAGGCTTCTTTGTCTTAAGAAAAAAAGATTAAAGGCTTCATTGAAGGAATAAAAAACACTGGTCAGGTGATGATTCGATTGGATCGGCCCCTCGGCATTTGTTGGATGTTGCACGAAAAGACGGTTTAATCTCCCCTCGCGTGAGCTACAACATTTGTAACAAGGACCTTGTTCGCTAGGGGATTTGCAACCGTGTTGCAAGTGGTTCCAACTATTTGAATCCTTTCAGAAACAACTTTTGCAACAAGGACCATGTTATGTGAGGGGGATTTGCAACACTAACCATGTTGTAGTCATTTGAATCATCCAATCCCCCGTTGTGTGTAGCCTTTGCAACAAGGACTATGTTGCACTAGGGGGATTTGCAACATGTACATGGGCTGTATTGCAGTCGTTTGAATCGTATGATGTCCGCCCTCGTGCTGCCTTTGCAACAAGGATCGTGTTGCGTTAAGGTGCTTTGGAACATGAAATGTGTTGCAATTGTTCGAATTGCTTCCAACCATTTGCAATGTTCCATGTGTTGCGCTCGAATACGATTGCAACAATGTCCATGTTGCAAAGATGGACTATGGGTATGGGTTCTCGTGAGCCATCTAGTCAATTCATATCCAACAGCCTCAAATTCGGCCACTCGCTACACGAAAAGGTAAATAGAAATGAACAAAGAAAAGAAATATCCATCTACTGATATATGGGTTTAATACTTCTCTTTTTTGTTTCAGTGATGGACAATTGGACATGTGTAGTGCAAAGATGTATAGATTGAAATAGCCTCTCCAAGTTGAATAGACATGTTATCAACTATATATGTAAACTTATGAGTTTTTGCTTCGATTTATGGCTTTGGCACACACATGTGTAGGGAGGCGATTTCATATGCATGATGGCAGCTACACACACATGACCTTTGGCATAAATGTTTTTTTCTTATATATGAGATGTTAGATTTTATGGCTTTGGTACAAGTATTATAGAAATAGAAATAGAAATGGCTTTTTTCCCACTTCTCTTTGCTTTGTCATGCATTTTTGGCACAAGCGCCGTTTGGTTGTATAGAAAGGATTATTTCTCACTTTTCTTTGTATTTTTGTTTTCCTTTTTGGCACAAATGTTTTTTGGGTTGCCTGGTTGGCCCTACGTCATGAAAAATAACTTTATTTTTGTTAGAGAGTTATTTTCCATGGTCCAGACTAATTTACCAAAATAACCGAAGATAAGAATTTGGGTCATGCGCGTCCGTCACTAAGTGTAGAGAATTATTCTCATAATGTAAAATTAGTTATTGACAATACACATCACATGTTACCTCTGTAATTAATCTACAAAAATGTTTTACATTAAATTATAAAAGGAGTACCATTTGCTGGATAAGTAGTCAAATTAAAGTATGATCTTCATTGTCCTTGTCTCACTATACATCAACAACATTTTTTGCGTGGTGTTTCTTCTGTGTTGAGTATTGCGTTCGGTATTCGAATACGTATTCACCAGCTAGCCCAAGGGCCAGTTCTTTTAATACCTTTCAAAAATAAGTTACTTCTACCTAGTTTACTTTAAAAAGGCAATCAAAATTACTTTTTTAGAATTCTCCTAATTAAGACTTGATTACTAGACTGTTTTTTGCGGATTGAAACTTGTATTATTCAAACCCCAGCAGTGTTACAATCTGATACAACAAGAACCTATCCAAGTCATAGTTTTACCTTCCTCTCTAGCAAAAGAAACTAAACAATCACTGACTTTATTCAGGGGTCTACGGATGTGAGTAATACTAGTCTCTCTAATACTCATCATCAACTTAATTTCACTGATGAGGCAAGCATAAATTGATTTGTAGATGACATTGGACTGCACCATCTTGACTAAGATCCACATAATCTACTTCCAGTTCAATCAGTAACTCCCTTCTCCCCATAAGGGAGGTTAGAGAAACTTCAATGGGATGACCCATTTCGTACGCCGTCGTCCGTTTGGGTCGGCACGGACAAAAAAAAGATGGCCCAACGCGTCGATTCATTTAGAAAACATGTCCGCTCCACGTCCGCGCCGACCCATTTTCGGCCCAATTTTGGGACTGAAATGCGTCGGCGCGGACGCGCGGCCTCTCGGTGTCCGCCCCCAACCACCGTAGTTAACATTATTTATGACGACCGTCATCCTCAGGCCCACGCATCAGCGACCGCGACCGGCCTTTTTTAATCCGAACGTGCGGTGGGTTCCGCCATCTGCTTCCAAAACCCCATCCGTCCACATCCAGCCACCTCCTCGGTGACCAAAACACTAGCACCATGGTCGGCGGCTTCCCAAACAAGGGCAAGGCCCCGCTCTACCCCCGCGCCATCTCCCGCCCGCCGTTCCCACCGGCCTCGCCAGCGTGTGAGTGTCTTGGTGCACCAAGCGTCGTGGCACTGGGAGCATCGTGTGTCGCTCCCTTACCCCGATGTCACGCTGCCGCACGGTTGGCATCTGGATCCGGAGAGGATTTCGGTGTCGGCCGTGCCGCGGTCGGCGCGGATACATGTGGAGGGGGTGAGCCGCCGTCGGCACCTGCTGACAACGGAGCACCGGCGTGACCCTACGTACGCGACCGACTCCCCTAACTAGGAGTTGTGTTTCGCGGTGGAGCAGAAGGAGCAGCGCCGTCGTTGCGTGCGCGAAGTGTAGCCATGAGGCCCTCCGCCGCACCTGCGTGTCGTCAGCGACGAGGGCCAGGAGGCTGAGGCCGCCTACCAAGCGAAGCTCGCAACTGTTCTCCGCGACAGCAAGGAGGAAGCGCGGCGTGTTGGAAATTAGTTATTATTATATTTCTTTGTTCATGATAATCGTTTATTATCCATGCTATAATTGTATTGATTGGAAACACAGTGCATATTTGGATACATAGACAAAACACTGTCCCTAGTAAGCCTCTAATTGACTAGCTCGTTGATCAAAGATGGTCAAGGTTTCCTGACCATAGGCAAGTGTTGTCACTTGATAACGAGATCACATCATTAGGAGAATCATGTGATGGACTAGACCCAAACTAATAGACGTAGCATGTTGATCGTGTCATTTTGTTGCTACTGTTTTCTGCATGTCAAGTATTTGTTCCTATGACCATGAGATCATATAAATCACTGACACCGGAGGAATGCTTTGTGTGTATCAAACGTCGCAACGTAACTGGGTGACTATAAAGATGCTCTACAGGTATCTCCGAAGGTGTTCGTTGAGTTAGTATGGATCAAGACTGGGATTTGTCACTCCGTATGACGGAGATGTATCTCGGGGCCCACTCGGTAATACAACATCACACACAAGCCTTGCAAGCAATGTGACTTAGTGTAAGTTGCGGGATCTTGTATTACGGAACGAGTAAAGAGACTTACCGGTAAATGAGATTGAAATAGGTATGCGGATACTGACGATCGAATCTCACGCAAGTAACATACCGAAGGACAAAGGGAATGACATACGGGGTTATATGAATCCTTGGAATTGAGGTTCAAATGATAAGATCTTCGTAGAATATGTAGGATCCAATATGGGCATCCAGGTCCCGCTATTGGATATTGACCGAGGAGTCTCTCGGGTCATGTCTACATAGTTCTCGAACCCGCAGGGTCTGCACACTTAAGGTTCGACGTTGTTTTATGCATATTTGAGTTATATGGTTGGTTACTGAATCTTGTTCGGAGTCCCGGATGAGATCACAGACGTCACGAGGGTTTCCGGAATGGTCCAGAAACGAAGATTGATATAAACCGGAAGGATGACCTCATTTGGTTACCGGAAGGTTTCCGTGCATTACCAAACAAGTTTCGGGCTCATCGGTAGTGTACTAGGAGTGCCGGGAGGGGTGCCGGAGACCATCAGGAGGGGTGTCACGCCCCAAGGGGTCTCATGGGCTATGGGAAGAGATAAACCAACCCCTAGTGGGCTGGAATAAGTTCCCACTAAGGCCCATAAGGTTTGAGAAGCAAAAACACAAGGTGGAAAGAGTTTCCAAGTGGGAAGGTGGAATCCTACTCCAAGTAGGATTGGAGTAGGACTCCTCCACCTCCAATTTCGGCCAAACCTTTAGGTTCTGAGGCTACCTCCTCCCCTCCTTCCCTCCTATATATAGTGGGGTTTTAGGGCTGATTCGAGACAACTTTGCCACGGCAACCCGACCACATACCTCCATGGTTTTTCCTCTAGATCGCGTTTCTGCGGAGCTCGGGCGGAGCCCTGCTGAGATTAGATCACCACCAACCTCCGGAGCGCCGTCACGCTGCCGGAGAACTCATCTACCTCTCCGTCTCTCTTGCTGGATCAAGAAGGCCGAGATCATCGTCGAGTTGTACGTGTGCTGAACGCGGAGGTGCCGTCCGTTCGGCACTAGATCGGAGCGGATCGTGGGACGGATCGCGGGACGGATCGCGGGATGGTTCGTGGGACGGTTTGCGGGGCGGATCGAGGGACGTGGGGACGTTCCACTACATCAACCGCGTTCACTAACGCTTCTCTGTGCGATCTACAAGGGTACGTAGATCGGAAATCCCCTCTCGTAGATGGGCATCACCATGATAGGTCTTCGTGCGCGTAGGAAATTTTTGTTTCCCATGCGACGTTCCCCAACACGGCGCAGGGCCGATGAGGAGGCAACGTACCAGCAGCATCTCGCGGAGGCCATCGGGCTGTCGGCCGTCGGCGACTGCGTCGTGCCACCTCCGTCGAAGCCCGAGCCCACAGAGTCGCGGGAGGTCTACCAGTGGACCGATTTTGTTCATGAGTTCGTCACCGCACTGCCCCATCTGGCTGGGCGTGACACCACAGCAGGAGCAAGCCTACCTCGAGCACTGGAGGGCGCAACACCTGCGGGCGGAGCGCGCCGAAGGCCTTCGGCTGATGGAGCTGGAGAAGGAGGCGGAGGAGGAACGACGGGAGGCGGAGGCGGATGAGCGTGCCCCTGCTGCTACGCTGCCACCGCCATCAGCACAGCTTGCGCCGGAGGCGCAGGCAGCTGAGCTGTGGAACACGGCGTTCCCCCTGGACCGGCCCTGCGCCTACGCTGGTCGACCTCACCGGCTGCGACGACGCCGCTGCCGCCTAGGGCTTTTTTTGGAGAAGGAGGAAACGAGCCCCCGGCCTCTGCATCGATAGATGCATGCAGACATATTATTTAAAATAGTCCAAAATAGTGTCTCAGGTCCACCAAGTTGTGCAGCTTGAAGTCAAAAGGAAAACAAATATGATATGACATGTAAAAAAGCCACATGTGACATAGCTGAAAGGAGACTACGATGCCTATACACCTAGCCTATTAGTAGCATGCCATCTAAATCGGTTGAAGATAACCCGTGCGACCATCTTCCATCGGTTTCACCCAATATCCATAAGCTCCGTGGAGGCCGCATGACTGATTAACGACCACGTTCGGATCCAAGGCGTCGCTCGGAAGATAACCTGCAAAAAGTTGTTGAAGTTCTTTCCATTAAAAATCATGTTGTTCGTGGTATTCCATATAACCCAAAATAACGCGCTAATCCCAATCCTGATAAGTTTCGTTATTTCAACCTACACTCCATTGAGCCAAGTTGTAAATAGGGAGTTAATACATGTCGGTGGGGTAACGTTAAAGCCGCCGCCTAGGGTTGCCCTCATACTTTTAGTTTTTTTTTATGTTTAATTAGTGTAATGCGGATGCGTGGACTCTCGCCGGCCTTCATGACCGGCTCTTAATGTTTAATTATATACTTATGTATTTTTTTCGCACGTGAAAAAAATGAATCCGGCAAGCGTTGGACGCATGCACCGATCCATTTACGAAAGCGGACGTTTATGTTCCCCTGACAGACCCAAACGGATAAAAAACGATCAAAATCACCGTACGTTTGAGTCGACATGTTGGACTTGCCCTTAACCCTCCAGCCTCCATGCGCACGCACAGTTCTGCTTCAAGGGCATCCGTGCACCTATACAGCGTACGACATGCCGAAAAGATAATTGTACCATAAGAGTCTCTCAACATCATGCCAGCTCCCGCTTTTCTGTCCGAGGCAAAGGAAACATCAGGGTTCAGTTTTATTCTCCCAGCCCTTGGCGGGCACCAAGGAGCTTCCTCTAGGGAAACCTGAGAAATTGGAACAGGCACCGCAAGGACTGGGGATCTACCTTTGTTTTGCTTTGCTTTGCTTCAAGACTTGATTACTAGACTTGTAGAAAAATATATTTAGTTGGAAACAGCTTATTCTAGAAACTCAAAAAAGCAATAAAAAAAACTGACCCTAAGTTATGTGCGCTGCTGAAGCAAATGAAAATGTAAAAATGGAGAGTTTTTACGGTACCCTATACCGATGATAGGGTAGGGAGCGGTATATTAAATCCGACCATTCATTTTATGAGGGTAGGATAGACGTAGATTTGTTGTCACGTAACCTCAGCTATGTCGTCAGTTAGCAGATAATGGTGACTGTAAATAGATTTGTTCTCCCATGACTCCTTGGGCCTCCTGGCTCCGGTAGCTGGAGCCTCGACAGAGGCGCCCCCGAGCGGTCGTTCTTGAGCACGACCTCCGCGGCTCCGCCTCAAGCTCGTCTTCTTCGTCGCGCACTCGAGGACCACTGCTGGCATCTGCGTGCTCCCTCGTCGTTCGTCTCCACATCGGCCATCTCGTCGCATCCCCGTACCCCCACACACACCCAGAACCCAGCCACGTGCATGCCCGTTCATGCTGCATGCCCACAGCAATAGCCTCATCGCACACGCTAGAACCCCACAGTGACCGCTTCCGCCTCCCGCACGCGAGCAACCCTGTAGACTCCCGTCGCATTTCCGCCATCAGCGGTCAGCATGATTCTAGAGGGCAGGCCGCGTCGTGGCCAGCCGCCATGGTCTTTCCTACCCGGCACGGCCAGCCGCCGTCGAGGACGAGCAGCATGCGCCGTGAGGCATCGGATATCCGGAAGGCGTCGTCGTCGAGTCCAAGGTGCCCCACCTTGCCGGCGCCTCTGTCCTTGCTGTGGCGGTCCGGGCCTGAAGTCGGCGACGCGGCCAAGCACGGGTGAGACGGCGCTCGCTTTTGGAGGGCAGGCCGACGGAGTAGATGAGGGCAAAGCTTAGACGCGGGGGCACCTGCAGGTACGGGAGAGAGCAGCGGGGTGCCTGTGTGTACGAAGACGAGGAAAGACTAGTGGCGTCGTCGTGATGGAGCAGCCGTGTCGGCATGGCGTGTCCTCCTCCAGCGCCTAGCGGTAGGAGGAAAATGAGGAGGAGGGACGGGAGAGAGCAGTGGGGTGTTGACGGCGAGGAAGGGTGCACGCCGACGACGATTGGAACTCACGCGGGAGCGGTCAGGAACGGCGAGGGCGCGTCTGCAGAGTGGATTGATTTTTTTTACTTTCCAAAATGCCTTCGAGACTTGTATACTGGATAGAAGGGAGTGAAGCAGTGCAAGCTATACCGCTCGCGACCTCATTGCCAAATTGAAGCAGTATAGATCGGTCGCCACCATTAGATTTTACACATGAACGGTTAATATTTGTCCCCGGGTACCATAAAAGAAATGTATGGCCCCGACGACTCAAGTATTCGGGAGTATATATATCGTTGCGCACCAGCAGCCAGAGCACCGAAACCAGACAAAAACAGGAACCACGAGAAAGCATCAGGCGCCAAACGAGAAACCATGCCAAAACGTAACGTTTCTCAGACCGGTCGCACTCCACGTTGGGCCGATGCCAAAAACGGCAAACACGAAACATATCCCAGTGCAGGCCACCTGCTCGCTCGATATCCCTCCCAGTACCACTAGTGTACCACCGTACCTTTGCTTACGATCCACGAAGGGAAACAAGTGCTCCTGTGATACAGCAGCGCCACCTGCCGGCCGGTGCGAGCTTCGGCTTTACTAATGCATGGCATTGCTGTCGGTACGCCGCTCACGAAAAATTTGGTAGGAACGGGAGACAGGTGGCCGGTGGAAGCTCGCACCATTTTTCTTTGGTGTTTGGTGCAACGCTTTTGGCGTGTCACCGATGATTGCCCAACCAACGAGCCTCCCTCTTTTCCTGCTCCCTTTTGCGACAGGGAGCTCTCACCGGTTTCCCACGACCAAGAGAAATTGATAAAATGCAAACGCCGGGCTGTGCACCAACCCTCACGAGAAAGACGGTGCTGCCACCAGAGAGTCGGTCAAGCGGTGTCCTGTGAGCGAACCACCGTCGCGCTCGGAGCAAGTCGTGCCTTGCAGAAGAAAATATAAGAAGCTAAAACGGGGGTCGGGTCCTGATACCACATTGATTCTTTAGAAATTCATTTTTTTTCTCATGCAAGATGTATTTTTTTTTAGGGTTGCAAGATGCTTGAGTGAACTATGTGGGTGCAAAATTCCATGGGCGAGTGATATTCGAGGTGATCGTGCCAAAAATGGCAAAATAAATTTTTCAACGACGTGTTTTTTCAAGCTTTCGCATGTGCCTTGTTTTTTTCGTTCTTGCTGAAATCTGTTCAAATGCCGTACACAAATCAATTTGGCACGGGCTTCGCATGTTTTTTACATCTTGTATGCGAGAAGGAAATCAAATTTGGCACGGGCAGAGTATAATCCCTCCGATTTGATGTCATAAGAAGCTAAAACAATTTACACGGATTGATCAGAATGGCATTAAATATTTTGTTTAGGACCTCATGCCTTCTCCAAATTTCATTCTTGCATGTTCCACCGGTTAGGCCCACTCATTAGAGACTTCTTCCTCACTGAGCCCCATGGAGCGCACACATTGTCACCATAGGCCACCTTCCACTTCCCGTCTGTTTTGACTACCAGCTGAGTCATTTTTTCTTCATTTTGGTCGCCAAGTCTCTCGCCCGACAATGCCATCAATGCGTCGCCTCTTCCACAAGCGACAGAGTTTCAGCTGAGAGGACCGAGCAAAAATTGTCCGCCGTCCTTCAATTCGTCCACCTTCAATACTCTTAGTTCCTAGTCACTTTTCTTTCAAATTCGCCTTGACATTGCCCTTTCTCGCGCCTGGGTGGCTGAGACTAAGCCTCCATCTCGTTGTGTGCTCAGTGAACGGAATTGTGCTCTAAAAGCATCTTCAACAGTCTGTATGTTTAATCATTGGTATAAGTGACTACATTAACAGCCAACAACATACCATACAAGCTTTTCAATGGAGGCATATGTTAACCGTATGTAAAACAGCCAAACGGGCTCACTAAATGTTGAAGAAATGATCATGCTTGCCTTGAAGCTTATGTCTGAACAGTTGCTTCAAGTTCATACGGTTTCATTCTTTCTCTTTTTTTATTATGTGCAATGTCATAAAAACGGTCTATGTAGTAATTTTATCAATGGTGATCATACAATTATTGAAGATGCCCTAATGCAGGCCGTCATTGATGTTGTTTTGTGAACTCCAAAAGCTAATTTACTTCCTCAGTGTTGCAAACATGTCTAAGGTAACAAACTCCCGTTTCAAACAAATTGACGAAGCAAAGCAAACAAACAACAGAATCACTATTTATAGAGAAAATCTAATGAATTAACCGATATTTCTATGCGTACAATGACAAAGTTTGCGCTTGGCGAGAAGCTGCTAACGGCACATGGCGTAGGTAGTAGCTAATGAATCCTGATGCAATATTTTGCTGCTCCTGAGCTAAAACATTGCCTACGGAAAGAACATGGTAGCTGTTCTGGCAAAATAACAAAACATGGTGGATGCATAGCCTATGGAGCAAGAGATCCGACGGCTCGTTAACCCACCACGTGGGAAGTCGTACACATGCGAACACATGATCTCATTTTTGTTTACTCCCCGCACACTATCACACATTCACATTGTTGTAGACACGTTATGGAAACTCCGGTTTCTTTTTGTAGGGGAACTCCATAATTTGAAAGCAAACACGGTGATAGTAGTAGTCAAATAAAGACAGGATGCATATAATTTCTGGTGATATGTAAAAACTAAATGATGAAACTAACTGCTATGCCGAGCAACATTCCACACTCCCTCCGTTCTTAAATATGATTTTTTATAGAAATTACATACGGATCAAAATGAATAAATCTATATTTTAAAATATTTTTATATACATTCGTATGTAATATGTATTAAAATTTCTAAAAAATACTTATATTTAAAATGGAGGGAGTATATACATGTATAATAATATAAATCTATATTAATACTATGGATGCAGAGCATAAGTTGAGACTTTTCCTAAGCTAAGTATGATTGTATGAGTGAGGAAATTAAAGCCCAGTTCTTTTGCCAAAATCTCGGGATTTTTCCAGAATCCGACCCCTCACCAGCTTCTCCCAGAATCTTTGACCTCCATTTGTTTTACAATCCTAGCTAATTAGACCCTAACTAGATAGGATTGTAAAATAAATGGGGCTCAAAGATTCTGGGAGAAGCTGGGGAGGGGTCAGATTATAGGAGAATCCCCGCATTCTGGCAAAAGAACTCGGCCTAAAGGGCACTCGTCGTGTGAATCTACTAGAAATCACACTAGTGTCTCGCCGTTTGTCGCTCATGCGGTTGGCACGAAAGGAACCCTAGTTGTTATCGGCACGCACCCCACCCCTATCCTCTCTCTCTCTCACTAAGTTCGTCGCGAATACTCCAAAAGAAACAAAGGGGTGACACTAGATGCACTTATAACAAGTGTCAACGCTTCCCAACATGAATGCTTGGACACACACCCGGTGGTGATGCCAGGCTAGGAGTGGAAAGAGGTGCCTTTCGCTCTTTCTATGAGGGTTGGTTGTTGTGATGTGGGCGGTTGACGGTCTCTCGAGAAATGGATGCCGAGGCGGCCACCTCCGAATGACGGTCCGTATGGTTGGCTCTCCGACGGACATCATGGTGTTGTTGGTTGTTATGCCTCTTGGTCATGTGGACGACAAGGGATTTTAGTGGCGTGTGGCTCGGGCTTGTTCTCTATCATTGGCAGCACTGCCGCCTAAATTAGTATCTAGAGGTATGAGCTCGTCGCGGTGGTCCTGGATGCCTCGGGGTGGCACGAGTGAGTTGCCAAGCAAAAGCTCCCCACTCTCCTCTTGAGGACGTCGTTGTTGTTGTCCTCTCTATCCCAGGGTTTCGGCTGAAGACCCTTGTCCATTTTAGACTAAACATCAGTGATGCTTTGCGTCGTTCTCCCTCTTACGGGTATTGTCATGGAGTTTAGATGCCTTAGGGCGTGGCATGGCCATCTCATTTCTCCAGACCTGTCTAGTTATCTCGATATATGCTTTGTAACGACATCTCCAACAACAACCTACAAATTTCCTACCGCATCCGTGGACAAAGGGGACTAGTCCGCAGAGATGAATGCACGCGCGCGCGGGGGGGGGGGGGGGGGGGTTGGGGGGGTGTACCATCCAATGTTGCCCGCATACATTTCAACCCGCATTTGAACAACTAGACAAAATTCATGCAAACCGACTGATATTCATCAAAGTTTCGATAGAAAATAGCACAAATCATCCATCCATAGCATGCAGATTAATTCTGGTACAACAATGTCTCAAATTCGACTAGATTAACCGAGTATCCAACAATTTTTTCATCAATAGATCATGTTCTCCCACACATACTCCCTCTTTAGCTTCATCGTATAGTATGTGCACGTAAATGGCTATCCCGGTGTCCTATGGTACATCACGACGGTGCGCGCATACTACATAATGTGTAGAACAGTAATGAGTGACTGAATCAATCAACAAGTTAACCAAGAGGAAGCAAAACTTACAGTTTCGTCCTCTGCCGTGTGCAATGGCCAGCTTGCCTCGAGCTGATAGACCATGTTTCAAAACATGGTGACGCTGGTGTGGATAGCGTACCAGCGATACGATAACGCCCTAACATTGCGTGCTTGAATGATGTACGTATCATATGACACAGTGTGCTTTCATGGGTGAAACTATTTATGCACTTGCTGCAGAACATCTCCCCTCTGTCCATGACTACGAAATCCGCAGATACGACCAACCACACATTGCACAACGACTCATCGTCCATGGTCAAGCAGCTCACCATCCTTCGTACTCTAAAAAAGGACATGGTGTTCGAAAATAAGCTCAATGGCATTTCAACGAACACCTGTCAGACGTGGTGTTTGCCATAAAGGGCATCCATAGGGGCGGAGTGTACTTGGGTACAAACGGCTTCACGATGGACAACGTTGTCGTAGAGGCGAGCAGGTGTGTCGGTGCTGGTTGTAGACATTCGAAAATGCCTTTATAGCGGTCGACGACATACAACAACGGGAGTGGAGATGAAGGGTGTGGATGTAAAGCAAGGGAGAAGGGACGGAGTGGAAGGAAACGAGACCAGCATAGGGATTGGGTAGGTCGGGGACGACGGAGTCCTACGTTTCACGTGTCCGGACTTCCGCAAATTCGTCCCATATTTGTCTTCAATTTGCCCGAGAAAACATGTGTGCACCGGTCTACGGACCGATATAGACCCACTTTAAATGACTTCTTTGATACCAAGAGCACGGTCTAGACTTAAGGCTAGTCTTTTGGTGGATTTTTTGAGCTTCTAGATAAGTTGTCTCCTATTCAACTTATTTTAAAAACCAAACAAAAATATTTTTTAGAAGTCTACTAGTTAAGTCTTAGTTAGTAGATTTTAAAAAAATAAATTTGATTGAGCTTCTAGAATAAGCTGGGTAGAGAGTAGTTTATTCCACCTTATTCTAGAAAAAAAAAACCTGACCCTTAATGCGGACGGTTTGCGAATCGCGCTTGGAGACGCTCTAGGCGTGTGTCTCACTATCGTGTATTTTAATCCATGCTTTTATCTATAAAGCATAAGGCTGATCGTAATGGGAGTATCATAGGTAGTATCGTGCATTTTAACTAAACAATTTCGATGAGGTGACATAAAATTAATTAAAAGAGGCAAACCCGCAAAAGTCCGACGAGTATGCGGGTTAGGCCCATTTTTTGGGCCAGAACACAACCCGCATACTCACCCGGTCCGTAAAAAAATTTGCCGCGGCCCGCAAAACGCACGCCCCGACCACTATATCTACGGTTCCGCGACGCGTTTGCGGGTCGAAACCCTATCCCCCCCACCGCCGAGCCCCCGCGATTCCCCACCCCTTCCCCACATTTCTCGCAGCCGGCGACCACCTCCCCCGCCTCCAGCCGCAATGTGGAGCTCTGGACGCGGCTCCGGCAACAGATCCCGCGACGGAAGCGACTCGGAGCGCGAGCGGCGCGTTCGGTCGGACGCCGTGAGGAAGCGCGGGGCCCGAAGGTGGACCAACCGCGGCATTTCGCCGTCGGCGAGCTTCCGGGTCCGAGAGACGGAGGAGTACGACCGTTGGCAGGTCGCCGCGGGCCCGTCCTCGGCCGCAGGCTCCTCCTCTTCCGCGTCCTTCTCCGTGTGAAGAGGCAGTGGTCGGAGGAGCCGGAGGACGTTGTCGCCGTCAAGGAGGAGCCCGAGGAGCTCGGCCGCCGCGGAGTCGTTGGGCCAGAGGACTTCGTCGTGGAAGCGGTTGCGGCAGCCATTGCCGAGCGCAGCTTGCACGAAGAGGCGGAGCGCCGGCGCCACGACGAGGAGATCGAAGACCTCTAGTGGCGGCAGGCGGTCGAGGTCAACATCGCCGCCAAGGCGAAGGACAACGAGTGGCGGCGCATCCGCGAGAAGCAGAAGACGATGTACATCGACCTCGGCAGCTCCGACGAAGAGGACTGAACTCATTTTAAAATGCAGTATGTAATCTATGTAGTATGTAGTATGAACTTTCCGCGAAGATATATTTTCAAATTATGCATTTTCATTTGCGGTTTGTGTTCGACCGCGCTCAGTTTCGATCCGTAAACGAGATCTAAGTGAAAACCGTAAATGAAGTGAAAACCGCAAATGCGTTTTGCGGATCCAGATTTTACGGGGTCTGTTATAGTCGTTCTAAAGCACGGTAAGAACAGTGCTTGAGAGTGACGAGTCTAATAGCACATGCACGCACTGTTGGGCTAAAAAAAACACGGCTCACTCTTGAGTAGCGCGCACGCGTGCGCACGTCTCTCTCGTCTCCACCCCGAACAAGCCCCCTTCGTCTCCCTGCCGCAAGCGTGCCTCTCTCGCAACGCCCCGAGCTCCCGAGCAGATCCCCTTTCTCTTTCACGCAGCGAACGCCGAACTCAGCCACACCCACCCCACCCCACCCCACCCAGCTCAAATCCGACGCCACCAACGACCGCGCCACCAAAAGCCTCCGCCTTTTCCTCCGCTGATCCTTCCTCATCTTCCCTCTCACGCACTCCACCCCCCGCTGTCTCCTTCCTTTCTTCCTCTGCGCTTGCGCGTCTGTTCATGCGCCCGTAGATCCCCGACGCGACGCGCGGAGGAGCAGCTAGTCCGACCGAGATGAACTCGACGGCGTACTCGCGGCCGTCCAAGCTGCCGGGCGGCGCCGGCGACAGGAGGCCGCCCACGCGCCTCAGGGGCTTCGCCTCCAAGATCGAGCCCAAGAAGCTCGGCGCCGGCCTCCTCGCCGGCTGCTGCCTCGCGCTCCTCACCTACGTCTCCCTCGCCAAGCTCTTCGCCATCTACTCCCCCGTCTTCGGTGCGTGCTCTTGTCTCAGCTCTACATGTTGTTAATCCTTCTCCCTTATCTAATCGTTACTGCCATTGAACTGAATCCGCGCTCAGCTAGCACGGCCAACACGTCCGGCCTGCTCCAGAACGCCCCGCCGGCGTCCTCGTCGTCGTCGTCGTCCGTCCCGGAGACGACGGACGCCATCCCGGCGGAAGACACTACATTCATCGGCCGCGAGAACGACAACGCCGTGGATCCCGTCAATTTCCCGGAGGAGGGGCCTGCGGTGGCCGGCTCTCAAGATCAAGAACCCGGCGTGCCGGAGGTGCTCTCGAGAAAGGAGGACGAAGCCGAGAAGGCGGCGGCGGCGGCGGCGACGACGACCTCCGTGCCGAAGCCATGTAAGGAATCTCGCCCTTTCCTCACCCCCTTTTTCCTCGCACCTTAAACGGAAAGCAGCAGCAGAACAAAACAGCCATCACTCCCAGGTCAGCAGGCAGCTTCTTGCACACGTTTAATGCTCTGTAGTCTGTACTCTGCAATCTGGGTAAACATTTGTCGCCCACTTCATGTCGGCGCAGTTAATTTGCTTCAGATTAGTTGGAAATGCCCGAGATCTGCCCGCGTTGTAATGCGACTTTGTTTCTTGGTGAATGAATTCAGCCTCGGAGGGCGCCGCCGGTGGGGAGGGGGCGGCGAAGCTGAGCTGCGACGAGAATGGCGTGGACGAGGGGTTCCCCTACGCGCGGCCGTCGGTGTGCGAGCTCTCCGGCGACATCCGGATCAGCCCCAAGCAGAAGACCATGTACCTGGTGAACCCGTCGGGCGCCGGTGGCTTCGACGAGAACGGCGAGAAGCGGCTCCGGCCGTACGCCCGCAAGGACGACTTCCTCCTGCCCGCCGTGGTGGAGGTGACCGTGAAGTCGGTCCCGTCCCCGGCGGCCGCGCCGCAGTGCACGAAGAAGCACCGCGTGCCGGCGGTGGTGTTCTCCGTGGCCGGGTACACGGACAACTTCTTCCACGACAACACGGACGCGCTGATCCCGCTGTTCCTGACGGCGTCGCACCTCAAGGGCGAGGTGCAGCTGCTGATCACCAACTACAAGCCGTGGTGGGTGCAGAAGTACACGCCGGTGCTGCGCAAGCTGTCCAACTACGACCCCATCAACTTCGACGCCGACGCCGGGGTGCACTGCTTCTCGGCGGGGTACCTGGGCCTGTACCGGGACCGGGACCTCATCATCTCGCCGCACCCGACCCGGAACCCGCGCAACTACACCATGGTGGACTACAACCGGTTCATCCGGTCGGCGTACGCGCTCCGGCGCGACCGGCCGTCGGTGCTCGGGGAGGTCCCCGGGATGCGCCCCCAGATGCTGATCATCTCCCGCGGCGGCACGCGGAAGCTGCTGAACCTGGAGGAGGTGGCGGCCGCCGCGGAGGAGCTCGGGTTCAACGTGACGGTGGCGGAGGCGGGGGCGGACGTGCCGGCGTTCGCGGCGCTGGTGAACGCGGCGGACGTGCTGCTGGCGGTGCACGGCGCCGGGCTGACGAACCAGATCTTCCTGCCGACGCAGGCGGTGGTGCTGCAGATCGTGCCGTGGGGGAACATGGACTGGATGGCGACCAACTTCTACGGGCAGCCGGCGCGGGAGATGCAGCTCCGGTACGTGGAGTACTACGTGGACGAGGAGGAGACGAGCCTCAAGGACAAGTACTCGAGGGATCACGTGGTGTTCAGGGACCCCAAGGCGTTGCACAAGCAGGGGTGGCAGGCGCTCGCCGAGACCATCATGAAGCAGGACGTGAAGGTGAACCTCGCCAGGTTCCGGCCCTTCCTGCTCCAGGCCATCGACAAGCTGCAGGAGTAGCGGCGGCGCCGTACGTCGTCTCCGTCCCCGGCCCGCCCGGGTTGGGGTTGGGGTTGGTGATGGTAGGTATAATACTACTCACGTCACGATCACATTCACACACACACACACAGAAACAAACAAACACGACAGGCAAAAATGCGGGATATTGTAATACTGGTGATGGAAAAGGTCATGGTCCGATGATGAAGAGAGGAGGGTTCAGATTGGTTTTGTTGGTTGGTTTTGTAATACTCGTTTTTGTTTTGGTTGGATATAGTGCACTTGCACGCAAGAGGAATGTTCATTATTGTTCTTCAGTAATCAGCTCACCTGCAGTTCTGTCGAGTTAATAACGCCATGTTCTTTCATGATCCTGCGAGTAATAGCGTCAAAAATGTTTTTTTTTTTTTGAGAATGTAAAAAATGCTCTTAGTGTAATGCCATCGATTCAGGTCGTGCGAACCACCGCCGATTCGTGCGATAGAAAGTTCTCACCATCCTGTCCTTTGTTACTGCAAGTTGAATTAGATTAAAGCGCGGGAAATCATCTATGCTCTGTCTCCAACACCCCGGAACACGCGTGTTGGCTGTCTCATCGCTTGAAAGGTCACTTTATTTTATTTATTTACTAATGAAAACAGAGAGGCAGCTGTCGTGACTGAAATCCGTGTGGTATTTTAATGGGCATCGGCCTACCTGGAGCACCATCCTTTAGTCATCCACCCAGAGGAAAGCCATTTGAAAGAGTAGAAAGAGCGATTATATTTTTGTTTGCTAAGGCCTGTTTGAAACCACTTAAATTATATAATCTAATTTTTATAATATATTTTATTTTTAAGTATGATAGATTATGATGTAGATTAAAAAATTAAATGAATAGATTATTAAAAACTCATAATTTACTTTGTCCTAGTTAAAATCAGCTTATGGATTGCTAATGACTCATTACCCTTGTAAAGTTGGAGATAATTAAAATCCTGCCACCGCCACCCTCCTCTTTAAAAAGAAAAAAAACAAAGGACAAACAGGTCTTTATGCAGTGTAGAACCTGAATTACAGTTTATATAATCTGGCCTCCAAACACGCACACCTAGATTATTTTTATAATCAGATTATATAATCTATCTTCATAATCCAGATCATAATCTATTATGGTTCTAAACATGGCCTAAATCTCGAGGTGCGCTTGTGCTGGGTTAGGTTTCAATGTTCGTATTCCCTCTTTGTTCCCTGCGGACTGTTATGCGGATTGGCTCGGATAACTCGCCTTCTACTATCTTCGGGGGTGGACCTACCTTATAGGCTATTCACTTTTACTTTGAGAACCCTTTGTTCCACTTTTGACCATTCTCATGTTGTAGTGAATGACATTCAAAGGGACACAACTCGCTGATAAGTGTTATGCGCGAGATCAAAGCCACTATGACATAGTTTAAAAATGTTTCCTTCATCTTGGAAAGAAGGTCTACAAATATAGAGACCCATAGCCTTGAAAAGAGCATCTTTAGCAGACACTATAAAAATGCAAACTGTAAAAGTGGGATACGGATCGAAAAAGGCATTTTAAAAATGCAAACTGTAAAAGTGGGATACGGATCGAAAAAAGGCATTTTAAGGGTCAATTTTAGCGGAAGAAGCTCTTTACCATAATTTTACAATTTTTTTACAGTTTCTGTTTTGTGTGTCTACGTCCTCCGCCTGTGTCCGGCCTGACCCATTTGTCACCCACCCACACACCCACCTCTGCCTATTTATTTAATTTCCTGGCGCACCCCACCTAGCTTTCTCCTATTATTTTACCACCACAATGCTTCCATCCACTTGCTTCTAGGGGTGGGCACTATAAAACCGAAAATCGGAAAACCAAACCGAACCGAACTGTATTAACCAATTTGTCGGTTTATTTGGTGGTTTGATTTTTGATTTGGTGGAAAATTTTAAGGTTGTTCGGTGTTTTGTTTTTGTTTGGTTTTTTGGTTCCTAGAAAGCGAATAGACCAAACAAACCGATATGTGGGATACCCCATGTAATACCTTGTTTCCGAAAGTACAACAGTATGGAGGCATCACACATTTCTTCGCACATAATACATTTCATGTTCCATGTGCCTTTTCTACTTAATTATGGTTACTAGTTTGCCTGACCGAATAAACCATAGAATGAAATTAAGGTTGCTAGAACTTGTGATTATTATTTTTTGCATATTATACAATCCAAATCAGTGCTCTCGAGTCATTATACTATACTGACAAGTGCATGAATTTTGGTTTTTGGTTAACCGAACAAACCGAACCGATATATTATGGTTAGTATGGTTCGATTTCTAAATTTTGAATGAGTATTTCGGTTTCTATTCCTCCAAAACCGAAATTGTATATAACCGAATAAGCCGAACCGTATTAACCATATAAACCAAACGCCCAACCCTACTTGCTTCCCTGGTTGCATCGGTTGACTCATTTAAAAAAAGAACACGGACATGCAGACAGCCGATCCAAACGGATAAAAAGCAGACAAAAGCGCTGTTTGTTTGGGTTGACACGTTGAAGTTACTTTAAAGATAATAGAAAATAGTTTTCATGAATTTTAAATTTTATAATTGATGTTAATATTTTTATGATAGAATTATAGTGGTTCTTCAATATGTTATTTATAGAAAAATTTATTTTGTATGTGTTAAAACATAAACACAAAGTAGGTCCTTAGACTCGTCTCTAAGAATAACTCATATGACGCACGGTGATTCTATTTTTCTTATGATAGGAGATTGCTAAAGTAAGAAGGATGCCGACAACAATTAGAGCACGTTATCTTCTATTCTTAAATAGTTGCAATCCATTTTTTTTCTTATGCATTATGCCATATCATCAGTCACGCATGTGTCATAGTATTTTTTTTCATGTAACCATGCCACATCATCAAGTCATGCATGTGGTAATAAGTTACCATTTGTGCACTAATCTACCCACTGTTTTACTAATTTTTATGTGCGCATAAACAATATATAAATTGGACACTTAGAGCAAATATATGTAGATTATGTTACACATTTTTGTTTAAAATGGCACCCCGTTTACTTCAATCCAATAGTTTCTATTTTCATACAACATTTTGTTAAATGCTTCATATGATTTTTTGTTTTCAAAATATAATCCAAGAGCAATCCTAAATTTATTTCTGCAATAGTTTTAGATTTTAGCACCTATTTATGCACATGTTTATCATGTTTCTGCAGCAGCGCGGGGGGCATCATCTAGTTAGTAGAACAATGGTGTTGGACATACCCTGCTAAATGATATACTACATGATCACAACTTCAGAGTGTTATAAGTATAATTATCAAAGTGTTTACATATACACACATCCTTAGACTATGAGAATATGGAGTACCTTCATGTGAGACGGTTACTTTGGGGTAATTAATCAGGTGCTCGATGAATTGTTTCCTCGGAGGGCTCTATACGACCGTTTACACCCAAGTGTTTCATGTGTGTGAACTATTTTTTCCCTGTTTTCAGATATGGGGTGCTGATAGTGGAATATCCGTGAATTAACACTTAGGTTTACTTATTGTTGTATCCAAATAATGTGCAAATGTCCAAGTTATTTGTTGTGTTGCTCGGGTTGAAAGCATATGTAAAGAATTATCCTTAGGGCTGTTCAATCCAACAAGTTGCAACCATCTATTTAGTAGCACAATCCAACAAACCTATTATTTACTTCTTCATAAGTTAGCTATTCAGAGCTCATGAGTCATTTTTAATGATCAAGTACAATTTCATATAGTGGAAGAGCCACACTATGTGTAATGTTCAACTTGTTTGGATGCATTCACATGCTAAATGTTGGCTTTGGTGGCCCTAGTGGGCCACGTATAAGCAGATGTTATGCATGTTCAACTTGTTTGGATGCATTCACATGTTGTAATGGTGAACATATGGTGCATGTTGTGTTATGTGTTGGTGTGTGTGGTGTTTGCTTATGATCAATTGGTTTCGTGGGCTGTAGAGGAGCTCACATAACCACCATCGGTCGTCATTGAGACTGAAACGGTAACAATACTAAGTTCACATATTGAACATTTCACCTTTCTCTCAAAACAAATGCCGACATGAGCATCAAACCAAGCTGGTACCAACCAAAGAAAACACCGCAAAGCAATAATGCATGAGGAAAAATAGAATTAATCTCACGACTGAAGAATGACGAGACAAAGCACTTGTTATCCACTAGTCCTATTAGAAGTTTCACAAGCAATATAACCAATACCGATTGATGATTATCTTCTGCAAAGCCAAATCAATCAATTTTTGAAGTAAACTATGTTAATAGGAATCACCACCAAACCAAAAAATAAAAACCAACCCTGCCTCTCGCTTACCAACTATAGAAGATAAATATGGTCAATTTCTCAAGAGAGAGAGAGGGGGGGGGGGAGAGCGAGGGAGAGAGAGACAAAGAGAGTAGACGCGCATGCTCGATGTCGGTGCCAAAACTGGCGGGTATTGGGTAGGGGGTCCAGAGGTGGTGGTCTCAGTTAGATGGTAACAGGAAGTAGGGAAGACACGATGTTTACCCAAGTTCGGGCCCTCTCTAAGATGTTAAATCCCATGTCTTGCTGCTGATTATATTGATTGTGATGGGTTCGAAGTACACGATAATCTACCTCGAGATCGTATGAATGAATTGATTTGACCTCTACGGTCTAAGCCCCTTGGTTTATATAAACACCAGGGGTATCTAGGGTTACAAGTATGCCGGCTACATCTAGAAATAACATGTCAATCATTCAAATATGTCTTGAGTATATGCTAAGTCTTCAGAAAATTCCATCTTGATCACGTCGTGTCCATGGGTACATGGCTCATTCTTTAACTGAAATTGGGTCCTTGGCCAGGCCCATAAGTAGCAAGCCCACGTGGTTAGGTAAATTTGGAACAGTAAGATCTTTTAGCACAATTACAAGGGAGTTAGTGACACCACATTCAAGATCTGCTTGTTAATAGTTGTTCCGGATGCATGGTGGGGGCTGAGGTTTTGGGCCTCCTTTTCCCTCTCCATTAGAGAAAATCTAGCTGCATGGGTCTAGTTCTAAGACGAACTTCTTCTACTAACATATCCTTGCGTGTGATGGAATATGAATGTATTTTCTTTAAGATGCAATACTAAAATACTTGTGTGATATAATATGTATATAGTTAAATTTTTCGTGCGTGCATACTGTAGGATTTCCTGAATGGAATATTGTGTTTTTTCTGGTATGAAACAAAACTTTATACTTGCATAATCAATTTACTTCACATGAATATAATTCTATCTGATGCATGAGATGATTACGACTCATTCGTGTAGGGGTAGATAAAGCATAGAGCCACCTCCAAGATTGCCATAATGCAAGAAGAATACTAGTATGCGGTGACTTAACAACTAAAATAGAGTTTTTGATTACCAATTATTTATTACAACGATTAGATGCTTGTCTTTGTTTCCTTGCAAAACAAATGCTTGTGTGTGCTTTGCAATTTGTAAGTTGATAGGTTCTGAAATCTTGCCTAAATATTTGCTGTGCAACTATTTGGTTCAATCTTGCATCTGGAAATTGATATATGATGATTTTATTGGTTCATTAGTCATAACTAGATAAATAATTTTCTACTTTGTTAGACGTGCGTTGCACGTGCTAGTTTACGAGTATTAAAAAGATTTCAAGTATCTGAAGAAAGAAATAAATAAAATTATAAAACAAGATAAAAATACAAACCATAAAAAATAACCCCCCCCCCAAAAAAAAGATGAAATAGTAAAGAAAAACACAAAATTGGAAAAGAAGGAAGCCCAGAGAGTTTTAAAAAAGTTGACAACTTTAGAAAATACTTACACATTGTTTAAGAAAATCATGAATATTAAAATGCATGCAAAGTTTGTGTTTTTTTATAAATTTAAATGTGATAAAAAAAAGGAGAGGGAAAGATAAACATAAAATTTAAAAATATACTTAAAAAATAATAAAATTGGAAAAACAAGAGAACAAAGAAAAAAAAGATGAAATGTTCTCAGACCTTTCAAAATTGGATTTAATGTTTTGGAACCTTCTTAAAACCACTTAGGCTGTCCGTAAAGAGAGTATCATAGGTAGTATCATAGACTAGTATCATATGCATGATACTAGTATCATAGACTAGTATCATATGCATGATACTAGTATTATATGCATGATACTAGTATATGATATTATCCATTACAACCAGCCTTAACCCTTCTTTGTGAACTCTGCCGGATCATGTGCGCTTTCGTTATAGGCGATCACTCTCTTAACGCTCACGAACAAGGATACATATCAGTTGTGCAGAGAGAGGCACGATGCACTTGGGACGCGTAGATGTCTCGCTATAAGCGAAACAGACAGTGCCATCGTCAAAACGATTACTGTAGCAGCACGACCCAGTAGCTATAAGTTAGTTAGCTTCGTTATTTTCGTCCGTTGATTAGTTTTGGTTTCCTCTTTAATTTATGCTTATATTTAATAATAACCAAAACACAAATATTGATAATAATAATTCATTTGATTTTTTAAAAGCGTTCATCACACATTTATAAATACTCATGCAGTGTATAATAATATTCGGGGCAATTAGATAAATTTCAGGAATTTGCAAAATCTGTTCGTAATATTTTCAAAAAAGAAAATACAATGTAGAATAATATTCATTTAATTTAATATGCTTCTTTTGCAACATTCGAAAGAATGTTCTAATCCTGGAAAAAATGTCCAACATATATCAAAAGATGTTCAACGTGCACCAAAAAATATTCAAGTTCTCTCTGATATAAAATTATTTGCCATCCAAACAAATTTCGTTGTGTACTTAAAAAATTCATAGTGTCACTCAAATATGTTTAATATGTACTGGAAAACAATTATTCATCTTCTATTTAAAAAGATTTTTATCTTGTATTTAAATAAATATTCAGAATGTATAAAAAAATATGCAACATAAATTGTAAAAGTCGACATGTATTTAAATTTGAAAACAATGGAAAAAATAGAAAAGGAAAATACATGTAGTAAAAAAAAATGTTGAAATCAATAAAGAAAAACAGAAAAAGAAAAATAATACCGCTTGGAACCTTTCCAAAACCGATGGAATGTTCGATGAATCAGCATGCCAAAAACCGCTCGCCAAGACATTGCATTGGGCCTAACCGGCTCGTCTATCCTGAAGGCTAGACGAATTGTTCATGTGCTAAAAAAAAGTATTGCTTATTGTTTTGTTTAACCTTCATACATCTTTTTCATCATGGGTAAGCTCCTATATGACGCTCTTTACAGAATACCCTATTGGCAGCTCGCTACGTCCAACTGTTGAGGATTCGCACAGGGAGCGACACTGCAGCGACGCAGCGGCCAGTCCGTTTACGCCTTACAGTGCCCCTGGTTTTGGGAACCAGTTTTCCAGCCGTTTTTTTTATTAGAAAAATTCTAAAAGGTTTTCTGAACCGTTTTTTTTTCTTTTTTTCCTTTTTGTTTCTTGTTTTTATTTTCTCTTTCTTTTTCAAAAAAGTTCTGAATTTTCGCAAGGTATTTAGGATTTTCAAGAAATGTTCCGAATTTTCAAAAGAGGTTCTGTATTTTCAGAAAATATTCTTCAAATAGAAAAATGTTTTGGCTTTCTAAAAACATGTTTTCGTTTTTCAAAAAAGTTTTGAATTCTTTGAAAATGTTCTGGATTTTCAATAATTTTCTTCAAATTGTAAAAATGTTTTTTACTTTTCAAAAGAATGTTCTGTACGTTTAGAAAAATTTCTGGATTTTTGAAAATTGTTTGGGATTCTCGAAAAATGTTTTAGATTTTAAAAAATTATACTTCTAATTCAAAAAACTGTTTGAAATTGTTTTTGATCTAGAAATGTTTGAAATTTGCTTAAAAAAATTGTTCATGCTTCCAAATTTGGTTACGATGTTTTAAAAATATTTTCTTTTTTAAAATTTATTCTCAAGATTGAGAAAATGTTGACGCTCTAAAAATTTGTTCACACTTTCAAATTTGTTCACTGTTTTAATATTTTTTCAAAATCGTTCGCCCTTCCTATTTTTTTCGGAATTTCTCAAAATTGTTCTCAAGATTAAAAAAAATGTTCGTGCTTTCAAATTTCTTCACAATTTTTCAAAATTGTTCTTGGTTTCTAATTTTGTTCTAAAAATTCAAAAATAGTTTATGCTTTAAAAATTTGTTCCCGCTTTCAATTTCTTCTTCAAAATTTAGTTCTCAATATTCACAAAATGTTTGTGCTTTAAAAATTTGTTCGTATCTCCAAATTTGGTCATGATTTTTCAAATTGTTCTCAATTTCAAAATTTGTTCTCAACATTCAAAAAATGTTTGTGCTTTAATTTTTTTTCGTTCTTTCAAATTTATTCGGGGTTTTAAAAAAAATTCTCTTTTTGAAAATATTGTTCTCAAGATTCATAAAATATTCGTGGTTTAAAAAGATTGAAAGTACAAACATTTTTTGAAAACCCTAGACAACTAAACTATAAAACACAACGATTTATGTAAAATACAAAAAGTAAGGGAAGAAATAAAATCAAAATTGAAAATAAAAATTTGAAATGAGAGGAAAGAAAAGAAAAGAAAAGAAAAAACTGGAACATTTGTTGAAATTCCTGAACAAAATTCGAAAACGCAAACAATGTTTGAAAACATGAACATTTTTCCGAAATGCTTACAGTTTTTGAAATTCCCGAACAATAATTTGGAAATGCAAATATTTTTTGAAATTATTAAACATTTCCTGAAACATGAAACTTTTTCGAATTTCTGAATAAAAATATGAATTCATGAAAATTGTAGCATTACGTAAAATTCTGAATAAAAAATTGGATCCATGAACATTTGTTGAAATTGTTGAACATTTTTTTAAATTCACGAACTAAATCCATAGACACGAACAAGTTTTGAAGTTATATTTTTCTATGAATTTTGAACATTTTTTATATCTCTGAACAAAATGCAGAAGCAGGACCTTTTTTGTAATTTGGAACAAGTTCTGGAAAATGCAAACATTTTTGAAAATTTTGAATCAAAATATAAAAATAAAAAAGTGAAAAGAAAAGGAGAAACAGAAAAAAAAACGAAAAACAGAAACCAAGTGAAAAACGGAATAAATAGGAAAAGAAGCAGCACAGAAAAAACTTGGCCGCAGTGTGCAAAGCTAGAAATGGGTGGCCGAGTCGCGTCCCTTGGGTCCGCCTTGTATGGGAAACCTCGATTGTTGGCCGCAGTTAGCGGCGAATAGGATTTTCATTCACCATTGTTCAATGATTATCTCTATTGCATCGTTTAACCATCATCCACCATTGTTTTGTCCGCTGATTTGTCCTATAAATCATTGAGCTTTCCCATTAACTCCTCTTATGTCATTATCTTCACCTTTTAAAATTTCTTGCCGGCTGATAGACCGGAATTGGAGACTCCTCCGCCTAGTCTACTCATTGTTTTTGACGATGAACTTTGCGTGTTGTCTAGCTGGAACGGCTTGTTGTGCCTTCGTACATAATTCTTCTAGTCCGCCAACGCATGAAACACGGTTCCCATTCCGATGGCAATTCATCCCATCCTCCAAACCCCGTTCCTCGCTGCCATCGCCTTGCTCGCCGGCGCAAGAGCTGACCCGCAACCGCAACCGCAACCGCAATCGCCCATCATCAGTGACTGCGCAATTGTAGATAACAGCACCAGGCCCGGCAGCACAGAGCGGCTTCTGACAAATGCTGGCTCGCTCGTCCAGCACCTCTGCGCCGGCGCCATCGGCAACGGCGGATTCCTCAACGGCACCTACGGCGATCCGCCGGACCAGGTATTCGGCAACGTCATGTGCTACGCCAACTACAACTGTGCCAGAGCTGTTTGGCGGCGGCACAATCTTTTCCCAGCAAACAGTGTGTTGAATATATATTTCTGCATATATATTGTATCATAGGCTCACCTCCTAGTCCTTGTATAGTTAAGATTTTTAAAAAAAAGGAGGCAACGCCCCGGCCTCTGCATCGAGAGATGCATACAACCCTTTATTAACAAAAAAAAAACCAGATCCGGAACGAGTACAACAATGTTGAGAGTCAAGAACAAAAACGAATCGATACAAGGTGCTCAAAGCGTCCAAGCAGCAAAAGTATAATAAGTAGATGCCTAGTCATCTATCCTATTAGCTTGCCGCCATCCAAACCGGTTAAAGATAACCTGTGCTACCATCTCCCAGCGGATACACCCAGTAACCATAAGCTCCCTGGAATCCGCAGGAGTGAGTAATGACCACGTGCGGGTTAGTGCGGTAGCCCTGTATATAACCTGCAAAAAATGTATAGATGTGCATCTGTTAAAAACTAAATCATTCCTGCAGTTCCAAATTGCCCATAGTAATGCGCAAGCTCCAACCCGGATACTCTTTGCCAAATGACCACCAACTCCCTGTACCCACGTCCCAAACAACGTGTTGACACTAGTGGGTGGGGTGATATTAAAAGCAATGTGTATAGAACGCCATAAGATTTTAGCCATCGGACATTGGAAAAAGAGGTGCTTGATAGTTTCCTTGTTGTCACAAAAGTTGCATCGCTGGCTACCCTTCCATTTACGTTTAGCCAAGTTGTCTTTCGTGAGGATAACACCTTTGTGAACGAACCACATAAAGATCTTTATCCTCAACGGAACTTTGACCTCCAAGACATGCTTGGATCTCGGTATGTACCCTGAATCAATAAGATCAAGGTACATAGATTTTACCGAAAAGGATCCATCCTTAGTTAGCTTCCAACGAATAGTGTCGGGCCGATCCGACAGTTGTATTTGCATTAATCTTCTAACTAAGTGTAGCCATCTGGTCCATCTTACACCGATCAAAGATCGACGAAACCTGATATTTAGAGGCGTGTTGCTCAAGACTGCCGCAACCGACGCTTGTCTGCGTTGGACAATATTGTATAGCTGCGGATATTCCAGCGCTAGGGGCACATCCCCTAACCATGTATCCTCCCAGAATCTAGTTGATTCACCATTAGCAATGACAAACCTAGTCTGGTTAAAAAACACGTTCTTACACCGCATCAATCCTTTCCAAAATGGAGAATCATAGGGTTTAACGGTGACCTGAGCTAAGGTCTTATGTTGTAAGTACTTATTCCTTAGAATTTGCACCCACATGCCTTCGGTCTACCGAAATTCTAAACAGCCATTTACTTAGCAAGCATATGTTTTTAACCTCTAAACTCTCCACCCCTAAACCTCCTTGATCTCTAGGTCTGCAAATTATGTCCCATTTAGTAAGTGTATAGTTAAGGTAGAGGCCCATCTTATACCTATATATATTTGCTAGTGCATTCAATCAATATTGAGTGTTGCATAATTCAAACCTAATTCTCTATATGGTATCAGTTTCCTCCACGTTCCTCACCTAGCCGCCGCCATCGCCGCGCCATCTCTTGCGCAGCCGCTGCCACCGCTGTCGCGCCCTTCCTCGCGCCGCCGCCGCCGCCTCTCTCTGCCGCCACACCCGCCGTTGCCGCCGCCGCCTCCTGCCTACACCGCTTCCGCCACCCCACCCCCTCATCTCACACCGCCATCGCTCGCTCGCTGCCATGGCCTCTCCGCGCTCCTCGCTCTCCTCCGGCAGCACTTCATTCGCTGGCCCGGATGTTACCCTCGTTGGCGATCTCAACATGTTCGACCGCGTCCCGGTGGTTCTTGACCAGTCCACCGGCCCCTACTCCATTTGGAAGAGATATTTCTCCTTGGTTTTCCGTGAGTACCTGCTCCACGGTCACATCGACGGCACCGTGGATTCGACACTCATGGTGAACGACGAGGACTGGATGATCCTCGACGCCACCACCATCCGCTGGTTTTACCTCACCATCTCCAAATATCTCTTCTACGCGGTGGTGTGCGATGATGACGACGCCTACACCATCTGGACCAAGCTCAACGACCTCTTCACGGACAACAAACTCCAGCGCAAGGTCCTCCTTCACGGCGAGTTTTATGGGTGCCAGCAGCTTGATTCATCCATTGATGATTTTTACACGCGCCTCAAAAAGCTTGCCGATGAGCTCCGTGATCTTGGCGAGACGATCAACGACGAGCTCCTCATCAGCACTCTCACCGCCGGGATCAATGACGACTTCGGGAACGCTGCCTCCAACCTGACTCTTATCCCGGAGCCTACCTTCGCTAAGGTGGTGGTGTACCTCAAGCTTGAGGAGCGACGCCTGAAGATGGCGCGGATTCGGGCCACGCACACGACCCTTACCTCCGCCAATCACGATGGACCGACTCCCCCGCGGTCGCCTCCCCAACAGTTGGCCTTCCTGCAGCCGGCTCCCTTTCAGCCGTCGCAGCCGGCCCCATCTGGCAACGAGCAGTCAAACGGCATCCCTGGTGGAACCGCTCGCCCTCCACAGCAGCAACCAACTCCATGGTACGTCGAGCAGAATCCGTGGACCGACGTTGTGTACTCTTATTCCATGACAGTTCCCCGTGCTCCTGCTCCTGGTCTCCCAGCCCCCGGCCCCCGTCGCATCACGCGTTCTACGGCGCGCCATAGCCGTACGTGGCGCCGTACGACCCTCTCTCGCTCGGCCAACCGGCGCAGTCAGGCGGGCTGCCGTCGCCCTTGCCGGCCCAGCCCAAACTCCCAGCCCGTGCGCTTCCCTCGGCTCCGTGGGACCCGGCTCTGCTCGCCGCGCTGCACTCCGCCCTACACCGACAACCTACACTCGAGGTGGTGACTGGTACATGGATACCGGTGCTACGACTCACATGGTGATATCGGTGCTACGACTCACATGGCTGCTCATCTCAAGACCCTCCACACCTCCTATCTCGTCAACACCTCTACTCGGATCACCGTCAGTGACGGTTCCTCTCTACCAATTACTCATATAGGACATGCATCTCTCCCCCCCTCCACACCACCTTATTTATCCAACATCTTAGTTTCACCCGAACTTATCAAAAATCTTGTTTCCGTTCGCTACTTTACACGTGAAAATCCCGTTATTTATTGAATTTGACATGTTAGGTTTTTCTGTCAAGGACGCCCGTACCGAGATGGTGCTTCACTGATGTGACAGTCGTGACGACCTCTATCCGGTCGGCTCAGCTGCCTCCTCCACCTCCGCCGCTCCTGTTGCCCTCGCCATTGGTATGGACCTTTGGCATGCTCGCTTGGGTCATCCCAACCCAGCCACCCTTCGTCATAGTCTTCGAAGTTTTTCTTTCACATGTAATAAGAACGCGAATCACTCTTGTCACGCTTGTCGTATCGGCAAACATACCCGTCTCTCTTTTCGTGCTTCTTCTCATGTTGCCTCATACCCGTCTGAGTTAATTCATAGTGATGTGTGGACCTCTCCTGTTGCAAGTAATACGGGCTACTCTTACTATCTCGTCATCCTTGATGATTTTTTGCACTATGTGTGGACCTTCCCTTTGCGGTGCAAGTCCGATGCCATCACCACCCTTGCTGCCATTTATTCCTATGTCTCTACGCAGTTTGGGCATCCCATTCTAGCGTTCCAAACAGATAATGGGAAGGAGTTCGACAACCTGGTTGTTCGTACTCTCCTCACCGCACATGGCACGATATTTCGTCTCACTTGCCCCTACATTTCACAACACAACAGTCGTGCTAAACGCGTCCTTCGCACTCTTGACGATTGCATTCGTACGCTTCTCTTTCATGCCAATGTACCTCTACGCTTCTGGCCTGACGCCCTCGCCACCGCATCCCTTCTCCTTAACATTCGACCTTGCTGTACTCGCGGCAACTTTGCACCTCACGATCTTCTCTTCGGTTCACCACCCTCTCATGCTGAGCTTCGCATCTTCGACTGTCTCTGCTACCCTAGCATCACCGCTACTGCACCCCATAAGCTTGCCCCTTTCTCCGTCGCCTGCATCTTCCTTGGCTATCCACCCAACACCAAAGGATACCGTTGTTATGATCCCGTCTCCAACCATGTCTTCACCTGGCGGCACGTTTACTTTGACGAGAAGGTGTTTCCATTTCAGTAGGTATCTGCAGCCGTCGCATCACCGCCGGCCCTTCGACACCCTCCTCTGGTGGACGGTCTCGGTTGGCCCTTGAACCACCGCCTGGTTTTGGCGTTACTCGCGTCATTGACCGAACCGCCGACCATGCTTCTTCGACAACCGCGGATTTGGACTCCGGGTCGGCCGGCTCCTCCAGAGTTTTAATCGACTCCTCCACGACCGTCTCCTCCGTAGCCAGCCCATCTGCAGTCGGCCCCTCCACGGCCGGTCCCTCTGCAGCTGGCACATACGCAGCCGGCCCATCTGCAGCCGACCCCCGCTGCATCGGTAGTCGGGCCCTCCGCAGCCGCCCCCCTGACGCGGGCTAGGGCCGGTGTCCACCGACCGAGCCTGTGGTACTACATCAACGAGTATCTTCTTGCATCATCCACCTCCCAGCCATCACCACTTCCTGTTTCCGAGTGTTACACCTCTGTTGTAGCTAGGACCTGCCCTCTCATTCGTACCCCTAGTACTATTGTCAGGATCGTTCCCTCGACAAAGATGAAATTTGTGCGCTTTGAAGAGTGCACTATTCTCAAAGTAATCAGCATAGAAAAGGGCGTGGCATATCTCCCTATATTGCGGTTCATGGACGCAGCATACTGGGGAATGACCCCCTGAACCGAGGTCACTTCCTACTAATGTGGTCGTGGATAACTAATGCAGCCGCCACTAGCTCTTCATCATCCGAGGACGAATCATCCAATGAACAAATGAAGTTGTGAAAGAAAACTCATCACCCGCTATCCATTATACCTTATGAGCAAATTGTCGAACACCTTGCGGTCGTGGTGGAGATGCGACCGGAAAGAGCAAGTCGAGTATGCGAAGCAAGGTTGGTGTTTGTGGGTGCGCGCCCTGTGGCAATGTTGCGGCTGCCGAAAGTTGTTGGGGTTGGCAGTCAGCGCCGACGGCTCTTGCTTCTCTCCCACCGGTAGCAAGGAACCACGAACACCATCAAAAGGCTTCAATGAAACACGAGCGTGGGCCATGTATGACACGGTGTGGTTTTGGGGTGAACGGCCTCGACGGAAGGCGACGTGACCGGGAATAGGGGTGGCGACGATGATGGTGGTGGCAGTGGGCGGCGGGCGGAGGGGAGGACAGGGGAAGAGGAAAAATGGTTGTGTTCCCGATGGGCAGGCCATGGGAAGGACAAGGTCGTGCGTCCCCATGTTCGCGCATGTCCATCCGGTCGCGAACACGGTCCAAGACTGGGCCGGAAATAGGTCGAAAACGAACCAAAAACGATCATCGATATGTTTGCTCTCGCGCGTTGGACGACATGTTCTCTCCGTTTACCCCAAGCAAATTTGGCCGAACTAATTGGGGTAGCGCATTGGAGTTGGCCTAAGGCCAGTCACCGTTGAATGAGGAGGCCGATTTCGAATCTTTGTCTCACATAATTTTTTCACTTTTTCTGTTGTATTAATCTAGGATAGAGAATATTTATGCAACACTCATGATCTCCCCCGACACAAATGTTGCTCTACAACGAATAGAGACAGGGCTAGGATGAAAGCATGGAGGGGGCAAGTTTGCTCATGGAGGAGGCAACGCTTTCATGTTTCAGGAATTTTTTGATGAAGTAACTAGTAGCATTGAAAAAAAATCAATTCATTGAGCGGGGTCTAGCCCCCCTCGTCCCCCCTTAGATCCATCTGAAGTTCCTCGAGATGGCCAACCATGCTTCATATAAATTATTGTGTGTGTGTGTGTGTATATATATATATATATATATATATATATATATATATATATATATATATATTTTGTTGGTATGCTCAATGATAGTGTGTCGTGCAGAGGTCCAGCTCATCGTCTTGATTGATCAGTTTAGACGTGTTGTGATTAGATGGATGCTATGGTAGCGTTGTGAAGGGCGGGAAAGAGGATAATCAGTGATACATGTTCAAATAGATGACGTGGACCTTTGAGAGTTTTGAGCCCAACGAAAAAGAGGGTGAGCAGCAATACAAGTGCCGCGTCGTGTTCAAATAAATGCGTGGATCTTTGAGAATTTTGAGCCATACTCATTGAACCGGGAGCATGAGATTTGTTTTTCGTATTGCAATGTATAGAGGTATTAGCTAGTCTCCTTAATTAATTAATGAAGCAAATCTTACGCCTCCATTTCAAAAAAGTGTTTCTGTCCGTCCGTCATCGAAATTGTTTCTAAACTTTGAAAATATTTTTGATTTTAAAAAATGTTTGCAAAATATAAAACAAATGTTCAGCAAATAAAAAAAGTTCATGAGTTTTTAGAAACGTAAGTGTATTGAAATATGTTAATGAAATTTAAAAAACTGGCAATTTAAAAAATGTACATGAATTCAAAAATATACTAAAAATTCAAAAACTGTTCATGAATTAGAAAACAGATATTGATTCATAACATATTCGCTGATTCAAAACAGATAATGCATTACAAAAAATGTTCGTCAATTTCAGAAATTGTTCCACTGATTTCCAAAAAAATATTGCAGAGGCTGTTTTGCTAGTAAAAAAAAGTCACTACAGCAGACCGATTAACTTCTCCGTCCCTATCTCATGTTGACGTTTCTCAATCCATTGACAGTTGCTGGCTAGAAATTGGAGACTCCTCCGGCTTGTCTCTTGTCATCGTTGACTTAGTCTACTCATTGTTTTTCACGTTGAACGGAAGGCAGCAGGCTTGTTTTCTCGAACCTTGCCATTGTTGTTAGCTGGAGCGGCTCGCTGTGCCTTCGCATATACTCTACTAATTCTTTTCGACTATCAATGCATGAAATGCGGTTCCATTATTCCCATGGCAGTTCAGCGCCTCCTCCTAACCCTGGTCCTCACCACCATCGTCTCGCTCACCGGCACAATTGCTGACAAGCCCCTTGATTCTTACTGCCTAAGTACGATCAACGACACCAGCACCGGCAGCACAGAGCACCGTCTGGCAATCATTGGCAAGCTCGTCCACAACCTCCGCGATGGAGCCATGCTCAACGGCGGCTTCCACTATGACAGCTTCGGTGCTCCGCCGGACAAGGTATTTGGCCTCGTCATGTGCTACATCGACTACAACTGGGATATGTGCAAGAGATGTTTGGCGTTGGTGCTCTATTTCCCGAGGGAGCAGTGCCGCGACGGATGGACGGCTGGGGTCATGTACGATGCGTGCATCTTAAGGTACTCAAACGAGTCTTCCTTCTCCGGTCCCGATACGACTCAGGACGTCGGGCCATACTCGCTCGTCCCTGACAATGACATGAACTACGCGCGGTGGAAGCTGATGAACCGGCTCGCTGCCGAGGCCTCCAGGTCGTCGCTGAGGCTCGCGAACGGCAGTCTGCCGTATACGGACTCGCATGGCACCTCGCTGGAGATGTACGGGGCGATGCAGTGCTCCAGGGACTTGCCACCAAATGACTGCGCCGATTGTCTGCTGAGTCAACTTACGAATTTTACGATTGAAGTGAGAGGTGACACCATGACGACGGCTTATATCAAGTCCTACACTTGCTACGTTACATACAGCATGGAGCCCATCGAAATCCGAAGCCCTTCAACTGCAGAACCGCCGGAAATCCCCAGCCCTTTACCTGCAGAACCGCCGGAAATCTCCAGCCCTCCACCTGCAGTTGCAGGTACAGTATCTCATTCTCGCCCCTTGCATGTAGGAGTACTGTAAGACTGATATTGCCTCTGAATTTTTCCAATTTGTGTCTGTGTATTCAGGATTTGTGTCTGCGCCCAGCTCAAAGCACAGCAAAATGAATCTCATAATCGCAGTCTCCATATCCATGGTTGTCGGTTCCATCTTCTGTCTGGCCATATTGGCGTGGTGCTATTGGCGGTGGCAGAAAGAAAGAACTGATGAGATGGAGCAAGAGGACATCTTTGGCGATGAGGAAATGAAAGAGGAGTTCAGGAAAGGGGCCGGGCCAAGGCGATTTGGCTACCATGAGCTCGCAGTTGCCACCGGCAGATTCGCAGACAGCGAAAAGCTTGGGGAAGGAGGTTTCGGTTCAGTATACAGAGGACACATAAAAGACTTAAATCTTGATGTCGCGATAAAGAGAGTGTCCAAAAGTTCAAAACAAGGGAGGAAGGAGTATGTCTCGGAGGTGAGGACAATAAGCCGTCTCAGGCACCGTAACCTTGTACAACTCAACGGCTGGTGCCATGGTCGTGGCGAGCTTCTCCTGGTCTATGAGCTAATGCCCAATGGCAGCCTTGACACACATCTTTACAACACAGACAAGAAGTTATCATGGACAACGAGGTAAGTATCTATTGATTGTCCATTTCATTTCTAAGACTCAATACCGCGTATTTCCATGTATTGTCCATTTCTTTACAGTAGTTATAAGCAATTATAAGGATTAGCGAAACAAGTCTATACCAATTATACACAAGTCGTGTTTACATGATCTAAAAAGGAAATATTTGACACATAGTATTCAAACGAACGGATTCTCTTGCAGATACGATATTGTGCTTGGCATTGGGTACGCACTTCTGTACCTCCATGAAGAGTGGGAGCAGTGCGTCCTGCATAGGGACATCAAGCCAAGCAATGTGATGCTGGACGCGTCCTTCAACGCTAAGCTAGGTGACTTCGGGCTCGCAAGGCTCGTCGACCATAGCAAAGGATCACACACAACGGAGCTTGCGGGCACGACAGGGTACATGGACCCGGAGTGCATGCGCGTAGGCAGGGCCAGCATCGAGTCCGACATCTACAGCTTTGGTGTCGTCCTACTCGAGATCTCCACCGGTCGTAGACCCGTTGTGGTTTTGCCAGACAACACAGTGATCCACTTGGCGCAACGGGTCTCGGAGCTGTATGACCATGGAAGGATCCTTGACGCGGCGGACCAACGGCTGAACGGGGAGTTCGACGTCGGAGAAATGGAGCGTGTGATGGTGGTCGGGCTCCTGTGCACATGCCATGACTCCAGCCTGAGGCCGTCCATAAGGCAGGCCATCAACGTCTTGAGGTTCGAGGCTCCATTGCCGAACCTCCCATTGAAGATGTCGTCGGTTGTCTCTCCAGGCATTCCTCCTCCATTTTTGCTTTCATCTGGTCAGAACTCGGGACTGACGGGCTGTGCCTCGATCGGCTCCGCTGAACAACGAAATGCTTGATTAGCTTCTTCTTTTTCTGCTAGACAGACTTTACTTTAATTAGGTTTGATAAGGAGATGCAGCTCGCATATATAGTTTTCTTGTCGTAGTTGCATGCTTATGTTTGCTTAGTTAATTTATTACGTGCTAAATTAAAAAAAAACAGTGTTCTGGCACAACCCCTAATAAACGTGTAAAAGGTAGTATAGTCTTTATCGATAATTCGAGTCTGCTCCCGGACTCATCTGCTCCCGCTGACGAAAAAAATCAAAATAAATATATAAAATTCAAAAAATGCCAATTTTTTTGTATGGTAGACAATTAGATGCGTGATGCTTGCTGCAAATTTCAGCTTATTTAGACATCTAAGCAGCTCTCAGCAAAAAAATAAATCGGTTCAGAAAAGTTTGTGAACAGTTAATCTTTTTTACACACCCCGATTTGTCTTTTTTCTGATAGCTCCTCTGATGTCCAAATAGGTTGAATTTGCAGCGGACCTGAGACCTCACGCATCTAATTGTCTATCACAAAAAAAAGGATTTTTTTTATATTTTCTATTATTTCTTTTGATTCGTTTCGTCAACGGAGGCGCAATTGAGCCCGGGAGTAGAAACGCCGCTCCCTTTGTCCTTTACCGTATGGTATATCCGCTATCGTACGACCGCCCGCCCGTTCGCTCTGTCCCGTACGCCCGCCCGTGTAAGCATGATAACTTAAAAATTGGGCTGACTTGTTGAGTTGCTGCCGCGAGAATGGGGCACTTGGGGAACTCGATGGTCGCCGATGGTTGTGCACCCGTGCAACCAGCAGAGGCGCAACCGCGTAGGGCAAGATCAGGGGTGCACATAGCTCGCTGTCAAAGGAAGACTGAAAGAGAGGCGAGAACCTCGTCGGCGGCTGGGCTCCAGGGCGAGGTAGTGCACTGGGAGGAGCGGTAGTGTACACCCCTCGCTGGCCAAACTTTACTTAAAGCATCTACAACAGCCGCGCAAAATTAGCGTCGCGCCGTAAATCCAGCCGTTTTAGCGCGCGCGCAACGCGACGGATGGCTCTAGCGGGCGCGCAAAAACGACGCGCGCGGCATATCCAGTTCAGCGCGCTGGCCGAAACGCAATCGCGCGCGGTGTATTTAGGGCCCCCGCTTCCGCGCGCGGCAGACTTGAACGCTCGCGCGAAACTCTCTCCTCTCCTCCTCCTCCTATGCACCGCGCGCGCCGGCGCCGGCGCCCTGCCACCGCACCCATGGACGCGCACACCTGCACCCCGCTCACCCCGTTGTACAGCCCCCCCCCCCGCCGCCGCGCCGAAAACCCTAGCGCAGGGGCCGTTGGCGTCGCCACCGCCGGAGCTCTGCCGACCGTCGGCCTCGCGCGCAGCCTCTTCTTGCCGCCGCGGACCAAGGCGACGGGTGGCGTCGCGCCGGCGCCGTCCCGTGCCGCCGCCGCACCGTCGAAGCTGTTTCCATTTTAAACTTGGTTGGATGAACTTGTGGGTATTAACTTTTATGCATCAACTTGTTTGTATCAAATTCACATGTTCATTGCATTTTTGCGCGTTGCTGGAGCGGCGATGCACGCGCTCTGCATTTTAGCGCGGCTGCTGGAGGCAGCGTCTATCCCCACGCTAAACCAGCCGAAGCGCGCGCGGCAAACACATTTTTTGAACGCGGCGCGAAGCACGGCTGTTGAAGATGTTCTTAAGCCTAAACACACTCCCTCTCTAGGTAGAGCATGGGCAGCTTTATTCCCACTCCTGCGGACCTACCTTAACTTAGAAGCTAGCTTAGATCGAAGAAACTCCTTCATCTCCTCGATGCATGATGGCTGCAGCAGTGGTTAGATTCTTCTTGCTGTCGTTGAGCATATTCACCATGTTTTTGTTGTCCACTTCCACATGCACCCTAGGAGCGTCAAGTTGCATTGTCAACTTGGTGGCTTCCTTGCAAGCCAGAATCTCAGCAAGTTCCGGACAAGATACCTAGGAAAATTGAAACATGCAGCAGCCCCACCGTGGGGGTCTCGTGTGACTACACCGCCTCCTGCTCGGTCATTATGCTTGGACATCGCCCCGTCAGCATTAAACTTTATGCTCTGGTGTTTTCCACCTCACTGCCGGGTAAGAGTTTTAACCTTGTTTCCGTGCACAAGTCTCCATTCTTCATTAAATCTGATGACTGAATCAGCAACATTCCGGGCATCTGCAATCCTTTTACCATCGTGGCTTGGGGTCAGATCTGGGCAAACAGGCCGGGTAAATGGGCCGGGCCGACAGCCCGCGTGCTTGGCACGACACGAGCCCGGCCCGACATGGAGCTAATCGTCCTCGGGTCCGGCACGAAGCAGGCCTCGGACCGTGCCTGGGACTGGAGGCTGGGCACGTGGGCCGGCACGGCATGAACCGTTTATATATATATATATATATATATATATATATATATATATATATATATATATATATATATATAGGACTAAAATAAATTCATAAGACTAAAAAATGCGGCCCAACGTGTTAATCGGATCAACATGCCGGTCCGTTTAATAATCGGGCCGTGCTTGGGCCTAGAGACGCAGCCCACGGGTCGGCACGGCACGACCCGACTAATAAACGTGCCTGGGCGGGCCGTGCCGTGCCAGACCCGATTACCACGGGCTGTGCCGGGCCGGCCCGTTTGGGCCAGGTCTGCTTGGGGTGTGTTAGTCCGTGGTCAACAGGTAAGTTTTATTGGGCCAATTATTTTTCTCTGGCCCAGTTGAAAAAAATCCCTGCCCATCCTGTACCTTCGCCCGTGACGGCCAGAAAAATAAGGGGGTGTTTCTTTTAAGGGACTTTTTGATGTAGGGACTAAAAACGTCCCTTTTAGTCCCATGTGAAAAAAACAGGAGGAACTTTTAGGGACTAAAAGGGGTATTTGGGACTAAAGGAAGAAGATCCTATGGGAGGGACTTTTTGAAACTTTTTTGGCATTTTTTTCAACAGTGCCCCTACTTTTTACATGTCATTTAATGACCTCTAGTCCATGTTTAATCCTTGAAATGAAAACGGATAGAGACTATAGACTTTTTAATTAGGACTAAAAATTTTTTTAGGACTTTTTAAATAAACATGGCCTAACCCTCCGCGCTAACCCTAGCCATCCAAAGATGGCGGCGGCTGAGGAGAGCAAAGGGGAGGGGAAGATGGCGGCGGCGGAGGAGGAGGAGAGGGAGAGAGTGAGGGACCCCTTGTATCCTGACCGATCGACCCCGCAGATCCTTGAGGTCGCCTTCGGCAAGGATGTGGTCGACATTCCCTCCAACGCCGACGAGAGCCCCGCCTGGTCGCTGCTCGTCGGCGCCAAGAGCGGCGCCGTACGCTTGCACCGTTTTCGCGTGGCGAGGTCCGGGCGGATCTCAGGTCGGAGCGACGACGACATCCAGGTCTTCCACGACCTCAAGCAGTCGCAGGGGTGCAGCTCTGGCGCCAGCGCAGCCCTGGCTCCCGACGGCCGCTCGCTCTGCCTCCTGCGGCGGGTCGAGGACGCGCAAACCGAGGCCCTGCAGCTGCAGGTGCCGGCCGAAGCAGTAGCGCTTCCCCCGCTGGATCCAAGCATGCGCGGCCGGTGCATGCCCATCTCCGCCGACGGCCACATATGGGCCGTGTCCGCGACCTACTCTTCTTGCACCAGTTACAGCATCCTCCTGCAGCGCCTGGTCATCCAAGACGAAGACCAGCGTTGGGAGCAGGTCGGCGAGCCCTCCACCCAGCACTGCAAATTCGAGCCCTTCCCCTCCAGCCATTGGGGCATTGACTTCCTCCAGGGCTACGCCGTGCTCCCTCGCCACGGCCCGGACGGGGGCACGCTCATCCTGCTCTCCCTCCTAAACGGCCTTTTCTTCACCTTCAACTGCTCCGCCCCCGACGCCGGCTGGACCAAGGTAACCCAAACCCAGGACCACAAGCACTACGTCCCTATCCTCGGCCGTGGCGTGTATGCGCAGGAAAGCAATGCCGTCTACGTGCTGCGCAAAAACGTCATCTACGCATACAAGCTCGGGCATGAAGGGACAGGCCTGAAGCTAGACCCCCCTTTGGAGATTAGATTTCCTTGTGTTAGAAGAATCACAGCGCATGGCTTGCTCACACATCTCGGCCGCGGGGTCATGTGCTCTGTCTTGATCAGTGTGGAGTTCCCATGCCGGAGCGACCACCTACACGCCATTGTCACCACCTTCCACCTTGGTCCTGAGCCCTCCCATGTCAAGCTCCTGCACTCCGCCTCCCGCCAGGTCGACTTGTTGTTGCCCGTCGAAGACATCGACGATTTTGAATTGTGTTTTCTGCAGTAAGTTTCTCCACTAATCCATGCCATTGTTTGGACCATTGGTTGATCCGTGCATTCATTTTGGTCATCTTGCATACAAATTAATCTTCTTCTATAATCAATCACTTATAGAGAGTATAAGGATGACCAGGTGCTGCCACCTCAAGTCCATCAGGAGGGGGTGCTTCGTGATCGCTGCAGGTATTTATCGATCCACAAGCTTGAGCTTGGCTTAGATATTTCATTCCAATTATATAAGTTTCTTGTGCATAACCTATTTTTGCTTCTTGCATGCAGTCATCTTCTCCCACCAGGTCCTCCTCCTCCCTATGTGAAGCCACATATGGACAACGAACTCTTGTTTATTATCTGCCAAGCTGGTTCCCAATCATTTATCTATAGAACCACTCTCACAGATCTGAATCCAGAGATAAGAATAGCCCCTCCTCTCAAACCACACTACATTGTACATGGAGATCGGTATGGAGATGATGATGGTCAGAGGCACATTTTTCGCAGTAGCTCGAAACTGTATGCTGTCTCGTTCCAAAAAGATGGCGTGCATGAGCTTAGGCCCTGTTTGGTTTCAAATAAGTCACCAACTTATAAGTTAAAAAATGCAAAAAGTGACTTATTTTGTCAAACAGGTTCAACTTGTAAGTCACCCCAACTTATAAGTCATAAGTTGCTCCACCCCAACTTAAAACTTATAAGTCACTTACTTTTGGATGGGTCGCACCATTTTTTCAGCCAGCCCACCCGTGACCACGCCTCCCCACGCCCAGGCACCGCGCACCCCACCGCGCACCCCGCGCCTCCCCATCGTTCCAGGCACCCGCGCACCCCATCACGAGCTCGCTGCCGCCGCCCTCCATTGCGAGCTCGCCGCCGCCGGCCTCCCTCGCGAGCTCGCCCCGCCCGGATCCGCTCGCCTCCGCCCGGATCCGCTCGCCGCCCGGTTTCCACCATGGCCGGTAGGAGCTTCGCCGCCCTTTTCCAAGATTCCCAAGGCGCCGACGAGGAAGAGGTCAGGGGCTGATGTCGCTCCTCGAGACCAAGGCCCCGGCCATCGGGTTCGACATCGGCAGCTCCGACGGCGTGCACGGCCTGGCGCTCTGCCGTGGGGACGTCCCCAGGACGACGTGCGCCGAGTGCATCCGCTCCGCGGGAGCCCAGGCCCAGGGCCTCTGCTCGTCCAAGAAGGACGCCGTCGTCTGGCTCGACGCCTGCATGCTCCGCTACTCCGACGAGCCGTTCTTCGGCGAGGTCGACGACGACCACAGCGCCGTCGTGCCGGGCGGCGTCCAGAGCGCGGCGAGGTCTGTCCAGTTCGACAACGAGGTCGCCGGCATGATGAAGAGGCTCACGAGGACGGCGTACCTCTCGCCGCTGCTGTTCGCCGCCGGGGCAGCCGAGGCGGTCGCCGGGACGCGGAGACTGCACGGGCTCGCGCAGTGCACCAAGGACCTGTCCGGTTTCGCACCAAGGACCAAGGTGTGGTCAGGTGACTTATAAGTCAGGTGACAACCAAACAAGGGTGACTTATAAGTCACTGGTTTTAAGTCACTTGACTTATAAGTCACCTGACTTATTGGAACCAAACAGGGTCTTAATCTGGACACCAAATTTCAGATTTTCGATCACCTTGCACGGCGGCCTGTTTCTGCTTCGTCTGTTCATCCTTTTGTTATGGTTATCCAAGTTGGCTCTGCAACTCTTGCTCTTAGTGAAACCCTCCAAGTTTACCGTAGGACCCACCTTGTTCGTCCTATTGGGTCCACCTCATGCGTGCGCTGCCGCACAGATCAGTCTCAGGTTCTTGACAGAAAGGTGAAGCTGTCGGGATATGTGGTAGTGGGTGATGATTCCTTTATAGTCTGTGACATGTTCCTGTCTTCAGTTTGACCTCCGTGCCAAGCAGTGGCATGTTGTCATGCCTTGGGCTTCATGGAGTAAATACCTGCCAAGGGATATGCATAGTACCCACCTTCTAAAAGGCAGATGCATATATGTTGATGGTTTTATCTACACATGCATTTGAAATGGGCCTGCTGCTTATGAACTACTCTGTGAAAATCATTGTGTGTACCTTAACCCCCAAATATCTTTGCCATTCACACGGGAGATTAACAATTGGGACTGTGAAAGAATGTGTTTGGATTATGCTGGCAAAGACAACTCGGGCGCCATCTTGTTTTGGGTGGTGCAAGGTGAATCTCTCTCTCTCTCTCTCTCTCTCTCTCTTTCTTTCTCATACATGGTGACCAGCTCATGGAAGATGTCATCACCTCTACTGTTCTTGTATATATAGGTTGGCAAATTACAGATCAGCCCCCCATGAATCAACTACGGATCACCGCCGTCCGGGTTGAGACTAAGAAAACACCCAGCAAGAGCATGGAACCGGTGGGACTGAACCATGTGGTCTATGCCACACGTCTCATTGATCAAGAGGAAGCAATTGAGCAAGAGAGAGTAATTAGTACCAGATGCTTTGCGGTCTCATCTTCCTCCATCTTCCTTGGACAATGACACTGGGGTCATGGGCAGAGTGATTGACTACCTGGCTGATGGAGCATTTTTTTGTACGTGGAAGGAGAGGACAGTTGCAGCTAACTTTATATTTTGCTGACAAGTTGTTTGGTAGAGACTCTAATTGGACCAACGACGACAAGTGACTTTGTAAGCACCCTGCTTGGAACTTTGAAGTTAAACTAGGGGTAGGAATTGGGTTTATATGGTTAATATATATATATATTATTGTTCTTTTGAATTTTGCTTCCCCTAAAATGATAAAATGGCTATTGAAGTAATCACCAAGAAAATACTCCCTCCGTTTCTAAATATAAGTCTTTTTAGAGATTTGACTAGGGAACTACATACGAAGTAAAATGGATGAATTTACTTTCTAAAGCATGTCTATATACATACGTATGTAGTCTCTTTTTTTTTTAGAAAAAGAGGATGACCCCCGGCCTCTGCATCTGGGAGATGCATGCGGCCATTTTATTGATTATTCTCGAGGACCTTACAAAGCAGTACAACAATATGTCTGAATCCGCCGTCTTGGCAACATTTGTCGCTACTCTTATTCATATGATGAAGGGGTGCAAGCTGGACCAAATACCCAGACCTCTCACCTAAGCCTAACATCTAAAGCCGGAGACCCTGATCGAGCCACATACCGGGTCCGGGAAACAAACCGATCCGACGCACTCACATGTGTCGTCGCCGCCATCTTCCACTGGTCCATCTTCAGATCAGATTGAGGTACCAGCCTTGGCAGGTGCCTCCGTCATCGACGCCATCATGACGACAAATGACGACCTCCACCTACGCGAGTCCATCTCCAAGCAACGGACGGAGATCCATGCTAGGATAGGGCCGCACCACCGCCGTCGTCCACCACCCACAAGCGCCACTCAGCCCCAAGGTTCCCAAAGCGGCACCTTCAAGAAGGGAACGACACCGTGAGCGCCGCCGCCGCCCAACAAAGTTAAGGCTTTCGTCCGGAAGACCTAGGGGAAGGGGAAGTGAGGGGATCAGTCCATACCGACGCCTCCAAGGAGGGGAACGGCGCCCTCAGGCGTCGCCATCGACGCGGCCGGCCATGTCCGACCAGGGATTTCGCCCGAACTAGATCCCCACCACCAGCAGCACCTCCTTTACAAAACCGGCAATCCAAAAAAGCTTAGTGAAATCTCTTAAAAGACTTATATTTAGGAACGGAGGGAGTAGGTTTCATTCAGCATGCAAGAGCTTCGCACCATAAAGTTGGAAGTACGCCGTATGTTAAATGGGGACAACTAAAGTGGAAATAGAAACAGCCTTGCAATATTAGCATTTGCCAAGCAGATGATGGTGCCATGGTGGTGTTATGCAGAGTTCCTGATATACCTGAATGCAGGGGCGGAGGAGACGGTAGGGCAAGGTTGGGCAGCTGCCCCACCTTGATTTTTTGCAAAAGCGTTTTATATGGATATACATACCATGCTTATACGTTGTGGTCGGCTTGGTTGATTTCTTCCAGCGAGCTGTGGCCTCGCTGGGAAATAACATAGACGTGACCCGTGAGCCCACTTCATGAGATCCCGCTGCGGGGCTGTTGGCCATCATTTTAGCTCTTAGAGCTTGACGAAGATCAAGTGGCCGTGAACTCAGTCAGGCATGGTATGGAAATTCTGTTTTTGCAAGAGCATGTTCCATTGCGGTAGTCTCTGCCTCCGCCATTGTTACTCGTAGTGAAAGCAACTTTTTATGATAGAGTTTGCCCTATCTCGAATTTTTCGTCCTCCGCCACTACCTGAATGGTAACTCCGCCACTACCTGAATGTACCAAGACGATTCAGAGCTCCGAGCTAGTTTTTTTTTTCTTGAGTCGAGCTCCGAGCTAGGTTAGCAAAATTTGTTGATGGAGGAGGAAGCGAATGAACATTCGCTTGAGGGGAACCCTCCCAGCGAACCCCTCTCGCCCTCCACAAGTAAGGCATCAGGTGGTCCAAAAAAGAAAATGCCTATTTTTTCTGTCATGCACTGCAAAGATTTGAAATCTGGTATATTGTACCTCAATTTAAAAGGGTTAAAGAGTACAAGGAAATGCCATGATGTACAACAAAATAAAAATGCAGTCACTTTGAAAATTGATTAGGTGTCGTACGCCCCGAAAAACACACAATTTACAAACTGTCGAAAATAATAATTTCACGTGCTAAAATTAGAAGAAAAAGAAACCTGGACATTGCCATCCCAGTGCCGCATTATTGACAAAAGAACAAAAAAACTTTGAACAATGCCATGTGGCCATCCATATGTAAGGTGGGGAAAGTAAAAATGGCATGTCTTAGAATATACCATGATGAAAAGAAAACACAAAAAATATGTAAAAATGACATCTGATCAATACCTGGAAATTGTAAAATTTGCCATGATCTTGATAAATAAAAATGTCATGCTATCAATAATAAAATGTCATGCTATCAATAATAAAATGTCATGCTCTTAATAGTAGAAAAGCCATGATCTTTATAATAAAGTTGTCGTGCTTTCAATAATAAAAAAATGGCATGGTCTTAAATAATAAAATGTCATGCTCTGAATAGTAGTAATGTCAAAAAATGGCATGGTATTAACATAAAAATGTCATGTTGTTAAAAGGTACAATGACATGCTCTTAATAGTAGAAATGCCATGGTCCTGATAGTGGAAAGGCCCTGGTCTTAATAATAAAAATGGCATGCTTTCAAAAGTAGAAAACGCCATGCTCTTGGTCACTGGAAATATGTATACTTTGCCATACAAAGTTTTCGTCACAAAAAATATGGAGCTATCATGGCAAGAATTTTTTTTCCATGGTAGGGAAAAACACAAGGATTTAGAGACACAGTGCTGGAAAGTGCCATGTTGCTAACTAACACAAAATGCCATGTTTTGGGAACAAATCATGTAGAAACTACCATAACAAAAACAAAGTTAAAAATATGTTGTCCTAATTTTTGCTTATCTGGTCAGTTTATTTTGTTACTGGGAGGTACTCGTGATTATCTTAAATCGTATTAAATGGATGAGTCATAGGGTAAACCATATATTTACCGGGGTGTGGTACCATTGTTGCATGTTTCTAATTGCTATGGTGTAGCTATTGATTATTTTAGTGTTTATGTTGGTCCGTAATTTGCAAAATAGCCCATGTAGTTTGGGGTATTCAACTTGTTGTCCTTGTAATAAGTCTACCTGAGCCGGTATAGGCAAGAGAAAATAAAAAATATATAACCCAACCACCCACCCTCCCAATCCCATCCCGATCTCGAGCGTGAGACCACCTCGATCGTGCCACGCCCTACCCCATCTTATCGATGCATTTTGGGTAGGGCTCCGCCGACGCCGCCACACGCGGCCATGCTAGTCTTCTTCTCTGTCCATCCGTTCTAGGGGGCTCGACATCGCCTTGCCGCCGTCATGTCGGCCTCGCCTGAATTCCGTTTGTCAGCATCTTCTCCACCCGTTGGTGATTAGAGGCTTAGCCAAGGAGCCGAGTCAGGCGCCGCTGCGTGGACATGTCGCGGTCGTGCGAGAGTGGGGACGACTGACAGGGAATGGAAACTTGGACTTGGGGAACAAGAGCATGGGAAGCTAGGAGCAAGGGGCAATAGGCAGCGTGAGGACCTCGAGAGTGCGGGATCCATCCATGGCGAGCGCGGACGACGAAGCTACATCCATGGCGAGCGCAGGCGGCGGAGCTGCATCCATGGCGAGCGCGACGGTGGAGCTGCATCCATGGACGGCCAACCCCTAGCTTGGCTCATCTCAGCCTGATGAACAGTATCGCGGTTTACACTAATTTTTTTTCCAAAATATTCAATTTTTTTATGGTGCAAGATGCTCATGTGCCTGAACTTCATGTAAATGTTTGTGAAGTTTGAACATTCGAGGAGCTCGTGGCAAAAAAGACAAAATTAGGCATAAACAGTACGATTTTCAAAAGTTTCTCAGACATTCAAAAATCGTCTTTTTTGCCACAAGCTCCTTGAATGTTCAAACTTCATAAAAATTTGTACAGAGTTCCTGCGCAGAAGCATCTTGCACCACAAAAATGTTTGAATTTTTTGAACTTTTTTCTATCTCAAATCGTTGTACTGTTCATGTCCTTGTTCATCTGAGCCCGAGAGCCAAATTGTTGCTCTCACTTAAACAAAGATTTCACAAAGACATTTCTCCATGAGGAAGCAAGACTTTTTTTTTTGAAACAACTTATCTTTCAACCAAGTGCACTATACAAGCATGGCTAAAAATAAGCACAAATATAGTAGGCATAGACCTATTTGCAGCACAATTCTATTTGTTTTCTCATGCAATGTACGTTTTTCATATACATTGGAAGTATATTTTTAGACTCGTTTAAATTTTTTCTTATAATACATGTTTTGATGTTTACCTTTTTCATACAAATTGTATATTTTTGCATACGTAAAAAAATATTATTTTTATACACATTAACTGTCTTTGCACATACATGATTATCAATTTCTTGGAATATAAGTTTTGAGGTCTATTATTTTTCATAAATATTCTACAATTTTTTATACACTATAAATATTATTATTATACATGTTTAGCATTTAAAAAAATAAATGATTTACTATTTTTCCCAAATACATGTTTTGATGTCTATTCTTACTCTTACACATTTGTGCATTCTTTGTATACATATAAAACATTTTACATACACATTTAACATTTTTTAAATACATGATTAACATTTTTTTTCAAATAGTGTTTTGATGTCCATTCTTTTTCATATACATTTGTACATTTTTGTATACATTGGAACATTAACTTTTTACTCGTTTAAAATTAGTTAAATACATGTTTAACATTTTTCAATACATCTTTTGATGTCTATTGTTTTTCATACATATGACATAGTTTTTTTTGTATACACTAGAAACATTATTTGTATACATGTTTAGCATTTTTAATAAAAATATATTCAAATACATGTTTTGATTTTTACTCTTACTCATACACATTTGCCCATTGTTTGTATACATTTGACACATTTTTATACACACATTTAACATTATCCAAATACATGATTAATATAGGTTTTTATTAGTTTCTTTTGCATGGTAATAAGTGTCTTACTTATATCAACAGGGATCATAGTACAGCCATGTACATACCAACCTGGCAAAATTAAAAAAGACAGCAGAACGCAAGCCTTCACACAAACAAAAATCGGCCAAGAAACAAAATTACAAACAAGACCGAAGAATACTCTAAGCTTGACACAATTGTCATCTGCCTTTGGCACCACCACATGACACATCAAAGGAAAAAAAACATCAGCTCCACACCCAAGCTTGACGCGGCTACATTGCTGATATACAGCTTTGCGGACCTTTAAGGTGGTTCATCAAAGACGAAACCCTAACCGTTCAACGAAATAGACTAGGACAATACCCCGGAGACTCCATCAAACTCTAGATCTGGCACCCCCGACACACTAAGACGTCGAAGGAGGAAACTATATATGTCATCCACGAACCACAAACTCAACACACGATCCACAATTTTTAAGATGTCGATGATGCACACCACAATCTGCATCAGCTCTTGGACTACCTCCCAAGCTTCATGTGAATGTCATCGCAACAGTGCGCAGACATATATCCACTACAAGGATGCCTTCGCCGCACCATCCTATCTTGAACAAATTAGTTTCCAAATCCACCCCCAACCATAGGACCATCGTCTCGGCAGGATAGGATTTGAAGAAACTTTATTCAGCGTTGCCATCGCGGCCACCAAAGCCAAGACAATGAACAAACCAAAACCTAAGATACTAAGTGCTAAAACAACCCACATGCATGGATCTGGCGACCCACCTCACCACCGACAACCGAGGTCGCTCGATGCGGCAACAACGATATTGCTTTCTTTCTTCTCCATTTTCATACAGATTGGTACATTTTTGTATACATAAAAAATATATTTTTTTTACACATTCAACATTATTGAAATACATGATTTTTTTTCCAAATACATGTGTTAATGTCTATTCTTTTTATACACATTTATACCACTATTGTGTACATCAAAATATTAATATGTTTACTCGTTTACCATTTTTTAAATACATTTTAACTATTTTGAAGTACATGTTTTGTTTTCTATTATTATTCAAAGACATTGTACATTTTTTATACAACTAAAAATATATTTTCTAGATGCATTTAACATTTTCTAAATACATGATTGAGATTTCTTTCGAGTACCTAGTTTTTCTTAATATACGTTGGTACATTTGTAATGGCAAAAAATGTGTAAACTACAGAAACATTTATATATTTGCATTGTACGGAACTTTTTGAAATTTCACAATCATTTTTCCTAAGGCAATAATATTTCTTAGAAATGCCACATACATTTTTTGAAATGGTAATAAAAATTTTCTAATCAACAAGAATATTTTTATAGAAAAACTAGAAATATCATGAACACTTTTTTGAAGCATGAGAATATTTAGATATACATACATTTTTTAATGGCCCGAAAGTTTTTAATTTATATAACGAAAATTTTGTTTTACATTGCATACACATTTTGTAAAAATTTCCCATACATGTTTTGGAAATGCGGGAAAATGCTTGCCATTGTCACGAACATTTTTCTGAAATTTATAAACATTTTCTAATTTGGGTCAACAAATACTCGCTTCGTCCCAAAATATAATATCATATTGTTTAAATGGTCTTATATTTTGGAACGGAAGGCGTGTTTTATGCTACGTTAGCCTTTATTTAATTTAACAATGTTTTATAATATTAGGCTAACTCATGTTTTAATATTGATTATAATATAAATAGAAAGTAAAAAATTATAAAATCAATCTGACATAATTATGATGTCAGCATAGCGAAACCGAGTCCCTGTTGGGCTAGCCCATTGCTGTCTCCATGTAGCGGAGGGCGCGAACCTTTTCTAGTAAAACTCAAAAAGTCTACATTGGCCGGCCCACGTCCTCAGACACGACGACTGCTAGGATGCACGCTTGCTAGACAAACCTCGGCGTGTGCGGCGAATAGGATATTCGCGGCTTTGGGTTGGCATTGGTTCTAGTTCATGCCAAGCGCGTCATCGCCATCGGCGGTGAGCCCCGCACGGCGAGACGAGACCTTAATTTTAATTATGGTACTCCGAGTTTGAATTGTGCATGCGCAGATTTACCTTGTGTCCTTGTCACACATACTCCTACTTCACAGCGCTGCGATGTACCCACCACTCTCCACCAGAGCATTGGCGCACCCCTCTGGCTCTGGGTGCGGCATCTTCACATCAACAGCTTCAAGGGACATCTCAGAACATTCAGCTTTTCTTTTATGACCACCAAACGTTTTTTTAACAGATGCAAAAGCTTTGCCTCATCTCAATAATTAAGAAGAAGAAAATTGTCCGGTTGATTAACGAAAAACCCGATGAAAACCGTTACAACACGTTCATATAGGACACACAGGGCGACCTGACAACCCACGTAAGAATGCACACACGTCATCGAGGAGAGTCATGGACCATATGCCATTATCGAGCCGGTTGCAAAGTCGACTACACTGCTAGAGTGCTAGTTAATCAAGGCGGCAATCATATTGGAAGGGAGTCATGGACCATATGCCATTCATGCTATCCATCCTACGGAAAGCCCGGGCAGGAGCAACGCACAGTAGGCGCTTCATGTGCAGGACAGGCACAACTCATCAGTTCAGCGACCAACGCACGCACTCGTTCATGATCATCGTCGTTGTAGGACCCGTCCATCATTTGGAGAAAGCTCTGCGAAGAAGAACCCAACGTTTTCAAGGAAAAAAAAAAGGGAACAGCAACGCACACGCACTGCAACTCACCAACCAATGAACAAAAGAAGAAATCGGATAGAAATCATGCATGCATCGCCGGCGTCCTCGGCCATTTTTCTAGTACCTCATAACAGTAGCCCGAGCAAGGCGGCAAGACAGAATCTGATTAGCGATTCGTTAAGACTGATAATTAAGCGTCGCGTCGTCGTCGTGCAGTGAGGCGACTCAAGCCAACGAACGACGGGGCAGCTCCATGCTCATGCTGCTCACTTCTTCTCTCGCCAGTCGCCACGCCACGAACCGGAAGGGGACGAGACACGGAGAGCAGCATGTTTGTCTCGGCCCACCCACGACTGTAGGCCCATCGCCAAACCCACGACAAGGACTGACTAGTCATAGTGACGCTACAAAAATCTTCTAAAAAAAGTAACGTTGAGAAAAACGATCAAATGCAAATTTGCCATACAGGCTGTTAGAATATATGATATTGTTGTAATCTTAACCTCCTCCTTTATCTCCTGTATCTCCTATTGTATTCAAACTCTTGTACTTATCCCTTGCACAATAAGGCAACCTATCAATATAAAGCAATGCGGCTCCCCTTGAGGAAGTAGGAACGCTTCATCATCTAACATGGTAATCAGAGCCCCTCTTCCATACATCTAGCCACAAACCAGAAACAAACAAACCCAGATCATACCCACGATCGGCGCCATGACTTCCTCAGCCGGCATCGCCCTGAACCTCGGTTCACCTCCATCAGAAAAGCTTGCGAGAGGAAACTTCATCCTGTGGAAGACGCAGGTCCTCCCAGCCCTGTGAGGTGCGCAGGTTACTGGACTCCTGGACAACTCCGACGCCGCTCCGTTCAAAACGGTGGAAGTCACAAAGGCGGACAAAACCACGGCCCAAGAGCTGAATCCTCTGTATGGACCGTGGATCGTCAAAGATCAACATGTTCTGTCATATCTACTCAACTCTATGTCTCCTGAGATCCTTGCACGGGTCGTCGGGAGGGACTCCACCTTCGATCTCTGGACAACAGTCAACAACCTCTTCGCTTCACAATCGCAATCTCGGATCACCAACCTGAGAATTGCGATCACCAACACCAAGAAAGGCACCATGTCTAGTTCAGCATACATGGCGAAGATGAAGAGTCTCGGGGATGAACTTGCTGCTGTTGGTCGCCCCGTTTCTGATCCGGAGATGGTGGACTACATACTTGCAGGTCTGGACCGTGACTACGACTCCGTCGTAGCGGCAATCGGCGCTGTCAAGAACAGCATCACCGCCGATGATCTGTTTGCCCAGATCTCTGCCTTTGATCAAAGGATGGAGATGTTGGGCGACTCATCTTCAGGCGGGTTTCATACTTCTGCCAATGCGGTCTACAGAGGCCGTGGCCCGTCCCGCGGCAGATCCCATCGCGGGCGAGGGGGAAGGGGGCGCGGCCGTAGCAGTGACCGCGGTGACCGCCAACCCTCTCCCTCCAATGGCGGCTTCAGAGGACGCCCTCGGCAGCAGCAACAACAGCAGGTGCGTGATCAGCAACACGACTTCCGAGAGTGTGAGATTTGCCTCAAGCATCACCCAGGGGGTGCACGTGTCTGCTGGTGGCGATATGAAGAGAATGATCAGGAAGAAAAGGAGGCGCATGCAGTCTCCTACGATGTTGACACAAATTGGTATGCCGACAGTGCAGCAACCAATCACATTACAGGTGAACTTGACAAGTTGACGATGCAGGAAAAGTACAATGGTGGTGACCAAATTCGCACGGAAAATGGATCTGGTATGAATATTTCTCATATTGGTAGTTCAATTGTTAAAAACCCCATGAAAAACTTGCACCTGAAAGATGTTTTGCATGTCCCAGAAACTTCCAAAAATCTTGTTTCCGTCCATCGTTTCACTCTTGATAACAATGTTCTCATAGAATTCTATCATTATTTTTTCTTGGTCAAGGACTTGGCAACAAGGAGAATCATTCTTAGAGGACGGTGCATAGGAGGTCTCTATCCACTCATATCATCTTCGTCTTCATGGTTAGATAAAGAGGCAAACATTGTCACCAAGCCTTCTTCATCAAGGTGGCACAGTCGTTTGGGTCATCCATCTTCAGTTATAGTTAAATATATTCTTAGCAAAAATAAACTCTCTTATGAGCCTAGTGTTGAGTCAGTTTGTGATCCGTGTCAACAAGCTAAAAGTCATCAATTGCCTTACCCTATTTCTCTTAGTGTATCTACTTCTCCATTATAACTCATCTTCTCAGATGTATGGGGACCAGCCCCTACTTCAGTTGGAAGATTCTCTTATTATGTAAGCTTCATTGATGATTATAGTAAATTTACTTGGATTTACTTGCTGAAAAAAAAGATCTGATGTATTCCAAGTCTTTATCAACTTTCAAAAGCTTGTTGAACGCAAACTGAACTCCAAAATCATTGCTATGCAAACCGACTGGGGTGGTGAGTATGAAAAGTTAAATGCCTTCTCTCAAAAGCTTGGCATATCACATCATGTATCTTGTCCTCATGCGCACCAACAGAATGGTTCCGCTGAGAGGAAACATCGTCACATTGTTGACATGGGACTCGCACTACTAGCAAATGCATCCATGCCACTGAAATTTTGGGATGAAGCCTTTTTAACTGCCACATATCTCATCAACTTGCTTCCAAGCAAAGTTATCAAACTTGAAACACCTCTGACACGTCTCCTCGGTGTTACACCCAACTACCCATCTCTTCGTGTCTTTGGGTGTGCATGTTGGCCCAATCTCAGACCATACAACACATGCAAACTCGCTTTCCGCTCTAAACAATGTGCCTTTTTAGGTTATAGCCCTATGCATAAAGGGGTTAAATGTCTTGATATTCCTACTGGTAGGGTCTACATATCTAGAGATGTTGTTTTTGATGAGTCCGTGTTTCCCTTTGCTTCGCTTCCTCCCAATGCAGGTCAACTTCTTCGCCAAGAAATCCTCCTTCTTCCTACACATCTTCGGTCTTTTGATCATGGGGGCGATGATTGTACTAATCAATATGATGATATTCCTGCTGGTACTGGTCCTACCCTTATGCCTGTGCAGGTTCCTGGCGAAAATGGCGCTCAAAATGATCTTATATTTCATGCTGAAGAAGAAGACGAGCCTGGCACGGACAACGAGGATGATTCGGCGGCGCCTGCCACACCTGCACGCGCGCAGTCCTTGGATCGCGCGACAGAATCTGCCTCGGATCGGGCTCCCACCAGCGGCAGTTTCGGCACACGGGCCAGCCAATCCCGCGACGCCGCGTCGTCAACAGGTGGGGACAGCAGCGGGACAGGATCCTCCTCGCCCCGCGTGCGCATGCAGTCGCGGTCGGGGGGCGGATCCTCTATGCCATGCCGCACGGCTACTCCCAGTATACCTGCAGGAGCGGCGGCCTCACCGGTGGCGACAGGATCCCCGTGCAAACCGCATCAGCACCGGACTCTTCTCGATCGGCTGTGGCGAGTGCACCTGCAGTCCAATCTGTGGCATCTCCAAAAATCAAGACTAGACTACAAAAAGGTATACGAAATCCAAAAATAAGAACGGATGGGACTATACCATATGGCATGTTATGTATTTCAGGAGAGCCAACAAGTGTGAGCAGTGCGCTTGATGATCCCAAATGGAAGAAGGCGATGGATGAGGAATACTCTGCGCTTATGAAAAACAAAACCTGGCATCTTGTACCAAATCAGAAAGGTAAAAATATAATTGATTGCAAATGGGTATATAAAATTAAAAAGAAGGCAGATGGCTCCATTGACAGGTATAAGGCACGCCTGGTTGCAGAAGGTTTCAAGCAACGTTATGGTATTGATTATGAGGACACTTTTAGTCCTGTTGTGAAAGCTGCAACTATTAGACTTGTGCTGGCCATTGCCGTGTCTAGAGGATGGAGCCTAAGACAGCTAGATGTACAGAACGCGTTTTTGCATGGTGTTCTGGAAGAGGAAGTGTTCATGAGATAGCCACCTGGGTATGAAAGTAAGAAACTTCCACACTTTGTTTGCAAACTTGATAAAGCACTTTATGGCTTGAAACAAGCACCTAGAGCATGGTATTCTAGACTGAGTTTGCAATTGAAATCTCTTGGCTTTATTGCTTCAAAGGCAGACACATCCTTGTTTATTTAAAACAAGGCAGGACTGGTCATTTTCTTGCTTATATATGTTGATGATATCATAGTTGCAAGTTCTTCACAAAATGCCACCAATGCTCTTCTACATGACCTAAGTTCAGAATTTGCTTTGAAAGACCTAGGTGATTTGCACTTCTTCTGTCTCATATGGGGATGAAAAATTATGTTAAATCAGGAGAGATATATCACTGAACTTCTGTCTCGTATGGGGATGAAAAACTGTAAGCCAGTACCTACACCTTTGTCCTCTTCAGAAAAACTTTCGGCATATGAAGGAGATCCACTCCAAGAGGAAGACATTACAAGGTATAGGAGTGTTGTGGGAGCATTGCAATATTTAACTCTCACACGTCCAGATATTTCATTTGCTGTTAACAAAGTTTGTCAATATCTACATGCACCTACCTCTGTACATTGGGCAGCTGTCAAGAGGAATGTAAGATATGTAAAGCATACTATGGTTATAGGACTTCATTTCAAAAGTTCTAATTCCACTCTTGTGAGTGCATTTTCTGATGCTGACTGGGCATGATGTAGTGATGACAGAAGATCAACTGGAGATTTTGCCATATTCTTTGGACCAAATCTTATTTCTTGGTGTGCTAGAAAACAAGCCACCGTATCACGCTCAAGCACAGAAGTTGAGTATAAATCCTTGGCTAATGCAACTGCTGAAGTTATTTGGGTTGAGTTACTTCTTGAAGAATTGGGAGTTAAAAATAATCGTATCTCATGCTTATGGTGTGATAACTTGGGTGCAACATATTTGTCTGCAAACCCAGTGTTTCATGCTAGAACAAAGCACATAGAAATTGATTTTCACTTTGTACGAGAAAGGGTTGCAGCAAAGAAGCTTGAGATACGGTTTATTCCCTCCAAAGATCAAGTGGCGGATGGTTTCACCAAGGCACTACCAACACGACCATTTGATGAGTTCAAGAGTAATCTTAATTTAGGTAGTTGAGACTAAGGGAGGGTGTTAGAATATATGATATTGTTGTAATCTCAACCTCCTCCTTTATCTCCTCTATCTCCTATTGTATTCAAACTCTTGTACTTATCCCTTGCACAACAAGGCAACCTATCAATATAAACCAACGCGGCTCCCCTCGAGGGAGTAGGAACGCTTCATCATCTAACACAGGCAACATACATGCTTTTCGCATGGCAAAAACAGGGACAAAAATAAAAAAATAGTTTAGTGGTTAAGAAGGGCATAGTATCAAAAGGGGGAAAAGCAGCAAATACTCCAATCCTGAGTAAAGAGGTGCAAATGAACAATCTCCTGAACGTGCAGTGGAAGAAGAATAAAAGGAAGAGAGAACGAGGAAGAGGAGTGGGCGAATTGGTAGGTGTTGGAAGATTTTTTCCATTTATGGATGGCATGATGAGTAAACATATCAAATATGTGAATGGCAAATTCACAAACCCCTGCTTTCCCAACTTTAAAATTTTCGACTTGCATCACCTGATTTGATATCGGGCTCTGAGGAACTAGCCCGCTAGATCTGACTTTATATGAACCAAGAGAAAAACGTTGGCCAACATGGCATTCAAATTCGTGATTTCCCGAGCCAGCTGCAACCTTTATTTCTCAAGCTCAATTGTTTCAAAAGTGTTTGCCTTGTCGAGCTCCTGTTTGACATATGTATCATGCTTCTTCAAGTCAATTATTTCCTTCGAAAGCTGCAACTTGTTCTTCACCCTCTCCCTCTTTTAGTCCATCTTCTCTTTTTGTGCATCCAAGAAGAACTTGTATATCTCGTCCTTTTTTTCTTTCATTGTGAAAAGTATGCCCGTCCACATCCTGGACATTTTCCTCGTCGCGGCATCACGCGCGGCCCTGCCCTTCTCGCATTTGTTTTTTTATCACTTTGATGTTCATCTTTCGCATGGTGGCTTGTCCCTCCTCCCCACAACCTTCCTCATCTTCGTCGTACAATCCAATAGATTATTGACAGTTTGAGCCATTGTTTCAATTCAACTTCTTGTTGCTGTTGGGGAACGTCACATGGGAAACAAAAAATTTCCTACGCGCACGAAGACCTATCATGGTGATGTCCATCTACGAGAGGGGATGTGTGATCTACGTACCCTTGTAGACCGTACAGCAGAAGCGTTAGTGAACGCGGTTGATGTAGTGGAACGTCCTCACGTCCCTCGATCCGCCCCGCGAACCGTCCCGCGATCAGTCCCACGATCTAGTGCCGAACGGACGGCACCTCCACGTTCAGCACACGTACAGCTCGACAATGATCTCGGCCTTCTTGATCCAGCAAGAGAGATGGAGAGGTAGAAGAGTTCTCCGGCAGCATGACGGCTCTCCGTAGGTTGGTGGTGATCTAATCTCAGCAGGGCTCCGCCCGAGCTCCGCAGAAACGCGGTCTAGAGGAAAAACCGTGGAGGAATGTGGTCGGGCTGTCGTGGCAAAAGTTGTGTCAAATCAGCCCCAAAACCTCCGTATATATAGGGGGAAGAGGGGGAGCCTTGCCTTGGGGTCCAAGGACCCCTAAGTACTTCGGCCGAGCCAAGGGGGGGAGTTCTCCCCTTCCAAACCGAGTCCAACTAGGTTTGGAAGGAGGAGTCCTTCCCCCTTTTTCCACCTCGTCTTTTTTTTTCTTTTCTCTTTGATTTTTCTTCCTATGGCGCATAGGGCTCTTTTGGGCTGTCCCACCAGTCCACTAAGGGCTGGTGCACCACCCCCAATGCCTATGGGCTTCCACGGGGTGAGTTGCCCCCCCGGTGAACTCCCGGAACCCATTCGTCATTCCCGGTACATTCCCGGTAACTCCGAAAACCTTCCGGTAATCAAATGAGGTCATCCTATATATCAATCTTCGTTTCCGGACCATTCCGGAAACCCTCGTGACATCCGTGATCTCATCCGGGACTCCCAACAACATTCGGTAACCAACCATATAACTCAAATACACATAAAACAACGTCGAACCTTAAGTGTGCAGACCCTGCGGGTTCGAGAACTATGTAGACATGACCCGAGAGACTCCTCGCTTAATATCCAATAGCGGGACCTGGATGCCCATATTGGATCCTACATATTCTACGAAGATCTTATCGTCCGAACCTCAGTGCCAAGGATTCATATAATCCCGTATGTCATTCCCTTTGTCCTTCGGTATGTTACTTGCCCGAGATTCGATCGTCAGTATCCCTATACCTATTTCAATCTCGTTTATCGGCAAGTCTCTTTACTCGTTCCATAATACAAGATCCCGTAACTTACACTAAGTCACATTGCTTGCAAGTCTTGTGTGTGATGTTGTATTACCGAGTGGGCCCCGAGATACCTCTCCGTCACACGGAGTGACAAATCCGAGTCTTGATCCATACTAACTCAACGAACACCTTCGGAGATACCTGTAGAGCATATTTATAGTCACCCAGTTACGTTGCGACGTTTGATACACACAAAGCATTCCACCGGTGTCCGTGAGTTATATGATCTCATGGTCATAGGAACAAATACTTGACACGCAGAAAACAGTAGCAACAAAATGACACGATCAACATGCTACGTCTATTAGTTTGGGTCTAGTCCATCACATGATTCTCCTAATGATGTGACCCCGTTATCAAGTGACAACACTTGCCTATGGCCAGGAAACCTTGACCATCTTTGATCAACGAGTTAGTCAACTAGAGGCTTACTAGGGACAGAGTTTTGTCTATGTATCCACACAAGTATTGTGTTTCCAATCAATACAATTATAGCATGGATAATAAACGATTATCATGAACTAAGAAATATAATAATAACTAATTTTAGGGCATATTTCCAACAGTCTCCCACTTGCACTAGAGTCAATAATCTAGTTCACATCACCATGTGATTCCAACGAATCCAACACCCATATGGTTATGGGGTCTGATCACGTCTTGCTCGCGGGAGAGGTTTTAATCAACGGTTCTGAAACTTTGAGATCCGTGCTATCTTTACAAATCTTTATGTCATCTTATAGATGCTGCTACTACGTGCTATTCGGAAATGCTCCAAATATCTACTCTACTATACGAATCCGTTTCACTACTCATAGTTATTCGGATTAGTGTCAAAGCTTGCATCGACGTAACCCTTTACGACGAACTCTTTAACCACCTCCATAATCGAGAAAAATTCCTTAGTCCATTAGTTACTAAGGATAAATTTTGACCGCTGCTAGTGATTCAATCATGGATCACTCTCTGTACCTCTCAACAGACTTTGAGTCAAGGCACACATCAGGTGCGGTACACAACATGGCATACTTTAGATTCTACGGCTAAGGCATAGAAGACGACTTTCGTCTATTCTCTTTATTCTGCCGTGGTCGGGTTTTGAGTCTTACTCAAATTTACACCTTACAACGCAACCAAGAACTCCTTCCTTGCTGATCTATTTTGAACTCCTTGAAAAACTTGTCAAGGCATGCATCTTATTGAAACTTTCATTAAGCGCTTTTGATCTATCTCCATAGATCTTTGATGCTCAACGTTCAAGTAGCGCAATCCAGGTATTCCTTTGAAAACTCCTTTCAAACAACCTTATATGCTTTACAGAAATTCTACATTACTTCTGATCAACAATATGTCTACGACATACACTTATCAGAAATTCTATAGTGCTCCCACTCACTTCTTTGGAAATACAAGTTTCTCATAAACCTTGTACAAACCCAAAATCTTTGATCATCTCATCGAAGTGTATATTCCAACTCCGAGATGCTTGCACCAGTCCATTGAAGGATCACTGGAGCTTGCATACTTGCTAGTATCTTTAGGATCGACAAAACCTTCTGGTTGTATCACATACAATGTTTGATCAAGAAAACCGTCGAGGAAACAATGTTTTGACATCCTACGTGCAATATTTCATAAATAATGCATCAACAACTAACATAATTCTAACAGACCTTTAGCATCGCTACGAGTGAGAAAGTCTCATCATAGTCAACTGTTTGATCTTGTCGAAAACATCTTTGCGACAAGTCGAGCTTTTCTTAATAGTGACTTATCACCATCATCGTCTGTATTCTTTTAAAGATCCATTTTTACTCAATAGTCCTATGACCATCAAGTAATTCTTCCAAAGTCTACACTTTGTTTTCATACATGGATCCTCTCTCGGATTTCATGGCTTCCAGCCATTTGTCGGAATCTGGGCCCACCATTGCTTTCTCCATAACTCGTAGGTTCATTGTTGCTCAACAACATGACCTCCAAGACAGGGTTACCGTACCACTCTGTAGTAGTACGCGACCTTGTCAACCTACGAGGCTTGTAGTAACTTGATCCGATGCTTGATGATCACCATCATCAGCTTCCACTTCAATTGGTGTAGGCGCCACAGGAACAACTTCCTGCACCCTGCTACACACTGGTTGAAGTGATGGTTCAATAACCTCATCAAGTTCTACTACCCTCCCACTCAATTCTTTCGAGAGAAACCTTTCCTCGAGAAAGGATCCATTTCTAGAAACAAACACTTTGCTTTCGGATCTGAGATAGGAGATGTACCCAACTGTTTTGGATATCCTATGAAGATGCATTTATCCGCTTTGGGTTCGAGCTTATCAGACTGAAACTTTTTCACATAAGTGTCGAAGCCCCAAACTTTCAATAAACGACAGTTTAGATTTCTCTAAACCTCAGTCTATACTATGTCATCTCAACGGAAATACGTGGTGCCCTATTTAAAGTGAATGCGGTTGTCTCTAATGCTTAACCCATAAACGGTAGTGGTATTTCTATAATAGACATCATAGCATGCACCATACCAAATAGTGTGTGGCTATGACGTTCAGACACATCATCACACTATGATGTTCCAGGTGGCATGAATTGCGAAGCAATTTCCACATTGTCTTAACTGCGTACCAAAACTCGTAACTCAGATATTCATTTCTATGATCATATCGTAGACAGTTTATCCTCTTGTTACGACGAACTTCACTCTGAAACGGAATTGAACTTTTCAATATTTCAGACTTGTGATTCATTAAGTAAATACTCATGTATCTACTCAAATCGTCAGTGAAGTAAGAACATAATGATATCCACTGCGTGCCTCAGCACCCATTGGACTGCATACATCAAAATGTATCACTTCCAACAAGTTACTATCTTGTTTCATCTCAATGAAAACAAGGCCTTGCTCATGTGGTATGATTTGCAATTCACTAGTGATTCAAAAACAAGTGAGTATAAAGATCCATCAGCATGGAGCCTCTTCATGCAATTTATACCAACATGACTCAAGCGGCAGTGCCACAAGTAAGTCGTACTATCATCACTACCTCGTGTATTTTGGCACCAATATCATGAACATGTGTAACACTACGATCGAGATTCAATAAACCATTGAAGGTGATTATTCAAGAAAATAGAGTAACCATTATTCTCTTTAAATGAATAATCGTATTGCAATAAACACGATACAATCATGTTCATGCTTAACGCAAGCACCAAATAACAATTATTTAGGTTTAACACCAATCCCGATGGTAGAGGGAGCGTGCGACGTTTGATCATATCAACCTTGGAAACACTTCCAACACGTATCGTCACCTCACCTTTAGCTAGTCTCCATTTATCCGTAGCTTTCATTTCGCGTTACTAATCACTTAGCAACCGAACCGGTATTCAATACCCTCATGCTACTAGGAGTACTAGTAAAGTACACATCAACATCATGTATATCAAATATACTTCTTTCGACTTTTGCCAGCCTTCTTATCTACCAAGTATCTAGAGTTGCTCCGCCTCAGTAACTGTTCCCTCATTACAGAAGCACTTAGTCTCGGGTTTGGGTTTAATCATGGGTCTCTTCATTAGTGCAGCAACTGTTTTGCCGTTTCACGAAGTATCCCTTCTAGCCCTTGCCTTTCTTGAAACTTAGTGGTTTTACAAACCATCAACTATTGATGCTCCTTCTTGATTTCTACTTTCGCAGTGTCAAACATCGCGAATCGCTCAAGGATCATTGTATCTATCCTTGATATGTTATAGTTCATCACCAAGCTCTCACACCTTGGTGGCAGTGACTTTGGAGAACCATCACTATCTCATATGGAAGATTAACTCCCACTTGATTCAAGTGATTGTCGTACTCAGACAATCATCTGAGCACACGCTCAACGATTGAGCTTTTCTCCTTTACTTTGTGGACAAAGAATCTTGTTGGAGGTCTCGTACCTCTTAACAAGGGCACAGACATGAAATCACAATTTCATCTCTTTAGAACATCACTTATGTTCTGTGACGTTTTAAAACATTTTCGACGCCTTGCTTCTAAGCCATTAAGTATTTTGCACTGAACTATCGTGTAGTCATCAGAAACGTGTATGTCGGATGTTCACAGCATCCACAGACGACGCTCGAGGTGCAGTACACCGAGTGGTGCATTAAGGACATAAGCCTTCTGCGTAGCCCTCGGTTTTACAAACTTAGTCTGCAAAGTTTGCTACTATCAACTTTCAACTAAATTTTCTCTAGGAACATATAAAAAACAGTAGAGCTATAGCGCAAGCTACATCGTAATTCACAAAGACCATTAGACTATGTTCATGACAATTAGTTCAATTAATCATATTACTTAAGAACTCCCACTCAAAAAGCACATCTCTCTAGTCATTTGAGTGGTACATGATCCAAATCCACTATCTCAAGTCCGATCATCACGTGAGTCGAGAATAGTTTCAGTGGTAAGCATCTCTATGCTAATCATATCAACTATACGATTCATGCTCGACCTTTCGGTCTCATGTGTTCCGAGGCCATGTCTGCACATGCTAGGCTCGTCAAGCTTAACCCGAGTGTTCTGCGTGTGCAACTGTTTTGCACCCGTTGTATGTGAACGTTGAGTCTATCACACCCAATCATCACGTGGTGTCTCGAAACGAAGAACTGTCGCAACGGTGCACAGTCGGGGAGAACACAATTTCGTCTAGAAATTTTTAGTGAGAGATCACCTCATAATGCTACCGTCATTCTAAGCAAGATAAGGTTCAAAAAGGATTAACATCACATGCAATTCATAAGTGACGTGATATGGCCATCATCACGTGCTTCTTGATCTCCATCACCAAAGCACCGGCACGATCTTCTTGTCACCAGCGTCACACCATGATCTCCATCATCATGATCTCCATCAACGTGTCACCATCGGGGTTGTCGTGCTACTCATGCTATTACTACTAAAGCTACAACCTAGCAAAATAGTAAACGCATCTGCAAGCACAAACGTTAGTTTAAAGACAACCCTATGGCTCTTGCCGGTTGCCGTACCATCGACGTGCAAGTCGATATTATCTATTACAACATGATCATCTCATACATCCAATATGTCACATCACATCGTTGGCCATATCACATCACAAGCATACCCTGCAAAAACAAGTTAGACGTCCTCTAATTTTGTTGTTGCATGTGTTACGTGGTGACCATGGGTATCTAGTAGGATCGCATCTTACTTACGCAAACACCACAACGGCGATATATGAATTGCTATTTAACCTCATCCAAGGACCTCATCGGTCAATTCCGATTCAACTAAAGTTGGAGAAACTGACACCCGCCAGTCATCTTTGAGCAATGGAGTTACTCGTAGTGATGAAACCAGTCTCTCGTAAGCGTACGAGTAATGTCGGTCCGAGCCGCTTCGATCCAACAATACCGCGGAATCAAGAAAAGACTAAGGAGGGCAGCAAAACGCACATCACCGCCCACAAAAACTTTTGTGTTCTACTCGAGAAGACATCTACGCATGAACCTAGCTCATGATGCCACTGTTGGGGAACGTCACATGGGAAACAAAAATTTTCCTACGCGCACGAAGACCTATCATGGTGATGTCCATCTACGAGAGGGGATGTGTGATCTACTTACCCTTGTAGACCATACGGCAGAAGCGTTAGTGAATGCGGTTGATGTAGTGGAACGTCCTCACGTCCCTCGATCCGCCCCGCGAACCGTCCCGCGATCAGTCCCACGATCTAGTGCCGAACGGACGGCACCTCCGCGTTCAACACACGTACAGCTCGACAATGATCTCGGCCTTCTTGATCCAGCAAGAGAGACGGAGAGGTAGAAGAGTTCTCCGGCAGCGTGACGGTGCTCCGGAGGTTGGTGGTGATCTAATCTCAGCAGGGCTCCGCCCGAGCTCCGCAGAAACGCGGTCTAGAGGAAAAACCGTGGAGGTACGTGGTCGGGCTGTCGTGGCAAAAGTTGTGTCAAATCAGCCCTAAAACCTCCGTATATATAGGGGAAGAGGGGGAGCCTTGCCTTGGGGTCCAAGGACCCCTAAGGACTTCGGCCGAGCCAAGGGGGGGAGTTCTCCCCTTCCAAACCGAGTCCAACTAGGTTTGGAAGGAGGAGTCCTTCCCCCTTTTTCCACCTCCTCTTTTTTTTCTTTTCTCTTTGATTTTTCTTCCTATAGCGCATAGGGCTCTTTTGGGCTGTCCCACCAGCCCACTAAGGGCTGGTGCGCCACCCCCAATGCCTATGGGCTTCCCCGGGGTGAGTTGCCCCCCCGGTGAACTCCCAGAACCCATTCGTCATTCCCGGTACATTCCCGGTAACTCCGAAAACCTTCCGGTAATCAAATGAGGCCATCCTATATATCAATCTTCGTTTCTGGACCATTCCGGAAACCCTCGTGACGTCTGTGATCTCATCCGGGACTCTGAACAACATTCGGTAACCAACCATATAACTCAAATACGCATAAAACAACATCGAACCTTAAGTGTGCAGACCCTGCGGGTTCGAGAACTATGTAGACATGACCCGAGAGACTCCTCGGTCAATATCCAATAGCGGGACCTGGATGCCCATATTGGATCCTACATATTCTACGAAGATCTTATCGTTTGAACCTCAGTGCCAAGGATTCATATAATCCCGTATGTCATTTCCTTTGTCCTTCGGTATGTTACTTGCCCGAGATTCGATCGTCAGTATCCGTATACCTATTTCAATCTCGTTTACCGGCAAGTCTCTTTACTCGTTCCGTAATACAAGATCCCGTAACTTACACTAAGTCACATTGCTTGCAAGGCTTGTGTGTGATGTTGTATTACCGAGTGGGCCCCGAGATACCTCTCCGTCACACGGAGTGACAAATCCCAGTCTCGATCCATACTAACTCAACGAACACCTTCGGAGATACCTGTAGAGCATCTTTATAGTCACCCAGTTACGTTGCGACGTTTGATACACACAAAGCATTCCTCCGGTGTCCGTGAGTTATATGATCTCATGGTCATAGGAACAAATACTTGACACGCAGAAAACAGTAGCAACAAAATGACACGATCAACATGCTACGTCTATTAGTTTGGGTCTAGTCCATCACATGATTCTCCTAATGATGTGATCCCGTTATCAAGTGACAACACTTGCCTATGGCCAGGAAACCTTGACCATCTTTGATCAACGAGCTAGTCAACTAGAGGCTTACTAGGGACAGAGTTTTGTCTATGTATCCACACAAGTATTGTGTTTCCAATCAATACAATTATAGCATGGATAATAAACGATTATCATGAACTAAGAAATATAATAATAACTAATTTATTATTGCCTCTAGGGCATATTTCCAATAGTTGCCATTCTTGAGGTCATTGATGACTTATTTTCACTTTAGTTTCCCATTCAGTTTCAACCATCAATGACATAAATTAAATGTATTCCCCTCGATTTATTCATACAAACTAGTCGACAAACCCATCTAGCAAACAAAGAAACACAGTTGGTAATGTAATTAAAAAAGCTAGCAATGCAAATGATGACAAATGAAGCAAGTCAACTAGCATGACACTTGATTTCGAAACCACCTTGGTTCCGACAAACCAAAAAAGAATAGTTTCCGCAAAACTTGTTCATGCTCTCTTGGATGATAGACCATCTATGTTGGAGAGATGCCTCATCATGGGTGGTATAGATATGGTTTGGTCCATATATTACATATGTACATGGTAATGTCTCTGAATCTTTTGCCAATACTTGTTGTCTTTTTTCTCGGTTCCACATATGTGGTGAATGCTTGTGGCCAACCAAGCTTCACACTAAAATATCCTCCTTGTTTAAGAATGTCACACCTCTTAACTTGGGTGTCTTATTCTTCTTTTGCATAACCTCTTGATCGTCATTGATCATGTTCGTCATCATAGCCTTCTAAGATGATCATGGTCACTAATGATATATGCAATAAAACGATTAATGACATATGCATCCCTGAGTTGAATCAATGCCATATGAACCCTAAATTGAAAAAACAGACGAATCAACAAAAGGAGTGCAAAAATTGTAATGTGTCCTGCTCAGCCATCATCGAACATGGCCTGGTTGACCCGAAGCCAGCGGTTGCCATAGTTGTCCACGCCTGTTATTATTGCAGAGTCGTACACGTCTCCAACATTTCATGTTGCATTCAGCCATCCGGAATCCCCGAGCAATCATCCGGTCGGAAGTACATGATCACATTCGACGGGATGACACCTTCCTTCTCAGCGGAGGGGCACACATATCCATGTCAATGTTGACCACCTTCTTGTCTGCAGCTTCCCGCTGCTTTTTTCATCGCCTTCCAGGCGATGTTCTCCACCTTGCAATTGACCTCTAGGGAAAGGACCCCAACTAATGATGTCGAGGCATCATCCATGCTAGCGAACGACGGTGGTGGACGATATAATCGGCAACGACATCTAGGATGGCACGGACGGATAATAAAGTTGTACGATGGGGACATTTCGGATGTGGGAACTGAACAACGGGCGTAGGAGGAGGGCAATGGATTTGGTGGAGTAGGTCAATTTGGACGATTTTGGAGTGGGTCTGATCCGCCAGGTTCAATGTGATGGATGCCTCTCGTCTTCCCATATTCTCCTCAGATATGGGTCGGTTTAAGGGATGCCAACATATAATGTTGGTTCGGTAGGATCAATTGGGTCATATTTTCATGATCATACCGTTTGGCAGGACATATATAGAAGGGGTTGAGTGGTCCGACAGATACTCTTAAGGGGACTGCTACGCATCTATCTGTGGATGTTTACTATACGTCCGCCACCTCAATGACAGTTGGATCTATGCACGGGCAGCGTCCGATCGATCTCCTGCCATGTCCTGCTTGTCCCCTCCCCCACTAATTAATTCCCGCAACAACGGCTTTGTTGCACAAATATTTATAAACAAATATTGTGTTGCAGATTCCAGTAACAACGGCTATGTTGCAGAAATGTTTGTAACAAAGATTGTGTTGCAGAATTTTTAGGCAACAAAGGTTGTGTTGCAGAAGTTTTTTGCAACAGAAGTTGTGTTGCGGATTATTTTTTGCAACAAAGATATAGTTGAAGATTTTTTTTTCAAAAAAAGGTATAGAGGGATGAAAAGTTTTGTAACATTAATGATACTGCATAATCTTTTTTGCAACAAACATGATGCTGTAAGAAAAAAATCACCGTCGATGAGGGAGCAGCAGCGGACGACGTCTGCCAGCGCGGGCCGGTGGCAAGCTCGGAGGCATGTGAGCATGTGGCGGTGGACGGCTAGCTCGATCTGGTTAGGAAAGGGCGGGGAAGAAAAGAGCAGGAAGGAAGGACGGCGGCGGAGGGTGGCCTTGCCGGCGAACTATGGCCGATGGCGAGCGCCCTTGCAGCGCGTGCATGGCAAGGCGAGGGAGACTCTCCCCTTTGGTGGACCTGAGACAAAGGAAAGAAAAGATGGAAAGGAGATGTGATGTTTCGTGAAGTTTGGTGTATGCTGTGTGAGACCATGGAACACGCGTCAACCGGCGAAGGAGGTCGACGTACTCTCTTCGTTCTAAAATAAATGTCTCAACTTTGTACTAGTTGTAGTATAAAGTTGTATTAAGCTCAAGACATTTAATTTGAGAGGGAGCATAAAATAGGATCCACCAGTTGAACACGATAATTTCCATCCTTGCGCGCGTCCCCGTTGCCTCGATTGATTGCCAGACCGACCGACGAAGCTTGTCTCATTCGTTCGTTCTGCTAAGGCTGCGTTTGGATTGTCGGTGAAATCTTCCAAATGTAAATAATTACAACTGTATATTACCAGTGTTTAGTAATATACAACATGCAATATTTTCGCTTGTAAAATTCCATGTATGGGCTCCCACGCCAGCCTCCACTCCCGCTTCGTCGCCTACCTCCGGCCCTTCTGCCTCCACCTGCCCGCCGCGAACCCTGCCCAAGCCGCCATCGAAAAGGGCGACAAAGCAGGCCAAGCAGACGCAGCACAATCAAAGAGGGCACAGCGCCGTGCAACCGCATCGAGCTGACCGTCGCCGCGCTACAAGGCGGGGAGGAGATCCATGGGGAGCAGCAGGGGTATCAGCGACTACTTCCTGCGCCAGCTGAGCTCCAGCGACGGCGGCAGCGCGCCAGTGCCGGCCCCGCGCCAGCCGAAGGAGTGGGAGTGCGGAGGCGGCGGCACTGCCACCGGCAGGCGGGGGTCCAGGAGGTGGTCGAGGAAGAAGGCGCGAGCGAGAGGCCACCGGCGCGGCGGCGGCCGGGGGGGGGGGGGGGGGGGGGGTTCTGCGGCGCCGGAGGATGCCGCAGCGGCCGGGAGGAAGCAGCTTCCTCACGCTGCTCCAGGTCTTGTCGCGCGGCAGCGGCGCCCGCGGGGAGGAAGCCACCACGCTCGCCAACTCTCTCGGCTCCCTCTGCGAGGCGTCGTTTTATTTGTGTGGCTTCTGTTGGTCTGTAAGTTTTACAGATGTAAGAGCAACTCTAGCATACCCCACAAAATCTCGACCGCAAAATATGTTTGCAGTTTCACGAAGATCTCGTTTATGGTTCAAAAATGAGTGGGGCCGAACAGAAACCGTAGATGAAACTGCATAATTTGAAAATATAGCTTCGCGGGAAGTTCATACTACATACTACATACTACATCAGTACGAGCTCAGTCCTCCTCGCCGGAGCTGCAGAGATCGATGTACATCGCCTTCTGCTCCTCGTGGATGCGCCGCCACTCGTCGTCCTTCGCCTTGGCGGCGAGGTTGGCCTCGACCGCCTGCCGCCACTGGAGGTCTTCGATCTCCTTGTCGTGGCGCCGACGCTCGGCCTCCTCGTGCAAGCTATGCTCGGCAATGGCGACCGTAACCGCGTCCACGTCGGCGACGAAGTCCTCCGGCTCGACGACTCCGAGGCGGCCGAGCTCCTCGGGCTCCTCCTTGACGGCGACGATGTCCTCTGGCTCCTCCGACCACTCCCTCTTCACAGGGAGAGGGCGCGCGTCGGAAGAGGAGGAGCTACCGGCGTCGGACGAGCCATGCCGACGGTCGTACTCCTCCGTCTCCCGGACGAGGAAGCTTGCCGGTGGCGACATGCCGCGGTTGGTCCACCTCCGGGCTCACGCTTCCTCGCGGTGTCCGAAGGGACGCGCCGCTCGCGCTCTGGGTCGCTTCTGCCGCCGGACCTGCTGCCGGAGCCGCGTCCGGAGCTCCACATTGCGGCTGGAGGCGGGGGAGGTGGTCGCCGGCGGCGAGAAATGTGGAGAAGGGGTGGAGAATCGCGGGGTCTCGGCGGCGGCAGGGGATAGGGTTTCGATCCGCAAACGCGCCGCGGAACTGTAGATATAGTGGTCGGGGCGTGCGTTTTGCGGGCCGCGGCAAAAAATTTTATGGGCCGGACGAGTATGCGGGTTATGTTTTGACCCAAAAAATGGACCGAACCTGCATACTCGTCGAAATTTTACGGATTTGCCTCTTTTATGGGGTCTGATAAAGTTGCTCTAAACGGGGCCAAAACCAGCAGAAGATGGGTGGATGAAAATCGGATGTAAAAATAATACGACGATCCAAACACACAATCAAAAAGCGAAATAGGCGCTTTATTTTACATCCGGATTCAGTGCAAATACCGCGAACCAAGCGCGGCCTAATTTGGGACGCACCACAGGGTCTGGCTAGCTCTGACGATGGTTTCCACGCCCCTTTCTGACTGGAACCGACCGAATCAGCGCCATTTTCTTCTTCATCTTTTTGGTGGTTAATTTCTGGTGACGAGGTGGTGCATACTCGTCGATCCTTTTGGAGTTTGACTTTGTGCATGCACGGTTTAACACCGCAAGAATGTTGTTCCACGCTTACTTCACAGTGCTGCAATGTGCCGATCTACCGACAAGTCATAATCTGTACAACGCTATGTGGCGTAGACCCTTCGTGCGCAGGACAGGCACAACTGATCAGTTCGGCGACCAACGCATTAATCCAGCCGCGAACGGACGACCATCATCGGCAGACACATCCATCACTTGGAGAAAGCTTTGCCACAAAGAACCGGGAAAAAAGGAAAAAAGAAGCAGCCATGCACCAACCAAAGTGCGCAGAAGAATAGATGCCCACCACCACCACGTCGCAGTCCCGCAGATAGGATATAAAGCGTTAGCATCATGACCATTTTTTTTCCTCTAGTAATTGATAACAGTAACCCATCTGCTAAACTAGCAAATTGACAAGACAGAAGCCGGAGGGCCATGACATCTTTGTCCAGCGGCTGCCTAGCGCTCGCGGAGGAGCCATTTCGCCTCCTCCGGCGCCCTTCCGTCATTGGAGGGACATCGACAACGACGACGACGACGACAATACGAACGGCGACGGCGGTGCGGAGGCCGCGTCTTGACAAACCAACTCCGGCCGCTGCACCGCATTGAAGCGGGTTGGTCGCCCTATCGCCTGGTCTGGATGCGACTATTTAAGTCATGTGCCGATGACGCACAGAATTAAGCGGGAAAGAATGACGGAATAAAAGGGTGAAATGGTTGGCGGAAACAAATGGAAGGAGAGGGTGACGGGATAAAATTACAAAAAATGCAGCTATCGAGTTTGCCAAAGCCTAGAGAAACTAATTGGTTTCGACGAAACGAATTAGTTCTAATCGGATTCGGTGAAACCAATTAGTTCGAGTCGGCTTCGCCTAAGCTGACGGTGTATTATTTTTGAAAAATTTCAAAATCACATATTATTTCTTGAATTAATGAAAAAAATGTATTATTTAAAAAAATAGCGCAGAGGAGCTATCTTCTTCAGCCAAAAAGTGTGAGCAAGTAGGAGGGTGCTTGGATTCAAGGGACTAAAACCAGTCTGACTAAAAATAGTCTTTTTAAGAGGCTAAAGTTTTCAAGCACCCTTGACTAAAGAGGGGCTAAAACTAGTCTTGAGGCTAATTTTTTTTAATCAGGGGTACCCCTACTAAAATATGGATTAGACCTCTTTCTTCTTATTTAACTCTTCTTCTTTAACACAATTGAGTTCTGGATTGGAGGATTTGGAGGATAATAAATGCTCATTAGCTTGACTTTAGTCTCTTTAGTATTTGGATCAAAGCATGGGTGAGGTTAGCAAGTTTTAATCCCACCATTTTTAATCATGGGACTAAAACGTATCCAAGCACCCTCTAAAATTGATGAAGATGAAGTCAGTGTAGGACCTAATAAATGTGCGAGATCACACCATGGGTTGGATGATTTTTGCAATACATGTAGCTTCATAAAAAAATTATCTGGTTAATCACATGATGCAGTAGCCTGGTACTGCCTTCATTGTGCATGCCCTTAGTTGGGGTTTTACTGTTAATGGATCAATTTTTTGATTTCCCGAATGTCAACAAGCGATGTAGATCTTCTCTTTTAGGAAACTCCACCTGATAAATCTGCTCATCCATTCTAACTGGTTCCCATTGGTAAGTCTCTCACACAAAGTCCTCTCAACTGGTGAGAAACTTGCTCGGTTGTCAGCATACCATTAGTGACTTTTACCAATCCCGTCCGTGAGCTCTCTAGACGTGGAGGTACAAGGCATGATATAGACCGTGGTGTCTTGAAAAACATAAGTTTATTGTGACAGACACCATATATGTCGATCACCGGTTTCAGAGCTAGAAGAAGTGGACAGGCTGCCTCGCCGTGTCCTGGTTTCTGACAGATATCACAAAGCTGCGTGGTGCGGTCCACGATAAAGTGACCAGGTACCCCACATTTATAGCACGCTAATTTTTCTTTCTTACGAGCCGCCTTATTGGCCCGTGCAGTGTCTCTATCCTCTCAATCGTCCTGGGTGCTACCACTTCTTCAGACAAAGTATAGTCAACATTATTAACTGGCGCCACATCAGTTGATGTCGTTGCTACTTCTTTCCACTTCGGGAACGAATTGTTTTGACCAAAGGTACGCCCCCCTCCACCGCCGTGGTGTCGGTAATTTGTACCCCTGGCACCTTCCATGAAATTGCCATCGGGGGGTTGGAAGGGCCCGTGCCACTGGTTTGGTCCTCTCCCATCCGGCGTTCCACTGTCCGCGACCACCACCAGAACCTCCAGCGTGTTGGTTCCAGTGATTTATGTACCCATGATATGCAGCACCACCGCGAGCCGGAGCATCTGCGCCTCTCCCAACGTTAGCGGCGCCGCGCCCCTGTCCACGCGCGACCCGGCGTCAGCAGCACCGCGTCCGCCATCGCGTGGGGCGACCGGTTGAGCTGCAACCACGCCAGCAGCCTGGGTATGCGCCGAGTGGGGCTTAGCCATTGGGGCAGCAGAGGTGCTCCCTGAGCCCTGAGCGGCCATCGCACGTGCAGGGAGCAGCGTCGCAGGTGCGGAAGGCGGAACTGGCGCCGGGACGCGCCGTGCCCTCCCTAATCGCGTTGGAAATCCTGTATGGCGAAACCGATCTCTGCCGCTAGCCGTACCAGCAGCTCTGCTATCGAGAGGATCAGGCAACGCTACGGTTCCTTTTCTCGTAGGTCGATGGTATTGACACAGAGATAGGTTCAGATTCCTGTGGGTTCTCTGGCGTGCACAGCTTGGCCATATACCCACCTGTCACTGGCCCATCATTAATATTTTTCAGCCCCTCGTGGCCCAGCAGAAGGCTCAACCGAGCCTCCCGCACCGCACGGTGACTTCGATCCGAATCAGTCGGGGCAACCGCCGGCGACCGGGACACCGCCGCCGGCCAGTTATTCTTACGTCTGAATGGAACTTTCTTCCATGTGTCAATGAAATCGGCGAGAACTTTCTTCCATGTGTCAATGAAATCGGCGAGAGTTAGAGCCGGCAAACGCACCTTCGGGAGAGGACATTTCCATGGCCGCACCGCGGAGGCCTACGTTCGCCGGTGTGCGATCCGGCGAAGAACCTCCACCCTGTTTCCGTCCTCGCCTAGTCCGTTCCAGGCATAATCGGTGGTTTTTTTAACTGTTTTGATCCGAGGGGATAAGTTAATCACGGAACGAACTCGTTTGGAGACAATTTCACGTTTTGACTCTTTTCTTGAAACGCCATAGATTGTGGCGTTGCACCCCTATGGAGAAACGTCACTCTACTGTGGCGTTGCAGCCCTTGTGTGAAACGCGTGTGTAATGTGACGTTTCTGGCCTGAGGTGAAACGCGAGGTACCATGGCGTTTCTTGGTTTTATATTCTGCCACCCCGACCCCCTCGCCCACAAACCACCATTTCTCCTCTTCTCTTGTTCTTCCTTTGACGAAAAAGCTCTCCCTTGTCCTCAAGGCCCCCCCCTTCGATCTCCCTCCTCCCTCAACCTTTTAGTTGGTTCTTTGGGGCAAATCAAAGAGGTCGGTAAGCTCCTCCAATCCCTCCAATTAGTTTTTGCAATGACTTTGTATTTGTGTAGATTTTTTTTGCACTAGGTGTTCCATTTGTGTTGCATTGTATTGGTTGGTTAATTATTATTGATAAGATTTAGTGTTATGGTTAGGGTTATGCCTAATTTGGTTGGACAAGGGTTAGGGTTAGTGTTAGGTTTTGTGTTATGTCTAATTTGGATGGACAAGGTTTAGGGTTAGAGTTTGTGTTAATGCCTAATTTGGATGGACAATGGCAAGGGTAATGTTTTGTTAGTTGTTTTGTTATACTTAGAATTGATAATTTTGTCCTCTTTTTTAGATGGACAAGATTGTGAATATTCATTATGTTGACAAAGAGGCATTCATGAATGTTGATATTGTTGACAAATATGAGGAAGTGTTGACATTTCTTGATAGTCCTACTTATGAAGAGGTTGTGGCAGTAACTCGAATAAGATTGAAGTGGGTTGATCCAAGTGACCAAGTAGAATATTAGAAAGATATGATGTTGGGTTGGCACATGCCGCGGCAACAAAAGTCCTTCATTGGCGCTAGGAATTCTTCTTGTTACTTCTCTGGTTTGCGTCGGTTTTTCCCTTGAAGAGGAAAGGGTGATGCAGCACAGGAGCAGTAAGTATTTACCTCAGTTTGAGAACAATGGTATCGATCCAGAAGGAGGGTCTCGTCAAGTCCAGAGTACTTGCGCAAACACAAACAAGCTTGCACCCAACGCTTCAAAGGGGTTGTCAATCCCTTCAAGATTGTTTGCAAAGTGAGATCTGAAGACGGAAAGTGCAACAAAGTAAAAAGTGTAAGGCTGAAAATATGGTGTGTAGTAGACCCGGGGGCCATAGTGTTCACTAGAGGCTTCTCTCAAAATAGCAAATATCATGGTGGGTGAACAAATTACTGTCGAGCAATTGATAGAACCGCGCAAAGTCATGACGATATCTAAGGCGATGATCTTACATATAGGCATCACATCCGAGACAAGTAGACCGATACTTTCTGCATCTACTACTATTACTCCACACATCGACCGCTATCGAGCATGCATCTAGTGTATTGAGTTCATGACGAACAGAGTAACGCCTTAAGCAAGATGACATGATGTAGATGGATAATCTCAAACCAATGATGAAAACCCCATTTTTTTACCCTTGATGGCAACAACATGATGCGTGACTCGCTACCCCTTCTATCACTGGGTGAGGTCACCGCACGGTATGAACACAAAATCAAGCACTTCTCCCATTGCAAGAATCATAGATCTAGTTGGCCAAACAAAACCCACAACTCGAAGAGAATTACAAGGATATGAAATCATGCATAAGAGAGATCAGAAGAAACTCAAATAAGATTGATAGATAATCTGATCATAAATCCACAATTCATCGGATCTCGACAAACACACCGCAAAAGAAGATTACATCGGATAGATCTCCATGAAGATCATGGATAACTTTGTATTGAAGATCCAAGAGAGAGAAGAAGCCATCTAGTTACTAGCTATGGACCCGTAGGTCTATGGTGAACTACTCACGCATCATCGGAGAGGTCATGCTGTTGATGAAGAAGCCCTCCGTGTCCGAATGCTCCCTCCGGTAGGGCACCAGAACGTGCCCCGGATGGGATCTTGCGGAGACAGAAGCTTGCGGCGGCGGAAAAGTGATTTCGATGATCTTCTGATTTTTTTGGGATTTTTAGGGAATTTATAGGCGCAACCCCTAGGTCAGTGGGCGCTCAGGGGGCCCACAAGCCTGGGTGGTGCGGCCTACCCCCTGGCTGCGGGGTGGGGGCTTGTGGGGCCCCTGAGGCTCCCCTGCCTTGGCTCCCAAGCTTCCCGATCTTCTTCGGTTCCAGAAAAAATCTTTTCGGGGATTTTCTTCCATTTGGACTCCGTTTCAAAATCTCCTTTGAAAGGGGTCAAAAACATGGAAAAAACAGGAACTCGCACTTGGCAGTGAGTTAATAAGTTAGTCCCAAAAAATATATAAAAGGCATGTGATGACCCACAAGTATAGGGGATCAATCGTAGTCCTTTCGATAAGTAAGAGTGTCGAACCCAACGAGGAGCAGAAGGCTCTGATAAACGGTTTTCAGCAAGGTAATAACTGCAAACACTGAAAGTAGCGGTAACAAGTGATGGTGTAGTGAGGTGGAACGTAGCAAGTGAAAAGTAACAAGTAACAAGTAGTAGCAATGGTGCAGCAAGTGGCCCAATCCCTTTTGTAGCAAGGGACAAGCCTGAACAAAGTCTTATAGGAGGAAAAACGCTCCCGAGGACACACGGGAATTTCTGTCAGGCTAGTTTCATCATGTTCATGTGATTCACGTTCGTTACTTTGATAGTTTGATATGTGGGTGGACCGACGCTTGGGTATTGCCCTTACTTGGACAAGCATCCCACTTATGATTAACCCCTCTCGCAAGCATCCGCAACTACGAAAGAAGAATTAAGACAATGTCTAACCATAGCATTAAACTAGTGGATCCAAATCAGCCCCTTACGAAGCAACGCATAGACTGGGGTTTAAGCTTCTGTCACTCCAGCAACCCATCATCTACTTACTACTCCCCGATGTCTTCCTTTAGGCCCAAATATGGTGAAGTGTTATATAGTCGACGTTCACATAACACCACTAGAGGAAAAGACAACATACATCATATCAAAATACCGAACGAATACCAAATTCACATGACTATTATTAACATGACTTATCCCATGTCCTCAGGAACAAAAGTAACTACTCACAAAGAATAATCATAATCATGATCAGAGGTGTAATGAATAGCATCAAGGATCTGAACATAAACTCTTCCACCAAGTAATCCAACTAGCATCAACTACAAAGAGTAATCAACACTACTAGCAACCTTACAAGTACCAATCGGAGTCGCGAGACGGAGATTGGTTACAAGAGATGAACTAGGATTTGGAGAGGAGATGGTGCTGATGAAGATGTTAATGAAGATGCCTCCCCTCCGACGAGAGGAGTGTTGGTGATGACGATGGCGATGATTTCCCCCTCCGGGAGGGAAATTTCCCCGGCAGGATCGTCCTGCCGGAGCTCTAGATTGGATCTGCTCATGTTCCGCCTCGTGGAGGCGGCAAAACCACGAAAAAGCTCCCGATTGAATTTTTTTTTCTGGAACGAAACCCTTCATATAGCAAAATAGGGGGGCAGTGGGCCGTCAGGGAGCCCACAAATCCTGTAGCCACCACCAGGGGGGTGGCGGCTACCAGGCTTGTGGCGCCCTGGTAGCTCCCCTTTGGTACTTCTTTTGCCCAGTATTTTTTATATATTCCCAAAAAATCCACGTAAATTTTCAGGGCATTTGGAGCTGTTTAGAATAGAGGACTCAGATTTGCTCCTTTTCCAGTCCAGAATTCCAGCTGCCTGAATTCTCCCTCTTCAAATAAACCTTGCAAAATAAGAGAGAAAAGTCATAAATATGGTACCACAAAGTAATATAACAGCCCATAAAGCGATAAATATCAACATGAAAGCATGATGCAAAATGGACGTATCAACATGCAAAACATCCAAAGTTTGACAAGATAATAGCATGAAACCATCAAAAACTATAGATACGTTGGAGACGTATCAAGCATCCCAAGCTTAACTCCTGCTCGTCCTCGAGTAGGGAAGTGATAAAGAATGAATTTTTGATGTGGAATGCTACCTAGCATAGTTGTCCTTTGCAACTTCTTTCACGTGACATGAATGTTCAGATCCGTAAGATTCAAAACAATAGTTTTCTATTGACATGAAAACAATAATACTTCAAGCAAACTAGCAAGGTAATCATGAACTTTCAAAATAACAAGGCCAAATAAAGTTATCCTTACAAAATCATATAGTCTGGCTATGCTCCATCATCCTCACACAACTAATGTAAATCATGCACAACCCCGGTATTGGCCAAATAATTGTTTTCACACTCTTACTTTTCTCAAACTTTTTATAACTATCACACAATACATGAGCGCGAGCCATGGATATAGCACTATAGGTGGAATAGAGTGTGGTGGTGGTTGTGAGACAAAAAGAGGAGATGGTCACATTGATTTGGCGTATCAATAGTCTATGGAGATGCCCATTAATAGATATCAATGTGAATGAGTAGGGATTTCCATACAAAAGGATACACTAGAGCTATAAGTATGTGAAATCTCAAAAGGAGAACTAATGGGTGTGCATCCAACTTGCTTGCTCACGAAGACCTAGGGCAATTTTGAGGAAGCCCATCATTGTAATATACAAGCCAAGTTATATAATGAAGATTCCCACTAGCACATGGTGGTGACGAAACAAGAAGCTCTCAATCATGAAGAACATGGTGCTATCATGAAGCACAAGTGTGGAAAAAGATAGTAGCATTGTCCCTTCTCTCTTTTTCTCCCTTTTTTCATTTGGGCTCTTAGGCCTCTCTTTTTTGTTTTTCTCTTTTTTTTTGGGCTCTTTGGCCTCTTTTTTTTATTCCTCACATGGGACAATGCTCTAATAATGATGATCATCACACTTTTATTTACTCACAGCTCAAAGATCACAATGATGATGACTCCATAGGAAATGCCTGCGGCACTGTACCGGGATGTGCAACCATCTAGCATGGCGTATGACGTTGAAAACATCTCGCTAGCTATCTTACGATCATGCAATGGTAGTATGAGAGTGACGACACAAGTCATGAGACGGAACGGTGGGAGTTGCATGGCAATATATCTCGGAATGGCTATGAAAATGCCATAGTATGTAGATATGATGGCTGTTTTGAGGAAGGAATTTGGTGGGTTTGTGCACCGGCGAGAATTGCGCGGCACTAGATAGGCTAGCAATGGTGGAAGGTGAAAGTGCATCTATACCATGGGCTCACATTAGTCATGAAGAAATCACATACTTGTTGCGAAAGTTTTTATTAGTAATCGAAACAAAGTGCTAAACGCATACTCCGAGGGGAAGGGTTGGTAGGTGTTAACCATCGCGCGATCCCGACCTCAACACAAAGGATGACAATCACTAGATCAATCATGCTCCGACTTCCTAACATAGTGGTTCACCATACATGCATGCTACGGGAATCACTTACTTCAACACAAGTATCTCTAGATTCACAACACCCTACTAACATAAGTCTCAATATTACCGAATCCACATCTCAAAACTAATTGAGAGGAATCGAAACTTCTCTTTCTACTCAATGCACATGAAGATGGCGGTTTTTGCATCCTCTTTGGGTACCTATCACATTTGGGACTACTTTCATAGCATAAGCCAACTACCAAATCACACACCGCCGTGCTCTAAAAGATATAAGTGAAGCACTAGAGCAAAAGTATCTGGCTCAAAAGATATAAGTGAAGCACTATGAGCATTCTAGCAAAATCACGATGAGTGCATGTCTCTCTCTCTCAAAAAGGTGTGCAGCAACGATGATTGTGACACAACAAAAAGAAAAGATTCCTATGATACAAGACGCTCCAAGCAAAACACATATCATGTGGTGAATAAAAATATAGCTCCAAGTAATGTTACCGATGGATTGAAGACGAAACAGGGGATGCCTTCCCGGGGCATCCCCAAGCTTAGGATTTTTGGTGTCCTTGAATTTGGCTTGGGATGCCTTGGGAATCCCCAAGCTTGAGCTCTTTCCACTCCTTATCTCATCGTCCATGAGAACATCACCCAAAACTTGAAAACTTCACAACACAAAACTTAAACAGAAACTCGTGATAAGATTAGCACAAGAAAACAAACTACCACTTCTTTTGGTACTGTAGCAAACTTGAATTCCATCTATATTGGTGTTGGGCTACTGTATTATCACTTTTCCATGGCTAGTACCCCCTGATACTAACCATAGTTTCATCAAAACAAGCAACCAACTCAACAAAAACAGAATCTGTCAAAAACAGACCAGTCTGTAGCAATCTGTATACTTCGTATACTTCTGGTACCTCCAAAAATCTGAAAAATTAGGACGGCCTGGGAAAAAGCATATCAACCGGCAGAAAAAATAATCAACTCAAAAGATATTTCTGAATAAACATGAAAAATCGTTTCGTGAGCGAAAAGTTTCTGTCTTTTTCCAGCACGATCAAAAAACCATTACCAAGACTAGTCATAAAGGTTTTGCTTGGCTCAAACATAAAAAACAAACCCAAATAACACAATCAGAACAGAATTATGATGGTGTGGACGCAACAAAACAGAAAGAAATAGATAAATTCATTGGGTTGCCTCCCAACAAGCGCTATTGTTTAACGCCCTTAGCTAGGCATTGATAATTCAATGATGCTCACACAAAAGACAAGAATTGAAGCACAACGAGAGCATCATAAAGCATGTGCAAATCACATCTAAGTCTAACATACTTCCTATGCATAGGCATTTTATAGGAAAACAAATTGTCAAGACAACCAATAGTTACCATATGCAAGGAAGAAGAAAGAGACAATAGCAATCTCAACATAACGAGAGGCGATTTAGTGATATGAAAGTTTCTACCACCATATTTTCCTCTCTCATAATAATTACATGTGGGATCATATTCGAATTCAACAATGTAACTATCACATAGGATATTCTTTTCATGATCCACATGCATGCAAAGTTGACGCTCTTAAAAAATAGTGGCATTATCATCAACTAAAGTCATGACTTCTCCAACCCACTTTCAAAAATATTGCAAATATCATATTCATCATGAGGCTTAAACAAATTTTCAAGATCATAAGAAAAATCATCGCCCCACTCATGATCATTGCAACAAGTAGTGAACATAGCAAAACTAGCATCCCCAAGCTTAGGGTTTTGCATATTCTTAGCATGATTGTCACTAATATAATTTATAGTGAAACCATTGCAATCATGCTTTTCATCCAAGGAGCCCTCGTGAATCACTTCATAAATTTCTTCCTCACAATTTTCAGATTCACGCATCTCAAGCAAAACTCCATAAAGATAGTCAAGTGCACTCAACTCACTAGCAATTGGATCAACATAATTGGATCTCTTAAAGAGATAAGCAAGTGGATGAGGATCCATATCACTAGATTTTCAGCAAGCGAAGATGCAAGCATATTGAAGGCACATGGCACACAAGCGAACAGAAAGCAAGCGGGAGAAAGGGGCGAACGGAAAGGCGAACAAAAAAGGCAACCGAAAAAGGCAAATTGGTGAAGTGGGGGAGAGAAAAATGAGAGGCAACTGGCAAACAAAGTAAATGGAAGAGATGACTTTGCGACACTTACTTGGATGAGTTCTTGACTTGATCCTCCCCGGCAACGGCGCCAGAAATTCTTCTGTTGCGGCAACAAAAGTCCTTCCTTGGCGCTAAGAATTCTTCTTGTTACTTCTCTGGTTTGCGTCGGTTTTTCCCTTGAAGAGGAAAGGGTGATGCAACACAGGAGCAGTAAGTATTTCCCTCAGTTTGAGAACCAAGGTATCGATCCAGAAGGAGGGCCTCGTCAAGTCCAGAGTACCTGCGCAAACACAAACAAGCTTGCACCCAACGCTTCAAAGGGGTTGTCAATCCCTTCATGATTGTTTGCAAAGTGGGATCTGAAGGCGGAAAGTGCAACGAAGTAAAAAGTGTAAGGCTGAAAATATGGTGTGGAGTAGACCCGGGGGCCATAGTGTTCACTAGAGGCTCCTCTCAAAATAGCAAATATCACGGTAGGTGAACAAATTACTGTCGAGCAATTGATAGAACCGCGCAAAGTCATGACAATATCTAAGGCAATGATCATACATATATGCATCACGTCCGAGACAAGTAGACCGATACTGTCTGCATCTACTACTATTACTCCACACATCGACCGCTATCCAGCATGCATCTAGTGTATTGAGTTCATGACGAACAAAGTAACACCTTAATCAAGATGACATGATGTAGAGGGATAATCTCAAACCAATGATGAAAACCCCATCTTTTTACCCTTGATGGAAACAACACGATGCGTGCCTCGCTACCCCTTCTGTCACTGGGTGAGGTCACCGCACAATATGAACCCAAAACCAAGCACTTCTCCCATTGCAAGAATCATAGATCTAGTTGGCCAAACAAAACCCACATCTCGAAGAGAATTACAAGGATATGAAATCATGCATAAGAGAGATCAGAAGAAACTCAAATAAGATTCATAGATAATCTGATCATAAATCCACAATTCATCGGATCTCGACAAACACACCGCAAAAGAAGATTACATCGGATAGATCTCCATGAAGATCATGGAGAACTTTGTATTGAAGATCCAAGAGAGAGAAGAAGCCATCTAGTTACTAGCTATGGACCCGTCGGTCTATGGTGAACTAGTCACGCATCATCGGAGAGGTCATGGTGTTGATGAAGAAACCCTCTGTGTCCGAATCCCCCCTCCGGCAGGGCACCAGAATGTGCCCCAGATGGGATCTTGCGGAGACAGAAGCTTGTGGCGGCGGAAAACTGATTTCGATGATCTCGTGATTTTTTTGGGATTTTTAGGGAATTTATAGGCGCAACCCCTGGGTCAGGGGGCGCTCAGGGGCCCCACAAGCCTGGGTGGTGCGGCCTACCCCCTGGCCGCGGGGTGGGGGCTTGTGGGGCCCCTGAGGCTCCCTGCCTTGGCTCCCAAGCTTCCCGACCTTCTTCCGTTCGAGAAAAAATCTTTTCATGGATTTTCTTCCGTTTGGACTCCGTTTCAAAATCTCCTCTGAAAGGGGTCAAAAACATGGAAAAAAATAGGAACTGTCACTTGGCAGTGAGTTAATAAGTTAGTCCCAAAATATATATAAAAGGCATGCAAAACATCCAAAGTTTGACAAGATAATAGCATGAAACTATCAAAAATTATAGATACGTTGGAGACGTATCAACACACAAGTGTCGAATGAAGACAATGCCTATCAAGTCCAATTTGCATTGGGTTGCATACAAGGAGGTTGCTGCATCCTCGATAGACAAGTCACTCGATGTGTTTGCTAGTGCGGTGGTCAATGCTCCTCTTCATGTTGACTTGAACCAACCCTTAGTAGATGATTTGAGCCCGTATAATGGTGTGGCACCTATTGTTGAGCATAAAGTAGAAGTGCAAGTCAATGAGTATCCCCAATATGAGTTTGGAGGTAGTGCACCGATCAAAGATGATGGTCATAACTCCGACGAAGAGTATGAGAGGCAACACAACATTGTTGGTGACGTAGAGGCTCAAGTAAGGCATGATGACATGGATCCTGACATTGTTTATCAGCGTGCTTGTGTGGATGAGTCGGGTGATGAAGGCCCGGTGAATGAGTTGGATGAGGATGGCTTCACTGAGAAAGAAGCGAAGTGGTATACAAAAATCACCGGTAGGGATCACAAAGTTCCCTTGTTTTGTGATGTTAGCCTTGCAGATAAGGCTTTAGACGACGGGCATGAGCAAGACAATTGAGGCTAGAATGTTCCCAAGTAGCACACCCAACGCGATTTGTACGTCTTACCTAAAGAAAGGTTTGATGTTCGAGGACATTCTAGAATTGAAGATGTGGTTGTGTGAGTATGTCGTCAAACACTACACGCCTTTCAGAGTTGTGCACTCGGACTGCCACAAGCGATACACCGTGAAATGCGAGGTAGAAAAATGCAAATGGAAAGTCAATGCAAGACTCATGAAAGATGGTTTGTGGAAGATAAGTAGTTGCATTGCAACTCACCAATGCACACCACCGATAAATGAAGCACCAGAGACACACCGTCAGTTAACCTCGGAATTCATCGGTTATAAATACCAGAAACATATAGCTGAGGATCCAACCATTAAAGTGAAGTTGTTGATGAGTTGGGTTTTCGAGAGATTTGGATATAAGGTCAAGTACGGGAAGACATGGAAGGCCAAACAGGTCGCTTTTAGAATGTTGTACGGTGGATGGAAAAAGGCGTACAATATTCTACCCCGGTTGCTGGGCGCGATGGCCTATAGAAACCCCGGAATGTACCACTATGTCCAAGATATTGAAGGAGTGTTCTGTCGTGCCTTTTGGACGTTTGGCCCATGCATTGCAGCTTTTGAGCATTGTCGTCCGGTTTTGTCTATAGATGGAACATTCCTGACTGCCAAATACAAGGGCACACTAATGATAGCAATGGCACATGATGCTAATGATCAGGTGTTGCCTGTGGCATTTGCTTTGGTGTCAGTGGAGAACCAAGACAACTGGGAATGGTTCATGAGACTTGTGAGAAGCACGGTGATTCCTCCCAATAGGGAGGTATGCATCATATCCGATCGGCACCAAGTCATATTGAAGGCCGTGGATGTTCACATTCCAGGGCATGTGAGGCTTCACCATCGATGGTGCATGAGGCACTTCGTTGGAAACTTTTACAGGGCTTGTAAGAACAAAGATCTGGCGAAGGATCTTAACTCCGCATGTGTGGCCTTCTCCGTTGAGTCGTTCACGAAACGATTGAACAAAATATATGAGAAGGCAAACGAAGGTGGGAAAGAATTCCTACAAAGGAATATAGATGTGAGACATAAGTGGTCACCGGCATGTGACGAAGGAGGCATGAGATATGGCGACATGACAAGCAATCTTGTTGAGTGCTTCAACTTTGTCTTGAAGGGGGCATGTCAATTGCCGGTCATGATAATAGCTGAATATACCTTTTACAAGCTCAATGAGTATTTTCTGAAGCACTCCAAAGAAATTGACAAGTTGATTGGTGAGAGTGAGAAGCCTCCCAATGAGATCTATCTGAAGAAGGTTGACGAGTGGCTAGAGTTTCAAAAAGAGAAGTCAGCCATGCAGCAAGCCACTTGTTTCGATAATGCTGAAATGAAATACCAAGTGGATGAGCCAGGCGGTACAACGAGAGATGGGCAATCATATGGTGGTCGCTCATTTATGGTTTCCCTTCGGACGCGGCATTGCACTTGTGAGCGGCCTAGTAAGTACCATTGGACATGCTCGCACATGATGACGACATGTCGCATGAGGAACTTGCCCTTCTCTGATGGTGTAGTTGTGAGGTTGCATGAATTCAACTTGCAAACTCATCAGTTAACATGGGCGTCGAGATTCCACCCTTTTCTTGACCCATCACACTGGCTAGAGTATCACGGCCCTAATATTAGGCCGGATCCAGAGATGATGGTTCAACCGAAGGGTAGAAGGAGAACAAAACGATACAGGAATGATATGGATGACCTGATGAGCACCACAGAGTTTGGTAGTGGACATTTCATGGAGCCACGTGATAGGAACCAATGCGGTGATTGCAATGAAACAACACATAATAAGAGGACTTGCAAAAGAAACAATGCATCTACTAGTGGTGTGGGGGGCACAGTGTGACGCCCTCGGCTTAATCGTACGCTAATCATACACGCAAATGTGTACGATCAAACCCAAGGACTCACGGGGAGATATCACAACACAACTCTAGACACAAATAAAATAACATCAGCTTCATATTACAAGCCAGGGGCCTCGAGGGCTAGAATACGAAAGCTCGATAAACACACGAGTCAGCGGAAGCAACAAATATCTGAGTACAGACATAAAACATGGGGTGCCTTAGAGAAGGCTAGCACAAAAGATACAACGATCGAACGAGGCGAGGCCTCCTGCCTGGGAACCTCCTAACTACTCCTGATCATCAGCGGCCTCCACGTAGTAGTAGGCACCGTCGGGGTAGCAGTCGTCGGCGACGGGGACCTCCATCTCCTGGGCTTCATCATCTGGTCGCAGCAAACGGACCAAGGGAACAAGGGGGGAGCAAAGCAGCGGTGAGTACTCATCCAAAGTACTCGCAAGTCTTACATCAGAACTATTCTAATTATGCATCAGTATCAAAGAAGGGGGGGGTTATATGTGGACTGACTGCAGCAATGCGAGAATAGAGAGAGAAGGCCTAGTCCTATCGAAGACTAGCATCTTCAGGGTCTTGCAGCAATAGACGAGAGTAGAACAGGGGGGGTAACACATTAATAGTCATATTGTTGCAGCAATATTAAAGTGAGGTCACGCCTAAAGATCCTCCCTCGACTCCCTGCGAGGAAGCAATCCCGAGACAAACTAATTCCAGTTAAGTAACAATTGTAGTTGTATAAGATCGGGGCACAACTCCAAGTCGTCCTGTAACCGTGGACACGGCTATCCGAATAGTTAATTTTCATCCCTGCAGGGGTGCACCACATGTCCCGTCACGCTCGATAACACTCTGGCCGGACAAACTTTTCTGGGTCCTGCCCGGCCTCGGAATATCGACACGTCGCAGCCCCACCTAAGACTAATCAGAGAGGCCAGCCCGCCGGTCTAAATCCTAAGCACAAAGGGTTCATGGGCCCAGTTCCCCTTCACGCTCCTGCACGTGGCGTGGGCGGCCGACGTCAGTCCTAGCATCCCTTAATCACAAGCGCGATGCATCTCGGGACCACTCGGGCGCGCGCCGCTACACTGCTGGCATCTGAAAAGCTTCGGCTGATACCGCGACGCCGAGTACCCATAATTCTTCCCGCGTAGCCGGTTAGTGCGAAAAGGTCTCCGACCAACCCAGATCAAATACCCAAATCCATTAGCATTTTATTTAGGCCAACAACACAGTCTCGCGGGAATCCACCCGGCTTACAACTAATCACCAATGAACCCAGTAACATGGTCGAGTAACTGTGTGGTTGTAACATCAGGGGAATCCGAGGAATCACCCTCGTTGGATCCCGAACGATGTACCCGTCAAGGTGGGCTTAGAGGAATCACCCTCGGGGGTCCCACACTCGCGGGGTTGCACGACAGGGGCGTCATCGGGAATGGTGAAAGAGGAATCACCCTCGATAACCACGACCGACTAGCTATACTACAGAGGTATCATCAGGAGTACTTAACGAGGTGTCACCCTCGATACCCGATAGTATCCCTGTAGCGTCGTACAACGAAGGGGGGTGAACGTGCTGTGTCGGGTCTGGCTCGTCGATCAGAGATCGAGATTTGGAAACAAGCGGGGCAACTGATCTACGGGGTCAGAGGGGATGACTGCTCCACCTATACTAAGCATATTAGAAGTACAGGACTGAAAGTAGCAGTTCATCAAAAACAGGCTATGCATCAGATATAGGAGCTAACTACAACAGAAGCAAAAATACTAATGCAAGCAGTAGGAAGAAAGACATAGGCGATATAGGAATGATCAAGGGGAATTTGCTTGCCTTGCTGCTCTGCGGCAAAGGACTGATCGGCAGGGTCGTAGATGTACCCGGCAGCAGCGTCAGTCTCGGGGTCTACCGGTAAGAAGAGGGGGAAGAAACAATAAATAATAGCACCGATGCAACACAAAGCATGACATGGAAATATGCAGGCTAGACATGAGCTAACGCAGCAACATCCGTCATAGACGGGTCGGAAGAATATCTGACGATATTTTCCGGGTCTCGGGCTACTACCGGTTATACTGGAAACGATGGAAAAGTTCCATGCTTGCTATGCTAGGGACGCGTGACAGACGAACGGACCGTGTATCCGGGTTCGTCTCGCTTTGCTGATCAACTTTCATGTTGAAATTATTTCGATCTGACTTACGGATTATTTAATATTAATTTTTGAAGTTTTATTAATTATTTAAGAATTAAAAACAGATTTAAAAGATTTAGTAAAATCCTATTATGACATCATCGCGATGTCAGGCTGACATCACATTTGACCGGTCAACTGACCAGCGGGTCCCGAAAGTCATGGCACAAGTTTTATTTAAGATTAAATATTTATTAATCAGATTAATTCAACGAGGGACCCACGTGTCATACTCTAATTATGTTAATTAATTATTTTAACTAATATATCTATTTATTTATTTATTTAAGAAAAACATTATTTTTAATTATCGCGCGGGGCCTCCCTGTCATTGACAGCGGTGCATTGGCCCCACCGGTAAGTGGCTTAAGGTTATTTTCTCATTTATTTTTATTAGATACCTAACCGCTCAAATACCGTATTTCTCTAAATATCCAAATACACAAATACATACATCACATCTCATACATACATACGGAATACAACCTTTGTTTTTATTTCTTTTTTTCTCAAAAACTCTCATCTCTCATCTCTCTGTTAACAGAGACAGAGAAGTTCTTTTGCTACTCCACCTAGAAGAACACCAACTTCGAATCCTTCTACCGGAGTCCACCGTCGACGGATCGAGGCCCCGTTTGCCGGAACGGAACCGTGACGTCGAGGGGAACGACAAGGTGGGAGGAGCCCGAGGAGGGGCTCACCGACGGTGACGTGACGGCCCGGTGAAGCCGGAGTTCGCACGAAGTGACGGTGGAGACGGTGACGGTGAGGTTCCGGTGGTGATGTGCCGGCGAGGAGGAGCCGGTGAGGAGGCCCCCCCGGAGATGGAGCCGCCGGCGGGATGGGGAGGGCCCCGGCCGCCGGATCCGGAGGGGGAGGTGGGCAAGGAGGCCGGGGTGGTGGTGCTGCCCGGCGTGGTGAAGGTGGCGCGCCGGCCGTGTAGGGGGGGGCTCGCCGTGAGGTGGGGGGGGCCGCCGGGTTGGGTGGCCCGGTGGAGGAGGTGGCCGCCGGGGGGGCGACGGGGGAGCTCGCCGCGGGAGGAGGGCCGGTGGAGGGAGGCCGCCGGCGGAAGGGAGGAGGCCGAGGGGCGAGGTGGAGAGGAGGGGGGGCGACGGGGTGTGGAGGGGGGTCGGTCGTGGGAGGGAGATGGGGCGAGATGGGGGGGTGTCGGTGGGGTGGGGATCTCTCGGGGCAGAGAGAAAGAGAGACGCGAGAGGGGAGGGAGAGGTGGCGGCGTGGGGGTGGGGCCCCCCCACGAGGGGGGCTGGCGGCGGCGTGGGAAAGGGAGGGAGAGCGAGGGGAGTGGGGGGTCGCCAGGGGGGCGATTAGGGTTTGGCGGGGGGGCCGGCTGGGCCACTTGGCCCAGTTTGGGCCGGCTGGGGGGGGGGGGGCTTTCTTCCTGTTTTTTTGTTTGTTTGTTTGTTTTGTTTTGTTTTTATTTTGTTTTACCTTTTCCCTTTTCTTTTTATTAATCCTTTCTTTCAGTTTTCTTTTCTTCCTTTTATTAATTAATTTACTATTTGAATTTTTCTTTTGAAACACTTTCTCATATTATATTTTCTTTTACAAATTATTATACGTACTTTTAATCCTATCTTTCATATCCCCATTCTTTTAATATTCGTAATGAACTTATAAGGTACTCTTCTTTTGTTTCTAAATCTTTTAATCCGGACAGACGCGAATCAACGCGGGTCTGAGATGGGAATTCGATGACGTGGCATCATTAGCGGTCGATCACTGTAGCTTAATTACAATCACTACTGTAGCAAAAGTCGAGGATGTCACACACAGGTGGTTCAAGTGGTGGCGGTGGTAGACGTGGTGGTTCAAGTGGTCGCCTTGCTATGGGCCGAGGATCCGATGGTGGTAGACGTGGTGGTTCAAGTGGTGGCCTTGCTATGGGACGAGGATCCGGCGGTGGTAGACGTGGTGGCCTTCCTGTGGGCCGAGGATCCGGCGGTGGTGGTAGACGTGGTGGTTCTAGTACTCGTGGAGGTTTTATGGGTAGAGGTTCGGGTGGTGGTAGAGGAATGTTCGGTTACCTACGAGGACCATTTCCGTAAGTTTACTACATTTCATTATTATTGTCATGTTGTACATTTTTTGTTGTCACATATTTGACTTATCTATCATGTTGTTTTTCATGCTCCTTTGTATGTTATTGTACTAACTGTGAGCCTTGATGTTTTTATGTAGGTATGGTGGTGTCTCAACCCAACAAGGAGAAAATGGAGTGGGGGGGGCAGAGAAGGATGCACCCAGTGAGGAGCAGCGGTTGATGGAGAGGGTTGCAAAGAAGTTGAGAGAGCAGGACGCAGCCGAAGCAAAAAAGATGGAGAGGGAGCGCCAGTACGAGGAGAATGAAGCAAAGAGGAAAGAGGACCTCAAAATGTTCCTTGAGCACCGTGCTTATGAGAAAAAGATGAAGGAGCATCACAAGAAGGTGATGGAGCAACGTCACAAAGAATGGGCAGCTAAATTTAAGATTGCTATGGCACAGGGTGCAACAAAGAGATAGCGGGAGAATGAACTCTTCATGAAGAGGGTGCTAGAAGAGGCTTCAAAAATGCGCAAAAGGGAAGACGAAGAGGAATAAGAGAGGAAGAAGAAAAAGGGGAAGGAGCCTTGATCGACACAATAGAGCCGGAGGCTTCTATTCTCATGCGTGCTTTCATGTTTGAACCCTATGTGTTGAACCTTGTTCGCTTGCGCGCTATCTGACTGTGAAATCCACTATTATGTACTTTAAGAACCTATTATGCATCTTTGGACGTATGTGTGTACTTTAATGGGAACTCTTTGTGATGTTTGTACTTTATATGGGCTATGTGATGTGTGTATTCTTTGTTCTTAGTTGCATATGTGATCTGTATGTTGTCTGTGTGAAGGTGCTAAATGTGGTCTGTATGTTGTCTGTGTGAAGATGCTAAATGGGCAAAATCATGTATGTGAAACGCCAGCCCTAGTGGTGTTTCAGCCTGTCCCTGCAACATCAGCCCAAGTGGCGTTCCCTTAGTCGAGTACCACAATTTCCATGTCTTCGGCAGCGTTGGCATCCTGCATAGAAACGCCAGCTATTATGGCGTTGCAGCCTCTACAAGAAATGACAGCCTCAGTGGCGTTCCCTTAGTCGAGTACCACACTTTCCATGTCTTCGGCAGTGTTGGCATCCGGCATAGAAAAGCCAGCTATTATGGCGTTGCAGCCTCTATAAGAAACGCCAGCCTCAATGGCGTTCCCTTAGTTCAGTACCACAATTTCCATGTCTTCGGCAGCGTTGCAGCCTCTACAAGAAACGCTAGCCCTTAGGGCGTTGCAGCCATGAATACTACAAACTTCAAACTTCAAAACCCAAGTTAGAATGACATGACAAGTTGATACTTCAAACTTCATAACCCAAGTTAGCATGACAAGGCAAGTTGATACTTCAAACTTCATAACCCAAGTTCTTAATTCAAACTTCAAAGTACTTAAAATTCCATAAGCCAAGTTGATACTTCAAACTTCAAACTACTTAAAACTACATAACCCAAGTTCTTACTTCAAACTTCAAAGTACATAAAACTCCATAAGACAAGTTCAATACTAGCATGACATGGCACTAATAGTTAATAATTCATTTCCTTCCTCTCTTCGCAGCCATCATGCCCTTAATGACGTAGCCCTCTGGAGTATTCTGCTAGCCAGGACGTCGGACGTTCCTTGAGCTAGCTTGACGTGTTTCTTCCGTCGCCTGAGTGGATTGACTTGGCTGCGGAGCATCTTCCATCTGCGAAGCCCCAAACTCGATCAAGTCCAGATCCGCGGCCTTGTTGTCTGACTCCTCTTCTTCTTCAAACTCCTCAACATGTGCTCGGCTAGAAGAAGCACGTGCTCGACTCGAAGACGGACGAGTGGAAGAGGCCCGTGGACGGCTGGCAGACGGACGAGCGGAAGACTGCACATCCATCGTGTACTGCGCACGTGCCCTCACATCGGTGGACGAAACACCATGGCAAAAAAGTAAAGCCACTAGTGTGCGACACCGATTGGCGACCTTCTGCGCAAGGAAAAGATAATGACAAGTTAATATGCTAACAAAGCTACGACAACTAAAACAAAGGTTAACAAGGCATCTAACCTGCAGAGTAGTTCTAACAAACCCGTCCGTTTGTGGAGATGGGGCACGACCAAGGGCCACGTTAGTATCGTTGATACATCTCCATAGCTCCGTGCCCTGGATAAAACATATGTGACATACCACCCACGAATAAATGACACTTGTTCATATTTTAAAGAATAAACGTACCACTCGGTCATGAAGAGGGCCATAGTCAAGATGCACTCCAAATGTCTCCCTAATAGAATTGTTGAATGCAGCATCAGCAGCCTCACTCGGTAGTAAGTCCAAGCAATCAAAACGAGTCCAGGCTGCCTTATGGATAACTCTATACTCTGTACGCATCCACTCCAAATGCCTTAAATATGCCGCCTCGTCAGTGTCGGGTGTTTGATCATTTTCAACTCGGGCATGTCTCTGAGCATTCCACATGTCCACCCAAATCATGTGGTGCTCCTCCCAATTGATGACACTCTTATTGGTTTGCCGGTTTGTCCTACAAAGCAATAGTTCAATACTACATCAGTTCCTTTTTTCGTGTTAGACATTGATCAACAGGACAAACATGTGATACAAAATACTCACTTATGTAGCTACACACTTGTCTCGACGTAATCCAGCGGGGTGCGTTGTTGTACCCCGAACTGCTTTGAAACACGATGAGGAAGATGCCACTCCACCGCAAAGAAGCATATCATGGGGCACCGCACACGCCAAAGATGCTAGTCACGAAGGCACATGTTGCTCAGAGGAAACTGCCTAAATTCCGTGTACGGCCTCCAATTCACCTACATAACGACAAGTCACTCGACCATCCATGAAATTTTTTGAGACAATTTGCGAAAGCATTTACCTGTTCATAAGTCAGCATGTCTAGCTCGCTTATGTATGCCTTATACCGCCCCATAGATGTGATACTCGTCCATTGTACATTAGCCCATGTGTGTGCGATAGTGGGGTACCGCTCCTCATCTCCGTCAAACAGGTACATCCAAGGTTCTTCCGGAGGAAGGCTGAGGTTACGACCAACAGGCATACGCTCCCACATCCAAACCTGTAGGGCCCGAAGAAAACCTCCAAGAGTGGACGTCGGCTTGCTCCTCATACATGCTCCATCCAACTACAAATTTAATAAAATGAAAATGCATCATATACCCATTTAATATAATGAAAATACATCATATACCCATTGAATAAAACAAAAATGCATGATATTAAACCGTACCGACGGTACAAGAAGGCTAGTGCCGCCGAACCCCAACACCACTTAACATCCCAGTCACGAAGAGGATCCAAAAACATCCACGAGGCTGTGTCCCCCGTGCCATCCGGAAACACCACTTGGGTCAAAAGATTCCAGAGGTAAGCCCTGGCGAACCTCTCCACAACAAGCGGACTAGCATCCCTTGGGCACTTGCGAAAATATCTCTGTATCCAAGAGAACAACACACCGGATGGCCTATGATCCTTCCTGGCTTCATTAGTCCATGGCTCGGGTTCAACACCAACCAATGTTGCAACCCGTTGTCGCCATCCATTGGACCTAACCTTCCCTGTAAGAGCCCTGCCCTTGATAGGAAGCCTGGTGATCATACCAATATCCTCCAGAGTTATTGTCATCTCACCAAGAGGAAGGTGAAAAGAGTGTGTCTCCGGCCTCCAACGGTCCGTAAGGGCGGTAAGGGTCGTGGCCTTCAACCATGGTGGTGTGCCTTTAAAGTTGAGCACAAACTGAAGAAGATCCATTCTTCTAAAATAAGGCTCGTACCGAGGGTCATATAACAGAGATTCATTCGGGTTGTGCCCCCTCAAACGAAGTACTCGAGGAACCTAGACCAACAAACGCATAATTTGTCACAATATGAAAATCATGGAATATAGAAAAATAATCATCAAGACCATCATAATTACCTCTCCTCTTTCAACTAGCACCGCACGATGCTTCTGCTCGTAGAACTCATCAAGTCCCGGATATTTATCCGGCTGAAACATCCTACATAATATGAACAAAATTCTTTTAGGCATTAAACTAGTGTGAACTAAATCTAGGCATTAAACTAGTGTGCCAAAAAAGCTACGCATTCACCTACTACCACTAATATGAACTAAATCTAGGCATTCACCTAGTGCCACTAATATGAACTAAATCTAGGCATTCACCTAGTGCCACTAATATGAACTAAACCTAGGCATTCATCTAGTGCCAATAATATAAAGTACAACTAGGTTATACCTACACCCACCATAAACTACACCTAGAACCACCATAAACTACACCTATTAAGCATCACAAATTAGATTTTACTTCAAAACATACCTAGTGCAAAAACAATCTACACAAATACAAAGTCATTGCAAAAACTAATTGGAGGGATTGGAGGAGCTTACCGGCCTCTTCGATTTGCCCCAAAGAACCAACAAAACGGTTGAGGGAGGAGGGAGATCGAAGGGGGGATCTGGAGGCCGAGAGTCTCTTTTTTCGTCAAAGAAACGAACCAGAGAAGAGGAGAAAGGGGGGTGGTGGCCGACGGGGTCGGGCTGGCAAATTATAAAGCCAAGAAACGCCAGGGTGCCCGGTGTTTCATCTCAGGCCCGCAACGCCATAGTGGCTGGCGTTTTGCACGGCCAAAAACGCCACAGTTAACAGACGTTTTGTGCATGGCCAGAAATGCCACAATAGAGTAGCGTTTCTCTGTAGAGCTGCAATGCCACGGTCTATGGCATTTTAAAAGGGTCAAAACGTGAAACTGTTTCCAAACGAGTTCGTTCCTTGATTAACTTACCCCCCTCGGGTCAAAACGGTGGGAGGGACGACCTCATCGATGCAATTAGCTACGTGTTCTTCGGAGTACCCTACCTGAATCGATTCGCAAATCAAATCCGATGGCGTCGGCGAGGTCACCATCGGCTGGTTGACGTCGTCGTCATCCGCATCGTCGCCCTCCGCGAGTGTCCAAAACCGGCCACCCACCCTCCTGTGTCCGGGCGGATGTTTGGCGGCGTCGGCGGCGAGGGGCATCGTTGCCCCTCTGTCAGAGTCGCCAGTTGGCTCCTTGCTTCTCAAGAAGAGAGTTCTTGTTGGCCCATTGTCGAACATTTATTCACCATTCTTTTATCCGCTGATTTTGTCAAATAAGAGGGTGCTTGGATCCAAGTGACTAAAACTAGTCTAACTAAAACTAGTCTCTTTAGGAGGCTAAAGTTCCAAGCACCACTGACTAAAGAGATGCTAAAACTAGCCTTGAGGCTAAAATCTTTTAGTCAGGGGTATCCCTACTAAAATATGCATTAGTCCTCTCTCTTCTCATTTAACTCTTGAGGCAAGCTCTGGATTGGAGGATTTAGAGGATAATAAATGCTCATTAACTTGATTTTAGTCTCTTTAGTATTTGGATCTAAGCATGGGTGTGGCTAGCAAGTTTTAATCTCATTATTTTTAGTCATGAAACTAAAACGTATCCAAGCATCTTTAAATCTTTCAGCATCTACCAGGGTGACGACTGAACCCATCAATTCCTCCGTTGATGCCTCATTGTCTTCACGTCGATGTATGATTATTACTTTTGTAGGCAACTGGATATCTATTGGGAACACCACCGCATTGTGCCTTGTGATTGTTGATCATTGTTTTTCACGTTGAAGCAAGAGAGGCAGGGGCGTTGTTTTCTTGATTTGGCGTTGCTGTGAGCTGTGCCTCCGATCGATCCGTATATAATTCTCTTCGTGTGCCAACTAATGCAACACGTACGGTTCCATTAATTCCCATGCATGGCAAGCCAGCGCCTCCTCCTCCTCCTAAACCTATTCCTCACGGCCATCGTCTCGCGCGCCGGCGCAAATGTTGCAGACGACATGCAATGGATCACCCCCCTTGATAATTACTGCCTACATGCGCCCAACGACACCAGACTCATCAGCGTAGAGACGCTTGTGACAAATGCTGGCTCGCTCGTCCACGATCTCTGCAGCACTAGTAGTGCCCTCGGCAACGGTACCAGCTCCCTCAGCGTAACCTACGGTGTTCCGCCGGACCAGGTATTCGGCCACGTCATGTGCTACGTCAACTATGACCGGGATATATGCAACGAGTGTTTGTCGGTAGTATTCGAGCATTACAACTTACGGTGCCCGTGCACATGGAGGGGAAGGTTCATGTACCCTACCAGGCGTGCGTGTTACGATACTCAAACGAGTCCGCGGCGGCCGAAGCAGCTTCTGTTTATATCGACGGTTCTGGCTCGGACTACGTCAATAACACAGACATGGTTCGCGTGAACGAGACGCGGTGGAGGCTCATGAGCGGCCTCATCGCTGACGCCTCTCGCTCGCCGCTGAGGTTCGGGAACCGCAGCCTGCCGTATACGGATTCGCGTGGCAACTCGCAGGTGATGTACGGGCTGACGCAATGCTCCATGGACTTGGCACCAAATGACTGCACCCATTGTCTGCACACTCAGCTTAGGGATCTAACGACAAACCTCACTAACAGCGCAGGTGGTAATGCCAGGTCGTACAGTTGCTTCATTGCATACGGCCCCGGACCGCTCGAAATCAGCCAAGCTTCTTCTCCTACAATCGCATGTAAAGTACTATCTCGCTCTCCACCCCCCTTGCATGCATGCATGCATGCATCGTAAAACTGATAATGCATGCGTCTGATTTTTTGATTTTTTTTTTTAAATTCCGACGTGTGTGTCTGTGTATTCATGCATCGATCAGCTGAGCCTGAGCCCGACCTGAGCCCAATGCGCGATGACAGGAGGCTAATAATCTCCGTCACCGCCGCTCTCGGTTTCATCTTCTGGCTGGCCATATCGGCGTGCCTTTGTTGGTGCTGCCTGAATGGAAGAACCGACGAGCTGAAGCAACAAGACTTGTTCGGCGATAAGGAAATGAAAGAGGAGTTCAAGAAAGGGAGCAGGCCCAGGCGATTTAGCTACAGGGAGCTGGCAATTGCCACCGGCAAATTTGCAGACATCAGAAAGCTGGGCGAAGGAGGTTTCGGTTCGGTATACAGAGGGCGCATCAAGACCTTAAGCCTTGATGTAGCAATAAAAAGAGTGTCCAAAAGTTCAAAGCAGGGGAGGAAGGAGTATTTCTCGGAGGTGAGGATCATAAGCCGTCTCCGGCACCGTAACCTTGTCCAACTCATCGGCTGGTGTCATGACGGCGGTGAGCTTCTCCTGGTCTATGAGCTAATGCCCAATGGTAGCCTTGACACGCATCTTTACAACGCAAACAAGAAGTTGTCATGGCCCACGAGGTAAGTGTCCATGGATTATCCACTCCATTTCTAAGCGCACTTCCATATATTGCCAGATTTGCAATACTTCCAAACAGTAAAAAAAATTGATATTATGCATCACTTTTGCTTCGGTAGACCCCTTCCCCCTCCCACTCCACAAAACGTTCAAGAGTAAACGTATATTCATCTTGTATTATACACTACAGGTCGTCGTACGTATACAATGTATATCCACTTCGTATTATATATACGAGGTGGGTATACGTTTCATTTTCTACGTTACGTTTTGTGAGGGAAAGGGAGGGTCTAACGAAGCACACCTCATTGTGCATTTGTGCAATAATTGTTTTTATTGCAGGCATGATATTGTGCTTGGGATTGGCAATGCACTTCTATACCTTCACCAAGAATGGGAGCAGTGTGTTCTGCATAGAGACATCAAACCAAGCAACGTGATGTTGGATGAGTCCTTCAACGCTAAGCTCGGTGACTTCGGGCTCGCCAGGCTCGTCGAGCATAGCAAAGGAACACACACAACGGAGCTTGCTGGCACGACAGGGTACATGGACCCAGAGTGCATGCGCCTGGGCAGGGCGAGCATTGAGTCAGACATCTACAGCTTTGGTGTAGTCCTGCTCGAGATCTCCACCGGCCGTAGGCCCGTTGTGGTTTTGCCGGACGACTCCGTGATCCACTTGGTGCAACGGGTGACGGAGTTGTATGACCAAGGAAGGATCCTTGACGCGGCCGACCCGCAGCTAAACGGGGAGTTCGACATCCAACAAATAGAACGTGTGATGGTGGTCGGGCTCTTGTGCACGTGCCACGACTGGAGCCTCAGGCCTTCCATAAGGCAGGCCATCAACGTGTTGAGGTTCGAAGCACCATTGCAGGACCTCCCTACCAGGATGGTGTCGGTTATTCCTCCAAACCCTTCTCTTCCATTTTTACATTCAGCAGATGACAACTCAGGTTTGGCGGGTTGTGCTTTGGGTCTACCCAGCAACGGAATAAATTGAATTAGTTTTTAGGTTGATTGTATGTAGTGCTTCCTCTGTTCCTAAATATTTGTTGTCGAAAAGAACTAGACTAGTATGACATTTGTTCTCCCCAATAACAAATATTGTGGTAAGCGGGAGTATATGATACCAATGTATGACAACACGTTCGTAATGCATAGTATTATATATTATTATCATAGAGTAGTTCATTTATTGTCATGTATGACACATATAAGTACTAACATATCATTTAATATGATATGGTATCATGATATGATAATCAAGTCTTTTATTCTTCATTTAATTTTATGTCACCTCATCACAATTGCCTAGTTAACATACATGATATTATCTATGATACTGTCATTACGACCAGTCTTTGGGCGATGGGTTTCATTAGCTTGGCTATGAGCATCTACAGCTGGAGACCTCAAATCCGGCCCCTCAAACGCCCCGCGGACATTGATTGGTCACGCCTCAAATATTACATTCTACATCATGATATCTCAAATTAGAAACCTCAAATCCATACTATTACATGCAACATACACCTAATACTAAGCGAAGCTCGTCCGGCTCCGTCGTGTCCATATTCGGCGGTTGGCTGCGCCCCTCCTAGTATCAGTCTGGTCGCCGACGAGGTAGAGTAGGACATGAGACACTAGCCGTTCTCACGGGAGTCGAGCTTCCGCCGTCTCGCATGCCCTACTCTTCCTCGTCGGAGACCGTAACCCGAACGGTGCTAGTCGAGGTGAGGTCGATGACGGATCCTTCCTAGGAGGAGCCGGTGTTCACCATGACACGGTTGTGTCGACCGCACTGCTGCACCCTACGGGATGCCGGAGAGTGTGACTCTTCCTCTCCAACATCCGCCGCCGCGAGGGCCTCTGCCGCATCCCGTGACCGCTTCCTCGCCTGGCAAGCACGCCGCACCATGACATCGTTCGAGGTGGGCCAAGCATCATGCTTGGCGCACGAACAGAGGGGTTGCGCTTTCGCCACGGCGTTCGGACGCCAGAAGGACTACATCGCCTCCGGTGAGGCAGCAACGCCAGATCCAAGCAACGGTTGTGTGGAAGCAATGGATTCTCGGCTTTGTGAGTCGGAGCGCTGCCGTCGTGCGGCTGCCTCCTCAGGGCCGCGTGGGACGAGCTCGTGTTTGACGGATCTGGAGGTAAAGGACACGGATCCGCTGCCCGTCATGTCCAATGTGAGCTTGGGTGGTGGATGAGAGTGGGGTAAAGTGGCTAGGGTTTGATTCGATGAGCGGATGAGGACGAATATATGTGAGGTAGATGCGGTCCAGTACGGGCCAGACGGGCGTGCCCGAGCTCTCCATATCCACCCCATATTTAGGCTAGAAATGAAAGATGTCCGTCAGCTCGGGCATTTAAGACCCGTCTAAGAGGTTCGTCTGAATCGATTTTGTATGACTACACAGTGACTGAGCAGCTTACCCGCACGTTTGAAGACTATTTGAAGAGTTGGACTATAGATTATGTAAGAAGATGCAGCTTACATACTAAACTGTATTGACGTAGTTGCATGCTTATGTTTGTTGGTTTTTGAACTTACTAGTTGAAATCATCAAGGACAGCTATGTGCTAGCAAGCACCTGGATGGATTGTTGTACGAGCAGCCGTACGTGGCCTTCGGCCAATACGCGAGCGAAGCTAGCTATTGATTTTTTTTTTCCTTAACAACGCAAACACTTATATATACGCGCATACACTTATTTCTATAAACAAGTACGTATATTCTAATTTTATGAACACCTTCGAGAGAATGAACCGGCATATGATCTTAAGATCTACGAAGTCACCGTAGCGCCTCGTTGTCGAGGGAAAGGTCTCTTTCCACTGAATGGGCATTACCAAAAATACTGAAATAAATTCAGAAATAATACAAGCATCAGGATTTGAACCGTAATGAATTGGATAGCTAACGATCGATTCGATCAGTCTTTATGGCGACTGTCTCAGCAAAACTCACCAATAAATTCAGAAATAATACAAGCATCAGGATTTATTATTGCCTTTAGGACATATTTCCAACAGTTGCATCCATGATCGGAGCCGCATCCATTGCCGACGACGCAATTTGCTACATGCTTCAACCGTCAATAAAATTTGTTACAACCGACATCGCATTCTCCTACCACCTGTATCACATTTTGCTTCAACTCACATGGCATCGTGATTTTTGCTACAACCAGCGACATGATGAGCTGAAATGAGCAGCACGACGAGGTGCGGTGGCTCAGCGGCGAGATGAATTTTTGCTAGAACCAGCTTGCAAAGATGCTACAACCATGTACCAAAATTGCTACAACCAGCTTGCAAAGATGCTACAACCATGTACCAAAATTGCTACAACCAGCTTGCAAAGATGCTACAACCGGCATCATGTTTTGCTACATCCATCAAGGCTGAGCTCTGCCCGCGACGGCGACGACGAATTTTTGCTACAACCGTCGTAGGTTTTTGCTATGTCCGACAACAACTTTTGTTACATTCGTTCATTCTAGATGCAAATACTGCTACATGCAACGACGAGCTACTACCAGCGATGGACGGCCATGACTTTTTTTGCTGCAACCATTGTCTTCGTTTTGCTACGATCGACAATGAAAAATGCTACAACGGATAATTTTATTTGTTGGAACCAGTCAATCGTCGACGAGACCGAGATGCATCCATGATGTGCGCAGGCGATGAGCACGGGATCCATCCATGGCGAGCTCAGACGACGAAGCTGCATCCATGACGAGCGCGGGCGGCGGAGCTTCATCCATGGCGAGCACGTATCTCCGGCGAGCGCGGCGGCGGAGCTGCATCCATGGACGACCGACCCCGAGCTTAGCTCATCTCAGCACGATGAACAATATCGCGGTTTACACTAGAAAAAAAGTTCAAAAATATTCAATTTTTATATGGTACAAGATGCTCATCTGCCTGCACTTCGTGTAAATGTTTGTGAAGTTTGGACATTCGAGGAACTCGTGGCAAAAAAGACAAAATCAGGCGTGAACAGTATGATATTCAAAAGTTTCAAGGACATTCAAAAATTATCTTTTTTGCCATGAGCTCCTTGAATGTTCAAACTTTACAAAAAAAATGTACGGAGTTTCTACACAGAAGCATCTTGCACCAAAAAATGTTTAATTTTTTGAAAAAATTTCTATCTCAAATCATTGTTCTGTTCATGTTGTTGCTCATCTGAGCCCGGGAGCTAAATCGTTGCTCACAAAGACATTTCTTCAGCAGGAAGCAAGACTATTTTTTTTCGAAACAACTTATCTTTCAACCAAGTGCACTATACAAGCATGGCTACGAATAAGCACAAATATAGTAGGCATAGACCTATTCGCAGCACAATTCTATTTGTTTTCTCATGCAATGTACGTTTTTCATATACATTGGAAGCATAATTTTAGACACGTTTAAACTTTTTCTTATAATACATGTTTTGATGTCTACCATTTTCATACACATTGTATATTTTTGTATACATCAAAAATATTATTTTTATACACATTAACTGTTTTTGCACATACATGATTATCAATTTCTTGGAATATATGTTTTGATGTCTATTATTTTTCATAAATATTCTACAATTTTTTATACACTAGAAATATTATTATTATACATGTTTAGCATTTTTAACAAATACTCCCTCCATTCCTAAATATAAGTCTTTTAAGAAATTCCACTAGAGGATTACATACGGATGTATATAGACATACTTTTAGAGTATAGATTCAATCATTTTGCTCCGTATGTAGTCCATTAGTGAAATCTCTAAAAAGACTTATATTTAAGAACGGAGGGAGTAAATGATTTACTATTTTTTTCCAAATACATGTTTTGATGTATATTCTTACTCTTACACATTTGTACATTCTTTGTATACATATAAAACATTTTACATACACATTTAACATTATTTTAAATACATGATTAACATTTTTTTTCCAAATAGTGTTTTGATGTCCATTCTTTTTCATATACATTTGTGCATTTTTGTATACATTGGAACATTAGCTTTTTACACTTTTAAAATTATTTAAATACATGTTTAACATTTTTTGAATACATCTTTTGATGTCTATTCTTTTTCATACATATGCTATAAAAATTTTGTATACACTAGAAACATTATTTGTATACATGTTTAGCAGTTTTAACAAAAATAAATTCAAATACATGTTTTGATGTCTATTCTTACTCATACACATTTTGTCACGCCTAAGATGCGACCTTATCCTCAATTTGGCACGGGGCCTCGTCAGGGATAGAAGCGCATCTCGTTGCATCACAAAAATGGATATCGTTACAAGTACATGTACTGAAAAGAAGAGATATATAATAGAATTGGCTTACACTCGCCACTAGCTACATCAGAGTCACATCAGTACATTACATATTCATCAAGAGTAAGAGCAGGGTCCGACTACGGACGAAAACAAACGAGAAAAGAAGAACGACGTCCATCCTTGCTATCCCAAGCTGCCGGCGTGGAACCCATCCTAGATCGATGAAGAAGAAGAAGAAGAAGAAGCAACTCCAAATTAACAATCAACGCGCTCGCATCAAGTAACCTTTACCTTTACCTGCAACTGGTGTTGTAGTAATCTGTGAGCCATAGGGGACTCAGCAATCTCATTTCCAAAGGTATCAAGAGTAGCAAAGCTTAATGGGCGAGGCATGGTTAAGTGGTGAGGTTGCAGCAGCAGATAAGCACATATTTGGTGGCTAAACTTACGAGTACAAGAAATAAGAGGGGGAAGATCTACGCATAACGGACGTGTCTACTAATGATCAAATGAATGATCCTTAACACCTACCTACGTCACACATAACCCCACCGTGTCCTCGATCGGAGAAAGAACTCACGAAAGAGACAGTCACGGTTACGCATACAGTTGGCATGTTTTAATTAAGTTAACTTCAAGTTATCTAGACCAGTGTTAAACTAGGTTTCCACGTTGCCACATAACCGCGGGCACGGTTTTCCGAAAAGATTTAACCCTGCACGGGTGCTCCAACTAGTCCATCACAAATTACCACAAGCCGCATAGAAATCCTCAATCACGAAGCTCGCGATCTCGTTGGATTCCCTAGTGGAAAACCTCAACTCTGAGATTACCCAAAGCATCACCGGAATCCCGATGCATAAGATATCTCATCAAAGGTAAAACTAATCCAGCAAGGCCGCCCGACGTGTCGACGATCCCGATATGAGCCGCGTATCTCGTTCTCAGGACACGACGGATAAGCGAAGCGTACGGTGGCCTGATAGAAATCTTCCGAGTTGCCCCGGGTTGGCCCCGCACGATGCTCTGTTTTGGACAAGCACCATCAGCACTGGCCCTCCCTGTATTATGTAGAATTACTCCTCGAGTAGCGCTAACTCCCTATGCATTTCAATTTAACAGAATTATTATGTTGGGCAAATGTAGTACCAATGTTGGGCCTTGCCAGACCAGCTTTAATCTAAAACGAATTATCAAGGGGGTCCTCATAACAACCCCGATCGGGTTAGGAGTGCTCAATTATGGAACATAACACCGGTAGCCGAAACTAAGGGGGCAAAGGTGGAACAAAATACCAGGCTAGAAAGGCCGAGCCTTCCATCTTTTACCAAGTATATAGGTGCATTAAAAATTAAATAGCATTAATATGGTGATATGACAAGTAACCCATGTTTTCACATTGAAGCAACTGCACCTGCAACTAGCAACGCTAACACAAGGTTAAGCAAGCAGTAACATAGCCAATCAGTGGTTTGCTAGGTTGAACAGGTTGAAGGTATTCATGGCATTGTTGAGAGGCTGATGATTAACATGTGGTAGGCAACGAGACATAATCGATAGAAACGATAATACTAGCATGACAATGATAGTAATGGTATCTGGGGAAATGGTCATCTTGCCTGAGATCCCGCTTGGAAGAAGAATGACTCCATGAAGCAGACGAACCGACGTAGTCGAACGGGTCCTCACAATCCGACACGCTTGCGGAACTCTAGCGAGACGAAGGAAGCCGGAAACAAGAATCAACACAAGATATTCACCACACGATGCACAACACATATGATGCATGAGCAGCTGAATACATGCAAGTCACGGCATGACAATTCACACAATCAAACACTACACATTAAGTGAAGTTCAATATGCAAAGAGTTGCATATTGACGAAACTCCATGTTTATTTATTTAGTTCTATCCCGATTAGATACACGGCAATATTAAATGTGGTTAAACATGTCAAGAGATGAAACGTAATTAAACTACCTATCTAGGCATTTCAAATGAGGTCGGAAATGACTTATAGCACCTCCGAGACGACCCCACATGTTAATTTACAATTCTGTCCAGATCTTAACTAACACATTTAATTAGTTGTTAAACAGCAAAACAAATAGATTCACGTGAATCTATGCGTCGAGACAAGAAATTTACACATAGAGAACATCTGCAACAGAGCTACGGATCAAAATATACAAGCACTGCAAGATATGATGGCATGAATGCAACATGTGTGCCACGACGTTCACGAGCACTTCAAAACATACAACCAACAAGAGAAAATGAAACTACACGAGATTCTAAGCAAGTTTCATGTAGGACACGATCAAAACGGAGCTACGGTTCAACAACTACGAGCAAAACAAAAATGACTACAATCTGCCAAAATCAACCACATAGCATTTTCTACGCCCAACAATTACGGGCTACACAACTCCGATAAACTCAAGCAAGGCATGACACGTAAGAGGGCAAGAAGCACTACTACAAACAACTAACAACAACTAGCATGGCATCAAGGATCACTAGAGAAAGAAGTCACAAAATGGCATCTCACACACTATTTCAGACTTCGTGAAAATTACACTTCATGAAAGTGCAGTTTTCGATATGAAGCCATATTTACAGCAGCAAAACCAATAGCTACAGGACTCCAAATGGCATGAAAATTGACAGCATGCTACAGAAACATAAGGGCTACAACTAATTCCATTGCACCAACCTCAAAAGAGCTACAGATCACAAGTTACAAGCAGGACAAGACAACAACAAAATATAACAGATTCCAGACTTAGAAATATTTCAGCTCCTCAAAATCAGCACTATTTCTAGCAACTTGAGAGCAAGCAAACCACACGTAAACATGCATTTCTATTGCAACTAAAAATACCATGGGCTAGACAAAACATCAAAGAACAACTCTCTAGTTGACAACTCCGTCAAACGAAGCACGGAATAAATCCTACGAATTAAACAAAAGGGCATCAGGCAAAAAATCGCGTGAACTAACTTGCTTAAAAGCTAAAACTAATTGCACAGAAAAATCATATGGATTTTTCTACCCCGGAAACATATAAAATATGTGGGGTTGCACAACAAAAATAATGCCACACATAAATCCAAGATATAATCCTAAACACGGGAAATAATCTAGCAACAAATCCCTACGCGCAAAAATACCAATGACCGCGCTAAAATACATAGCAAGAGGGTTCCTAAAACAAGGGCATTTCTAATACGACATTCGGGCTATACGGTCTTGCGCGAAAAAATAATACGGGCTATATTCTATTGGGACAGCACACTAATCTATGCATTCGTCACGTCAAACAACGTCAAATAATTATGCAAGTTTTATAAACAGATTCTACGCGCAAAACTACATGAAAAACATATCTAATACGTTCCGATCCGACACACGGTTATAAAGTTACACGCGTTTGAGAATCCGGCAATTTTCTGGAATTAAAATAATTCCGAAAATCCTAAATAAACTTAAACAGGCCAAACTGGTGGGCGCAGCATACTAAAACGGTGCCTAGGGCGGGGGATAGGCTCGGGGCTTACCTTCGGCTCGGCCCAGCTTGGAGGGGAGGCAGATGGGCCACGAGGCGTGGCTCGGGGGTTGAGGAGATGGCCCACGGGAGCGCTGCTTCGTCTCCCAGCTCGCCACAAGCGAGCGACCAGGGCAACGCCGGCGGCGCCTGGGTCTCCAGCGAGCGGCTACCGGGGCGGGGCGAGGCAGATCCGACGGGGCATGGCCGGGGTCCAGCGAGGCTGACCTCCAAGCGGCGGGACGCTGCGGGATCCGGCGAGGCAGGCCCTGGGCGGCGCAAGGGCGACGGAATGTAGGGAGGCGCGGGGAGGCAGCGGCGACCAGGGGCTGACGGCGGCGGGGCTCCCGGATCTGGCGCATCCGGCGGCTGGCGAGCCCCGGCAGGAGGAGGCGGGCGATGCGGGTAGGCGCATGATGAAGGCGAGGCGGCAAGGCTACAGGCGGCGGGGATGGCTCGGGAGGAGGAGAGCTGCAGGGAGCTCGGGCCCAGATGGGCTCGGGCGGGCCCAACACAGGCTCCGTGGGCCTAGCGGCTGGAGGTGAGAGGAGAGAGGAGGTGGGAGGCGGCTAGGGTTAGGTGGGCGGCGCCGAAATCGAGGTGGAGGGGGTTTTGTCTGAAAATAAGCACGGGGCTCTATTTATAGGCAAAGGGGAGGCTAGGTTTAGCGAAATTTCGACCCGGATCCAACCACGCGGTCGGATTCGACTAATTTCGAACGCGTGACGGACGAGTGGCTGTGTAGAGTATGTATCCGGAGACGAGAGGGAAAGCGGGCGGCGCGGCAACGTTTTTTAAAACACCGACACATGTCCGACGGTAGATCGAATACGGTGCCGCTACGGTCGACCGTTCGGGTACCAGACGAACCCCGATCGCGACAAAACTCGACAGGCGGCCTAACTAAAACAAATTACGACCGCATGCCAAGTTTCACCCTGATCAGAGAAAGTTTTAAACGCACTTTAAAAACAGGGTTTTGACGATGCCGCGGGCGCGTGCGTGTGCGGTCGGGCTCAGAACGGACAACAACGTGAACCGGCAACTAACAACGGATGCAAGTTTTGAAAACTGACGGCAACGGAGATGCCGATGCAATGCTGATGATGCGCATGATGCGATAGTGATAAAACAAAAGAAAATAGACACACGACGAAAACGGAATAGAAGGGGAATCTTCTGGAACGTCGGCATCGGGCTGTCACACATTTGCCCATTGTTTGTATACATTTGACACATTTTTATACACAAATTTAACATTATCCAAATACATGATTAATATAGGATTTTATTAGTTTTTTTTGCATGATAATAAGTGTCTTATTTATATCAACAGGGATCATAGTACAACAATGTACATACCAACCTGGCAAAACTAAAAAGGCAGCAGAACGCAAGCCTTCCCACAAACAAAAATCGGTGAAGAAACAAAATTACAAACAAGACCAAAGAATACTTTAAGCTTGACACAAATTGTCATCTGCCTTTGGCACCACCACATCAGACACCAAAGGAAAAAAATAACAGATCAGCTCCACACCCGAGCTCGACGTGGCCCCATTATTGATATGCAGCTTTGCGGACCTTCAACGTGGCTTGTCAAAGACGAAACCCTAACCGTTCAACGAAATAGACTAGGACAATACCCCACGGACTCCATCGAACTCTAGATCTGGCACCCCCGACATACTAAGACGTCGAAGGAGGAAACTATACCTGTCATCCACGAACCACGAACTGAACACACGATCCACAATTTTCAAGATGTGACCGATACACACCACAATCTGCATCAGCTCTTGGACTACCTCCCAAGCTTCACGCGAATGTCATCGCAACGGCGCGGGGACATATATCCACTACAAGGATGCCGTAGCCGCCGCACCATCCTCGCTTGAACAAACTGGTTTCCAACTCCACCCCAACCATAGGACCATCGTCTCGGCAGGATAGGATCTGAAGAATATTTATTCAACGCCGCCATAGTCAAGACGATGAACAAAACAAAACCTAAAATACTAAGTGCTAAAACAACCCACATGCATGGATCTGGCGACCCACCTCACCACAGGCGAAGGAAGCGCTCGAAGCGGCAACAACGATAATGCATTCTTTCTTCTCCATTTCGTACAGATTGATACATTTTTGTATACATCAAAAATATTTATTTTTTTACACCTTTAACATTATTGAAATAAATGATTTTTTCCAAATACATGTGTTGATGTCTATTCATTTTCATACATATTTACTCGTTTACCATTTTTTAAATACATTTTAAACTATTTTTACGTATATGTTTTGATGTCTATTATTATTCAAAGACATTGTACATTTTTTCATACAACTAAAAATTATTTTCTAGATGCATTTAACATTTTCTAAATACATGATTGACATTTCTTTCAAATATCTAGTTTTTTCTTAATATAAGTTGGTACATTTGTAATGGAAAAATATTTGTTTAAACTACAGAAATATTTATATATTTGCATTGTATGATTATTTTAAAATGTCACAAACATTTTTCCTAAGGCAAGAATATTTCTTAGAAATGCCACATACATTTTTTGAAATTGTATAAACATTTTATAATCAAGAAGAATAGTTTTATAAAAAAACTAAAAATATCATGAACACTTTTTTGAAGCATGAGAATATTTAAATATACATACATTTTTCAATGGCCCGAAAGTTTCAATTTATATAATGAAATTTCTGTTTTACATTCCATAAACATTTTGTACAAATTTCCCATACATATTTCGGAAATGCGGGGAAATGCTTTTAAGTATCACGAACATTTTTCTAAAATATATCAACATTTTTTAATTTGTGTTAACAAATACTCGGTTTATATAGTTTCTAAAATATAATATCATATTGTCTAAATGGTCTTATATTTTAAGACGGAAGGCGTGTTTTATACTACGTTAACTTTTATTTAATTTAACCATCTTTTAAAATATTAGGCTAATTTATGTTTTAATATTGATTATAATATAAATAAAATGTAAAAAAATACAAAATCAATCTGACATCATCATGATGTCAGCACAGCTAAACCACGTACCTATTGGGCCAGCCCATTGCTGTCTCCAAGTAGCGGAGGGCGCGAACCTTTTCTAAAACCGGAAAAGTCTACATTGATCGGGCCATGTCCTCACACGCGACGAGTGCTAGGGCGCGTGCTTGCTAGGCAAAACTCGACGTGTGCGGCGAATAGGATATTCACAGCTCTGGGTTCACATTGGTTTTGGTTCGTGTCAAGCGTGTCAGTCGCCATCGGCGACGACACACGACCTTAGTTATGGTACCCCGAGTTTGAATTGTGCATTGGCGCACCCCTCTGGCTCTGGGTGTGGCATCTTCACATCAACAGCTTCGAGGAACATCTCAGAAGATTCGGCTTTTCTTTTCTAAGCACCAAACAGTTGCAATGTCGACTACACTGCTAGTCCTTTTGCTGGCTTCTAGAATATATTTAAATTAGTGATGCGCCTTAGGCCCATTAGAGAATTTTAGAAAAATCTCCAAGGGCCCATGTAGGTGGTGGCATGACAAGGTGGTGGGAAGTTTAGTCCCACCGCGCTAGTGGAGGAGAAGTTGGACCCCTTTATAAGGGTCTCTCTTCCACATGCTATTGGAGAGTGAGAAGAGAAGGTGCCCTCGCGCACTCCTCCTCCGCCGCCCGCCACGCCTCGGCACGACGCGCCGCGGGTTGCGGGAATGAGCCGAGCTCATACCTACGCGCTTATTTTTGCCGGTCAGGAACGGAGAATACGTAACGGACACGGCATGATCCGAGACGTCGGATCGTGGGCTGTTACCGACTCGGACATGGGTTCGGCCCACGTCTCTCCACCCAGCCGCCTTTATAAGCACGCTATCGCCTACCCTAGCCGTCACGAGAATCAGATCGCATCTGCGTCACGCATTCGTTCCTTTTGTTGCCGCTGGCGACTCCGTCCCGTTTACCGCGTACACGGTCAACGGGAGAGCACGCATCCGAAACCCCGCCTCTCCGGTTCCTGTACGGAGAGGGGCGATTAGGTTTTTGGGGAGCGATCACGCGACTGCTCGCCACCGTCCGTCTGCTTCGTCTACGTCCGCGTCGCCCTCGTCATCGCCATGTCTTCACCAAGCGAAGCTGACCGTCTCGTCCGCGAGAAGGCCGAAGCCGAGAAGAAGGCGGCAAAGGATGCTGCCGCCGCCACCGCTGCTGCTACGGCCAATTGGCTGATCAAAGGGTATGATATGTTTATCTCTCTCATGTTTCTGTCTGCACTAGTAGTACTGCCTATATGCATAGATGTTTCTGCTATATGCATAGGACTTGCTAGTATACTCCGTGATCAGTATGTCATGAACCTAGTCAATGCCATGTTAGTAATTATTTCATGGATTAATCTACTCGGAAAATTGCCTATTTACTCAACAATCCAAAAACCTAATGTGTGTAGGAATTTTTCGAGTAATGGTTTTGCTACTGCAGTGAAACCGGATAAGTTTACCAGTACTTATTTCAAGCGTTGGCAAACGAGAACCACCTTATGGCTCACGGCTATGAACGTGTTCTGGCTAGCCGGTGTCACTCCTACGAAAACTATCAGTCCTGAACAGGAGAAGATGTTTAAGGAGGCCACCGTCCTATTCCTTGGAGCAGTCATTAGCGTGATCGGAGATAAGCTGGTTGATCATTATTTACATATGCATGTTGCCAAGGACTTGTGGGAGGCGCTCGAATCTAAATTCGGGGCCACCGATGCTGGGAGTGAGATGTATGTTATGGAGCAGTTCCACGATTACAAGATGGTTGACAACCGTTCTGTATTGGAACAGGCTCATGAGATAATATGCATTGCTAAAGAACTTGAGGTTCTTAAGTGCAATTTGCCGGGCAAGTTTGTCGCGGGCTGTATAATTGCTAAGCTCCCTAATTCCTGGAGGAACTTTGCTACTACTCTGAAACATCAGAGGCGTGAGTTCTCAGTAGAGGACATCATCGGCCATCTGAGTGTTGAGCAGAACTCGAGAGCAAAGGACTCCAATAGAAAAGCGGTGGAAAGCTCTTCTGCTGTCAATATGGTACATCAGAGGAACCTCAATTCCCAAAAGCCCAAGGGAAAGAATTCTGTCCAACAGAATACCGACTTCAAGAAGAAGGGAAAGAAGCCCTTCAAGAAGAATAAGAAGGGAGATGGCTGCTATACTTGTCGTTCAGAGGAATATTGGGCGAACAAATGCCCAAACAAGTACAAGAAGCCGGCGCAGGACTCCAAGTCTGCCAATATGATTGTGGGCAACAATGAAAGTGGTGCATCTGGGTACGGTAATTTACTTACTGTTTTTACAGTTTGTCAGTCCACCGATTGTGGGTGGACACGGGTGCAAATATTCATGTGTGTGCTGACTTATCATTGTTCTCTTCTTATCAGGCCACCAGTCGCGGGTCCGTATTGATGGGGAATGGCGCGAATGCTTCTGTTCTTGGTGTTGGCACGGTCGATCTGAAGTTTACTTCAGGAAGGATCGCGCAGCTGAAGAACGTGCAGCATGTCCCCGCCATCAAGAAGAATCTCGTTAGTGGCTCCCTTCTGTGTAGAGAAGGGTTTAAGTTGGTATTCGAGTCTAATAAAGTAGTAGTTATGAAATATGGACTTTTCGTTGGAAAAGGTTATGAATGCGGAGGTCTGTTCCGCCTTTCTCTTGCAGATTTTTGTAATAAAGTCGTGAACAATATTCATTCGAGTGTTAATGAATCTGAAGTTTGGCATTCACGTCTTTGTCACATAAGTTTCGGTGTTATGTCGCGGCTAGCAAAACTAAATTTAATCCCAACTTTCACTTTAGCCAAAGGTTCTAAGTGCCATTCGTGTGTGCAAGCAAAGAAACCTCGCAAGCCTCACAAGGCTGCAGAGGAGAGACACTTGGCACCATTAGAACTCATACATTCTGATCTTTGTGAGATGAATGGTGTGTTGACTAAAGGTGGAAAGAAATACTTCATGACATTGATAGATGATTCCACTAGATTTTGCTATGTGTATCTATTAAATACTAAAGATGAGGCTCTACACTACTTTAAAATCTATAAGGTAGAAGTTGAGAATCAACTTGAAAAGAAAATTAAACGAGTCTGGTCTAATCGTGGTGGAGAGTACTTCTCAAACGAATTTGATTCATTTTGTGCGGAACACAGCATTATTCATGAGAGGACGCCTCCCTATTCACCCTAGTCAAACGGGGTTGCCGAGCGGAAAAACCGTACTCTAACTGATTTGGTTAACGCCATGTTAGATACATCGGGTTTATCCAAGGCATGGTGGGGGGAGGCTATATTGACCATGTGTCATGTCCTGAATAAAGTTCCTACAAAAGATAATGAGGTCACTCCCTACGAGGAGTGGTCGAAGAGAAGGACGACGCTCTCGTACTTACGTACTTGGGGCTGCTTGGCGAAATTCAATGTACCGATCCCCAAGAAGCGTAAGCTTGGACCAAAGACTGTGGACTGCGTTAATTTGGGATACGCTAAGAATAGCGTAGGCTATAGATTTCTAGTAGTGAAATCTGAGGTACCTGACGTAAAGGTCGGTACAATAATGGAGTCGAGGGATGCTACATTCTTTGAGGATATATTTCCCATGAGAGATATGCAAAGCACTTCTAGACAGGAATCTCAGATAACTCCCGAGCCTGCCATTCCTATGGAATACTATGAACAAACACATGATGAAAATCCTGAGGAGGAAGACGAGGAAGCCCGTGGTAGGGGCAAGAGACAAAGGACTGCAAAGACCTTTGGTGATGATTTCTTCGTATACCTCGTGGATGATAATCCCACTTCTATTTCAGAAGCGTATGCTTCTCCAGATGCTGATTACTGGAAAGCTGCGGTCCGTAGCGAGATGGATTCCATCATGGCTAATGGGACATGGGAAATCACTGATCGTCCCTATGGTTGCAAGCCATTGGGATGCAAGTGGGTGTTTAAAAAGAAGCTTAGGCCCGATGGTACGATTGCAAAGTACAAGGCTAGGCTTGTGGCAAGGGCTATGCCCAGAAAGAAGAAGAAGATTTCTTTGATACTTACTCACCTGTGGCTAGACTGACCACCATTCAAGTACTACTCTCATTGGCGGCCTCTCATGGTCTTCTTGTTCATCAAATGGACGTTAAGACGGCTTTCCTGAATGGAGAGCTAAATGAGGAAATCTATATGCAACAGCCAGAAGGTCAGGAAGGAAAGGTGTGCAAGTTGCTGAATATATGGTCTGAGACAAGCACCTAAGCAATGGCATGAGAAGTTTAATACAACTCTGACATCTGTTGGCTTCGTTGTTAATGAAGCTGACAAATGTGTATACTATCGCCATGGTGGGGGCGAAGGAGTTATATTGTGCTTGTATGTTGATGACATACTGATATTTGGAACCAACCTCAAAGTAATTGAGGAGGTTAAGTCTTTTCTGTCTCAAAACTTTGAGATGAAGGACCTTGGGGTGGCTGATGTTATCTTGAACATCAAGCTTTTGAGAGATGATGAGGGTGGGATTACACTTCTGCAATCCCACTATGTTGAGAAGATTTTGAGTCGCTTTGGATATTCAGACTGCAAAATTTCTCAAACACCATATGATCCTAGTGTGCTTATTAGAAAGTTTAAAGGCACAGCTATAGATCAATTGAGATTCTCTCAAATTATCGGTTCGCTTATGTACCTAGCTAGCACAACGAGGCCTGACATCGCGTTTGCTGTGAGCAAACTTAGCCGGTTTGTTGCAAACCTGGGCGATGTTCATTGGCGTGCTGTTGAAACAATTTTGCGCTACTTGAAAGGTACTGTCAACCACGGGCTTCACTATACGGGATACCCATCGGTACTTGAAGGGTATAGTGATGCGAATTGGATCTTTGATGCTGATGAGATGAAGGCCACTACTGGGTATATGTTTACTCTTGGGGGTGGTGTTGTTTCCTGGAAGTCTTGCAAGCAAACGATCTTAACGAGATCGACAATGGAAGCAGAATTAACAGCATTAGACACATCTGGTGTCAAAGCAGAATTTCTTCGAGATCTCTTGATGGACTTACCTGTGGTTGAGAAGCCGGTTCCGGCTATCCTTATGAACTGCGATAATCAAACAGTTATTGTTAAAGTGAAGAGTTCAAAGGACAATATGAAGTCCAACAAACATATAAGAATGAGATTGAAGTCTGTCAAACGTTTGAGAAACTCCGGAGTGATAGCGTTGGATTACATCCAAACGGCTAAGAATCTGGCAGATCCCTTTACTAAAGGGCTATCACGTTTTGTGATAGATAGTGCATCGAGGGAGATGGGTATGTGTTGGAAATATGCCCTAGAGGCAATAATAAAATGGTTATTATCATATTTCCTTGTTCATGATAATCGTCTATTGTTCATGCTATAATTGTATTAACAGGAAACAGTAATACATGTGTGAATAAATAGATCACAATGTGTCCCTAGCAAGCCTCTAGTTGGCTAGCTCGTTAGTCAATAGATGATCATGGTTTCCTGATCATGGGCATTAGATGTCATTGATAACGGGATCACATCATTGGGAGAATGATGTGATGGACAAGTCCCAATCCTAAGCATAGCACTAGATCGTATTGTTCGTATGCTAAAGCTTTTCTAATGTCAAGTATCTTTTCCTTCGACCGTGAGATTGTGCAACTCCCGGATACCGTAGGAGTGCTTTGGGTGTATCAAACGTCACAACGTAACTGGGTGACTATAAAGGTGCACTACGGGTACCTCCGAAAGTATCTGTTGGGTTGGTACGAATCAAGATCGGGATTTGTCACTCCGTGTGACGGAGAGGTATCTCTGGGCCCACTCGGTAGAACATCATCATGAGCTCAATGTGACTAAGGAGTTAGTCACACGATGACGTGCTACAGAACGAGTAAAGAGACTTACCGGTAACGAGATTGAACAAGGTATAGGTATACCGACGATCGAATCTCGGGCAAGTTCTATACCGACAGACAAAGGGAATCGTATACGGGATTGATTGAATCCTTGACATCGTGGTTCATCCGATGAGATCATCGTGGAGCAAGTGGGAGTCACCATGGGTATCCAGACCCCGCTGATGGTTATTGGCCACACAGGTGTCTCGATCATGTCTGCCTGTCTCCCGAACCCGTAGGGTCTACACACTTAAGGTTCAGTGACGCTAGGTGTTGGAGCATATATCTCCATATGTGGTTTTGGTAATTAATGACAATTCCTATGGACTAATGGTTGCCTTAAGTTACATTTATAGGATTTGTCCATAGGCACTTCTTGAAGTCCATCTGTTGGGTTCAAGGAGTTTATATGATGACCAAGATGGTATTCAAGGTATTATCCAAAGAATGGTCATAGAGACACATGGTTGATCAAGATCTCAGACAAAGAGTAAATCAATATGATCAACACACAAAGCGTACAAGATGTACCGAGAGGGATCAAGTGATCCCATGGTATGGTAAGCATTGTCCATTACGTGTTTGTGTACTAACCCATGGTCTTCGTGAGAGTTCTATGTGGAGGTTAGGTGTGTTTCCATGGGCTTGCGTTAAAGGGAAGATCTCATACAACCCATGAAGTATGACGTCAAGTTGTGATCGTCATCAAGATTGCAGTGTGCAAGTTCAAGTGGATCAGCACGAAGATATCATGCTTGAAGCTTGCCGTCCATTGTGGTGGCAATGGACGTGTGAAGATATGCTGAAGAGTGGATCACCCATAGTGAGTATGGGGGAGCAATCAACTAGTCTTCATCAAGCCAACGCAATCAAGAAAGGTGGTCCATCTTGAGGAAGCCAAGATCATCATCATCTAGCTCAAGATGACGAGGTGCAAGGTATAGGTTTGCCCTTGATAGGTTTTCTGTTTAGGATAGATTGTTGTACTATCAAGGGGGGATCTCAAGTGAGTAGCTTGATCGTATCGTTTGTTGAGAGCTCAAACCATTTGCATCCTTGCATCATACTTCTTGGTTCTTGTTTGGTGTTTCTCTTTGTGAGTTTTAGAGCTTATAGTCATCTTCGTGACAAGCTCGAGTTCATCGAAAACGGAGTCCATATGCATCTACTATGATGTTTTCGATGTTAGAGTTTTTGCCGGTTCTTCATTCATATAGGACTCACATCTATATATCATTGGCATTTTCATATCTGCATGGTCTTAAGATTTCGTGTCGTCCTGAATCCAACAAGCTTGGGTTTGCTCGATTCGGAGCTCGTATGCGAAAGTTATGGCTGTTTCAGTGGCGAGCGGTAGTACCGCTGGACCTAGCGGTAGTACCGCTAGAGTTGGCGGTAGTACCGCTGGCCCTAGCGGTAGTACAGCTAGAGCTGGCGGTAGTACCGCTGTCCCAGCGGTAGTACCGCCCCTGGCCAGCGGTAGTACCGCTCCAAGTTTTTAGTACCGTCATCTTTGCGGTTGTACTGCGTCGGACATTTTTGCGAAGACTTTCTTGGCGGTGGTTGGCCCGGTAGTATCTTTGCGCTACCATGGGCTCAGCGGTAGTACTGCTGCAGCCAGCGGTAGTACTGCTGCAGCCAGCGGTAGTACCGCCGGAGGGTCAGCGGTAGTACCGCTGCAGCCAGCGGTAGTACTGCTCGGCTCGGGCTGTAAGTGGGGGTAACGGTCTGATTCCTTCCCCCACTATATAAAGGGGGTCTTCCTTCCCCTTGGTCTGATCTATCCATTGAGTTCTTGTTCTACCTCCATTGTTGACATTCTTAGAGCTTTCTAACTCTCAATCCCTCCAATGATTCTTGCTTGTTCTTGAGGGAAAAGAGAGAGGAGATCTAGATCCACATCTCCACCAATCACTTTCTCCTCTATGTGAGGGGAACCCCTTGGATCTTGATCTTGGAGTTCTTTGTGAGCTCCTTGTTCTTCCTCTCATATTTCTCCATAGCTTTCGTTGTTGTGGAGGGATTTGAGTGTGAGGGACTTGACCACTTCGTGTGTTCTTGCCATTGCATTAGTTGCATCGGTTTGAGTTCTCCACGGTGATACGTGGAAGTGAAGTTTGAGAAGCTTATTACCATTGGCACTTAGTACCCTAGATATTGTTCTTCGCGGATGCTTTGGCGTCCTAGAAGCTTGGTGGTGTCTCGGAGCTCAATCATTGTGGTGTGAAGCTCCGGGCAAGCGTCGGGGTCTCCAATTAGGTTGTAGAGATTGCCCCGAGCAATTTGTACGGGTACCGGTAACCGCCCCCAAGGGTTGCCACGTGTACGGT